>NC_058522.1:269493186-269812996 GCF_904849725.1 Hordeum vulgare subsp. vulgare
GGAATTGCATCCCGATCTAATACAACTAGAACTGTGACTCAACTAGAATTTTTTGCTCCAAGATTGCTTTTCTCGCAAGGAGTCGAGGAAGAATGTGTGGGCCTGACTTAATTAACTTTGCTACAACAATATGACTATATAAATATGTTATTGCTCTACTCTCGTGTATTGCTGCAAGACCCTGAAGATGCTAGTCTTCCATAGGACTAGTCCCTTCTCTCTATTCTCACATTGATGTAGTCAGTCCAGATATAACTCCATTCGTTTGATACTGATGCATACTTAGCCTAGTTCTCATGTCAGTCTTGCAAGTACTTTGGATGAGTACTCAACATTGCTTTGCTCCCCCTTTTCCCCTTGATACGATTGTCGCGACCAGATGATAGAGCCCAAGAGATGGCAGATCCCGCTGATGACGACTACTACCCCGATGGTGCCTACTACTATGTGGAGGCTGCTCACGATCATGAGTAGTTCAGGAGGTTCCCAGGCAGGAGGCCTCGGCCCGTTGGATCTATGTATCTTTTGTGCTAACCTTCTGTAAGTCATTACCTTGTTTTATGTCTGTACTCAAATATTATTGCTTCCGCTGACTAGTGTGTCAGTGCACTAGAGTCTAGGGTCTCATGTGCCCCAGACTTGTGCACGGGCACCAACAACACCCCTAGCGACAGTACACTAAGGGAGCCGACGGGAAGTTAAACCCCAGGCTCGCCAAGACCACACCCCACCCAAGGTGTGAAGAACCATCCCAGGCCCCGGCAAGCCCTCCTTGCTGGGAAGAGCAGCAAAGGCCCCGGCAGGCCCACCTTGGCGGGAAGACATGCAAGGCCTCGGCAAGCCCTCCTTGCCGAGGAGATGTCCAAGGCCCCGACAAGCCATCATTGCCGGGAAGACAAGCTAGGCCGCACGCAAGGACGCCAGGCCGGCAGGCTCCCTTCGCCTTCCAGGTGTCCCTCCTGCCACAGTGCCACCGACCGCCACCGCTCCAGCACATCCCTCATGCACAAGCACAAAGCCCAGGTGTCAACACACCTGGGTACATGTCGAATCCACCTTGATGCAGGTCAGGAGGTCAGACAAGGCATTTACTGCCCCTGACACCGCAGTAGATAAATAAGCAGTGAACCCTATTCAGTATGCAACCCGTGAGCACACTGTTGGTGACCCCTTTGCCTATAAAAGGAGGCCCAAAGCTCATTTCTCGGGGTTGGACCTTTTGGGGTTAGACTCTTTGATCACCAGCTGAATTACTGTAGCAAATAACCCTACATTAAGCACCGAATACAAACAAAGCAGGAGTAGGGTTTTACGCGCCAAGCGGCCCGAACCTGGGTAAACGACCTTGCCGGTGTTGATCGCTAGTTCCGGTCTTGGTGCCACCTTTGTCCCTCCGCCGAACGATCAAGGGATCCTTAGAGTTTCCCATAGGTGTCGTTTTCCCGACATCTTTGGCGCGCCAGGTAGGGGGGAGTTGCCGAGAGCTTCTTCGCGGATTCGAGCAAGCTCTGCACCAGATCTTGGGAAGTTGAGCGCACCACCGTGGTTCCCATAAGAGGAACGCAGTGGTGGTCGATCCACTTCGCTATGGCCTCCTAACGCCTGCGCGAGCGTGCCTCTGCGCAAGCGCAGGCCAAGGAGGCGGAGACCCCGAGCTCGATGGCATCAGGCTGATGCGTGATACGTCTCCAACGTATCTGTAATTTTTGATGGTTTCATGCTATTATCTTGTCAAACTTTGGATGTTTTGTATGCCTTTTATATCTTTTTTGGGACTAACTTATTAACTCAGTGCCAAGTGCCAGTTCCTGTTTTTCCGTGTTTTTGACCCTTTTCAGAGGAGGATTTTAAACGGAGTCTAAACGGAATAAAACTGTCGAAAAGATTTTTTTCCGAAATACAAGAAGATCGGGAGACTTGAGAACCAAGGCAGGGGCCACCAGGGACTCCACAAGCCCCCTAGCTGTGGCTGGGGGGCGTCTCCCAGGCTTGTGGGCTCCCTGGACCTCCTCTGCCCTAGGTCTTTCGCCTATATATTCCCTAAAATCCCAGAAAAAATCAGGAGATCCACGAAAATACTTTTCCGCCGTCGTAAGCTTCTGTCTCCGCAAGATCCCATCTAGGGCACGTTCAGGTGCCCTGCCAGAGGGGGGAATTCGGGAACGGAGGGCTTCTTCATCAACACCATGACCTCTCCGATCATGCGTGAGTAGTTGACCATAGACCTTCGGGTCCATAGCTAGTAGCTAGATGGCTTCTTCTCTCTCTTGGATCTTCAATACAAAGTTCTCCATGATCTTCATGGAGATCTATCCGATGTAATATTCTTTTGTGGTGTGTTTGTCGATATCCGATGAATTGTGGATTTATGATCAGATTATCTATGAATCTTATTTGAGTTTCTTCTGATCTCTCTTATGCATGATTTCATATCCTTGTAATTCTCTTCGAGTTGTGGGTTTTGTTTGGCCAGCTTGATCTATGATTCTTGCAATGGGAGAAGTGCTTGGTTTTGGGTTCATACCGTGCGGTGACCTCACCCAGTGACAGAAGGGGTAGCAAGGCACGCATCGTGTTGTTGCCATCAAGGGTAAAAAGGTGGGGTTTTCATCATTGGTTTGAGTTTATCCCTCTACATCATGTCATCTTGCTTAAGACGTTACTCTGTTTGTCATGAACTCAATACACTAGATGCATGCTCGATAGCGGTCGATGTGTGGATTAATAGTGGTAGATGCAGAAAGTATCGGTCTACTTGTCTCGGACGTGATGCCTATATGTATGATCATTGCCTTATATATCATCATGACTTTGCGCGGTTCTATCAATTGCTCGACAGTAATTTGTTCACCCACCATAATATTTGCTATTTTGAGAGAATCCTCTAGTGAACACTATGGCCCCCGGGTCTACTTCACATCATATTTTCAGCCTTACACTTTTACTTCGTTGCACTTTCTGCCTTCAGTTCTCACTTTGCAATCAATCTTGAAGGGATTGACAACCCCTTTATAGCGTTGGGTGCAAGCTCTTTTGTGTTTGTGCAAGTACTCTGGACTTGACGCGATTCTCCTACTAGATTGTTACCTTGGTTCTCAAACTGAGGGAAATACTTACTGCTCCTGTGCTGCATCGCCCTTTCCTCTTCAATGGAAAAACCAACGCAAGCTCAAGAGACGACAGAAGATTTATGTCGCCGTAGCAAAAGAATTTTTGGCGCCGTTGCCGGGGAGGATCAAGTCAAGAACTCATCCAAGTAAGTGTCGCAAACTCATCTCTTTCATTTACTTTTTTCCCTCTCGTTTTCCTCTCCCCCACTTCTGAAAAACAAAAATTTACAAAAATATTTGCCCTTCTCTTCGTTTGCCTTTTTTGTTTGCCTTTTTCATTCGCCCTTTTCTGTCACTTGCTTTCTGTTCGCTTGTGTGCTTGCTTGCTTGCTAAAGTCACCATGACTGAAAACACCAAACTTTGGGACTTCTCGAATACTAATAATAATGATTTTATTTGTACTCCGATTGCTCCCGCCACTAGTGCGGAGTCATACGAAATCAATGCTGCTTTGCGGAATCTTGTTATGAAAGAGCAATTCTCCGGCCTTCCTAGTGAAGATGTCGCATCCCATCTTAATACCTTCATTGAGCTTTGCGATATTCAAAAGAAGAAAGATGTGGATAATGATGTGATTAAATTGAAGCTTTTTTCCTTTCTCGTTGCGAGATCGAGCAAAAACTTGGTTTTCGTCTTTGCCCAAAAATAGTATCGATTCTTGGAAATAAGTGCAAAGATGCTTACATATCCAAGCATTTTCCACCGGCTAATATTATCTCTCTCCGTAATGATATCATGAATTTTAAGCAACTTGATCATGAACATGTTGCACAATCTTGGGAGAGAATGAAATTGATGATTAAAATTGTCCTGCTCATGGCTTGAGTCTTTGGATGATTATGCAAATCTTTTACACTCGCTTGAATTTCGCTTCTAGAAATATCTTGGACTCCGCTTCAGGTGGAACATTCATGGAAATCACGTTAGGAGAAGCTACAAAACTCCTAGACAATATCATGACGAACTACTCTCAGTGGCACACTGAGAAGTCACCTACTAGTAAAAAGGTACACGCTATAGAAGAAATTAACTCGTTAAGTGCTAAGATGCATGAGTTAATGAATTTGGTTGCTAGTAGAAGTGCTCCTTTAGACCCTAATGACATGCCCTTGTCTTCCTTGATTGAGAGTAGCAACGCTAGCTTGGACGTTAATTTTGTTGGTAGGAATAATTTTGGCAACAACAATGCTTTTAGAGGAAACTATGTTCGTAGGCCTTTTCCTAGTAACCCCTCTAATAACTTTGGCAGCTCCTACAACAATACTCATAGAAATTACAATAGATTACCCTCTGATCTAGAGAGTAATATCAAAGAGTTTATCAACTCATAAAAGATTTTCAATGCGTCCATAGAGGAAAAACTACTCAAAATTGACGATTTGGCTAGGAGCGTTGATAGAATGTCTAGTGATATTGATGCTTTCAAAGTTAGATGTGCTCCTCCCAAGATCAATACGGATGAAACTTTGAAAGCTATGCGTGTTTCCATGATTGAGAGCAAAGAAAGAACCGCCCAAACTCGTGCTAGACATGAATGGCTTAAAAAGCGTGTTCTCGTGATAAAAATCACGAAGATCTTAAAGTGCTTGGTGTGACTCCCATTGAATCTTTGTTTTCTTGTGTCAAACCTAATGATGATGGGGCTGGATATGAATCCACTTTGGTTGAAAAACACCCCAATGATTCGGAGTCCATCTATCTTGATGCTAAAAGCATTGAAAGTGGAGTAGAAGATATTAAAACCTTGAGTAGTAATGAAATTACTACTTTGCATTTCAAGGAATTCAATTATGATAGTTGCTCCTTGATTGATTGAATTTCCTTGATGCAATCCATGCTAAACTCTCCACACGCTTATAGCCAAACAAGGCCTTTACCGATCATATCGTCGAAGTTATGATAAAATCCCTTGAAGAGGAACTTCAATTGGAAGTTTCTATCCGTAGAAAGCTTCATGATGAGTGGGAACCTACTATCAAAATCAAAATCAAAAACTATGAATGCAATGCTTTGTGTGAGTTGGGTGCTAGTGTTTCCGCGATTCCAAAGTCTTTATGTGATGTTCTGGGTTTTAATGAGATTGAGGAGTGTACTCTTAATTTGCATCTTGCGGGTTCTACTGTCAAGAAATCCATGCGAAGGATCAATGATGTTCTTATTATTTCAAATAGGAACTATGTACCCGTGGATTTCATTGTGCTTGACATTGATTGCAATCCTACATGCCCTATCATTCTTGGTAAACCTTTCCTAAGGACTATCGGTGCTATCATTGATATGAAGGAAGGGAATATTAGATTTCAATTTCCTTTAAAGAAGGGCATGGAACACTTTCCTAGAAATAAAATAAGATTGCCTTATGAATCCATGATGAGGGCTACTTATGGTTTGAGTACCAAAGACGACGATACGTGATTGTATCGCTTTATGCCTAACTAAGGGTGTTAAACAATAGCGCTTGTTGGGAGGCAACCCAATGAATTTATCTTTTTCTTTATGTTTTGTTGCGTCCACACCATCATAATTCAGTTATGATAGTGTATTTTGTGTTTCTTTTTGTGTTTGAGCCAAGCAAAACCTTTATGACTAGTCTTGGTGATGGTTGTTTGATCCTGCTGGAAAAAGACAGAAACTTTTCGCTCACGAGATTATTTTTCATATTTATTCAGAAAGAGCTTTTGAGTTCATTCTTTTTGCTGCTGGTTTATATGCCTTTTGCCCAGGCAGTCGTAATGTTTCAGAATTTGTGAGGTATCAGAAGTATACGAAGTATACATATTGCTACAGACTAGTCTGTTTTTGACAGATTCTGTTTTTGTTGAGTTGGTTGCTTGTTTTGATGAAACTATGGATAGTATCGGGGGGTACTAACCATGGAAAAGTGAGAATACAGTAATCTAACACCAATATAAATAGAAATCAAGATTGCTACAATAACTAAAGAGGTGGTAGTTTGTTTTCTTGTGCTAATGATATCACGAGTTTCTGTTTAAGTTTTGTGTTGTGAAGTTTTCAAGTTTTGGGTGATGTTCTCATGGACAAAGGGATAAGGAGTGGAAAGATCTCAAGCATGGGGATTCCCAAGGCATCCCAAGCCAAATTCATGGACACCAAAAAGCCTAAGCTTGGGGATGCCCCGGGAAGGCATCCCCTATTTCGTCTTCAATCCATTGGTAACATTACTTGGAGCTATATTTTCATTCACCACATGATATGTGTTTTGCTTGGAGCGTCTTGTATCGTATGAGTCTTTTCTTTTTGTTGTGTCACAATCATACTTGTTGCACACCTTTTGAGAGAGACATGCACTCATCATGAATTTGCTAGAATGCTCATTGAGCTTCACTTATATCTTTTGAGGTAGATAATTTTGCTCTATGTGCTTCACTTAGATCTTTTAGAGCACGGCGGTGCGTGACTTGGTAGTTGGCTTGTGCTATGAAAGTAGTCCCAAAGGTGATAGGTACCCAAAGAGGATACAAAAACCTCCATCTTCATGTGTATTGAGTAGAAAGAGAAGTTTTAGTTCCTCTCAATTAGTTTTGAGACGTGGATTTGGTAGTATTAAGAGTTATGTTAGTAGGGTGTTGTGAATCTAGAAATACTTGTGTTGAAGTTAGTGATTCCCGTAGCATGCACGTATGGTGTACCGCTATGTTAGGATGTCGGAGCATAATTGATCTATTGATTGTCATCCTTTGTGTTGAGGTCGGGTTCGCGCGATGGTTAACACCTACCAACCCTTCCCCTACGAGTATGCGTTTAGCACTTTGTTTTGATTACTAATAAAAACTTTCGCAACAAGTATGTGAGTTCTTCATGACTAATGTGAGTCCATAATATAGATGCACTTTCACCTTCCACCATTGCTAGCCTCTCTAGTGCCGCGCAACTTTCGTCGGTGCACAAACCCACCATATGCCTTCCTCAAAACAACCACCATACCTACCTACTATGGCATTTTCATAGCCATTCCTAGATATATTGCCATGCAACTCCCACCGTTCCGTCTCATGACTTGTGCCATCACTCTCATATTGCCATTGCATGATCGTAAGATAGCTAGCGAGATGTTTCAACGTCATACGCCAAGCTAGATCGTTGCACATCCCGGTATACTGCCGGAGGCATTTCCTATAGAGTCATCATCGTTCTGAGCTTTAAGTTGTGAGTAAATAAAAGTGTGATGATCATCATTATTAGAGCATTGTCCCATGTGAGGAAAAAAAGAAGAGGCCAAAGAGCCCAAACAAAAAAAAGAGGCCAAAGAGCCCAAATAAAAAAAAAGAGAAAAAGAGAGAAGGGACAATCTACTATCTTTTTCCACACTTGTGCTTCATAATAGCACCATGTCCTTCATGATTGAGAGCCTCTCGTTTAATCACCATCATATACTAGTGGGAATCTTTATTATATAACTTGGCTTGTATATTCCAATGATGGGCTTCCTCAAATTTCCCTAGGTCTTCGTGAGCAAGGAAGTTGGATGCACACCCACTAGTTCTCCTTTTAAGCTTTCACATACTTATAGCTCTAGTGCATCCTTTGTATGGCAATCCCTACTCATTCACATTGATATCTATTAATGGGCATCTCCATAACCCATTGATACGCCGAGTCAATGTGACCATCTCCTCCTTTTTTGTCTCACAACCACCACCACACTCTATTCCACCTATAGTGCTATATCCATGGCTCACGCTCATGTATTGCGTGATAGTTGAAAAAGGTTTGAGAAAGTAAGAGTGCGAAAACAATTACTTGGCCAATACCGGGGTTGTGCATGATTTAAATTAGTTGTGTGAGGATGATGGAGCATAGCCAGACTATATGATTTTGGAGGGATAACTTTCTTTGGCCTTGTTATTTCGAAAGTTCATGATTACCTTGCTAGTTTGCTTGAAGTATTATTGTTTTCATGTCAATAGCAAATTACTGTTTTGAATCTTATGGATCTGAACATTCATGTCACATGAAAGAAGTTACAAAGGACAACTATGCTAGGTAGCATTCCACATCAAAAATTTAGTCTTTATCACTTCCCTACTCGAGGACGAGCAGGAGTTAAGCTTGGGGATGCTTGATACGTCTCCAACGTATCTGCAATTTTTGATGGTTTCATGCTATTATCTTGTCAAACTTTGGATGTTTTGTATGCCTTTTATATATTTTTTGGGACTAACTTATTAACTTGACCCTTTTCACAGGAGGATTTTAAACGGAGTCCAAACGGAATAAAACTGTTGAAAAGATTTTTTCCAAAACAGAAGACGATCGGGAGACTTGAGAACCAAGGCACGGGGCCACCAGGGACCCCACAAGCCTCCTAGCCACGGCCAGGGGGGCCCACGCCTCTCAGGCTTGTGGGCTCCCTGGACCTCCTCTGCCCTAGGTCTTTCACCTATATATTCCCTAAAATCCTAGAAAAAAAATCAGGAGATCGACGAAAATACTTTTCCGCCGCCGCAAGCTTCTGTCTCTGCAAGATCCCATCTAGGGCACGTTCTGGTGCCCTGCCGGAGGGGGGATTAGGATACGGAGGGCTTCTTCATCAACACCATGACCTCTCCGATGATGCATGAGTAGATCACCATAGACCTTCGGGTCCATAGCTAGTAGCTAGATGGCTTCTTCTCTCTCTTGGATCTTCAATACAAAGTTCTCCATGATCTTCATGGAGATCTATCCGATGTAATCTTCTTTTGTGGTGTGTTTGTCGAGATCCGGTGAATTGTGGATTTATGATCAGATTATCTACGAATCTTATTTGATTTTCTTGTGATCTGTCTTATGCATGATTTCATATCCTTGTAATTCTCTTCGAGTTGTGGGTTTTGTTTGGCCAGCTTGATCTATGATTCTTGCAATGGGAGAAGTGCTTGGTTTTGGGTTCATACCGTGCGGTGACCTCACCTAGTGACAGAAGGGGTAGCGAGGCATGCATCATGTTGTTGTCATCAAGGGTAAAAAGATGGGGTTTTCATCATTGGTTTGAGTTTATCCATCTACATCATGTCATCTTGCTTAAGTCGTTACTCTGTTCATCATGAACTCAATACACTAGATGCATGCTGGATAGCGGTCGATGTGTAGAGTAATAGTAGTAGATGCAGAAAGTATCGGTCTACTTGTCTCTGACGTGATGCATATATGTATGATCATCGCCTTAGATATCGTCATGACTTTGCGCGGTTCTATCAATTGCTCGACAGTAATTTGTTCACCCACCGTAATATTTTCTATTTTGAGAGAAGCCTCTGTTGAACACTATGGCCCCGGGTCTACTTCACATCATATTTTCAGCCTTACACTTTTACTTCGTTGCACTTTTTTCCTTCAGTTCTCACTTCGCAATCAATCATGACGGGATTGACAACCCCTTTATAGTGTTGGGTGCGAGCTCTTTTGTGTTTGTGCAGGTACTCTGGACTTGACGCGATTCTCCTACTAGATTGATACCTTGGTTCTCAAACTGAGGGAACTACTTACTGCTCCTGTGATGCATCGGCCTTTCCTCTTCAAGGGAAAAACCAACGCAAGCTCAAGAGACGACACAAGATTTATGTCCCATAGCAATGCGCCGCTCCAGGATAGTGCGTTGTTGTCGAGGGTGTGCCTGGGGGCTTCGACGAGGCATCCGGCGCATACTCCGGCTGACACACCTCCACGGAGTGATGCATAGCCGTCAAGGACGCGCGAACAGGTCCCGAAGCCCAGGCACGCTCTCCAACGGAAACGCTTTCCCCCTTGGAAGCGTCGCGTCGCCGCCAAAGATGCGCTCGGGGGCTCCGCCAGCACGGCCTGGCAAAAGAGAAAAAGGAGTTATACTCTCACAACCCCTTTCCTATACGATAGTCAAGGACTATTAGCACGAACCTTGCCGGTGGGGAAATTGCCAGGAGAGTGTAACATCCTACTTGCCGGGGATCTAAGGCCCCGGCAAAAGATCCAAATGTCGCGGAAAGAAGTGTCGCGGCACAACAGATAAGTGATAGAGATTCTAGATGAAATTTTCGAGTAGATAGGTTGTTTCCTTTCTATAAATCCCAATCCATGTTTGAGAAACCTGCACGCAGATGGAACCTTGTCAGGATCAGTGCACCTTGGCTCTATTTCCCACTCGTTCAACGACCTGAATGGCCACAGAGCGCCTTCACACTATTTCGAACCTGTTCAACGGACCAAGCGGCTACGCAACGCCTTATTTCGCCTCGAGCCGCGCTCGACGATCTAATGGTTGCACTGAGTGCGGCAAGGAGTCTTGCCAGCAATGACTGCTCCGACGAACTACTAACGATACGTTCCTCAAAGCACTAGCGGCAGGACCAGTCACGCCGGCAAGCTTCCGGAAAATGCAAAGGGTGTATCATACAAGGAGGGGTATGAGACACAAAGGAAACAATATTTCATTCATCTATTTGAGGCAAACTCAGACATATTACATGGATGATTTTTACTACTCTAACCTGTGATACAGTCTTTTGGCGAGGGACATGCTTGCGAGACAGGAGTTCAAGAAGACAAAAAGACGACGGGGCTCGCGGCACAACCCAGGGTGATTCCCCCAGGACCAGCACTGTGCCGACGAGAACGGGACCAGCCTCGACAAGCGCGGCCCGGTTTCTCTAGTTCGGTGCTAGAGGATAGTGCCACAGGAAGCGGCGAAGGATCCGGAGCCCGCGAGCGCGCCTCCTCCTGGAAGACAAGGCACCGGACCCGGAAAAGTGACCCCAACAGGAGGGGTTGGAGAAGCCAGAGCTTGCGAAGGTGCCTCCTCCTGGAACACGAGGCACCGACGCTGGCTACGCACGGTAACCCTATTGGCGGGGGAGAGCTGTGAGCTGGCCTCGGCGGCGTGGCCAGCGGTCAATTAGAGCTTGGGGTGTCATGCTCTGACTTGACGCCCGAGATCCTGACCTGCCAAGATCGCCACCACCATCGCCATCGATGTCCTTCTCATCCCTATCACTCGAGGAGGGACATTTTGCGCCGCTCGAGCTCTCTTCGCAACAGCCGGGACGCACACCTGAGCGCTCGGAAAACTTTACGAATAGCTTATTATCCTCCGCCAGCTTGAAGCGGAGGACATGCCTATCCTCGAGACTGTGTGCGCGGGCGAAGGCTTTCCAGCCCCGCCCGAGCAACATGGAGCGGCGTTCGGGTACTCCACGTGCACCTGCATAGCGTCGTGGGAGCAGTCATACACACGCAGCCACAAGGCGGGAGGCTTGGCGGCCTTCAGCACCCTGGCAAAGGGGCAAGGGAGGTGCAGATGGCCTCGAGGAACGCCGTGCAGCTCCACGACGAACTCCAGCGCCGTCCCATCCGAGTGCCCGCCCCATGAAGGAGAAGTTGGCGCTAGGGGAGAAGACGGGGGTGCTGGAGCACAAGGGCCCCAGACTTGTGCAAGGGCACCAGCAGCACTCCTGGCGACAGTACACTAAGAGAGCCGACCAGAAGTTAAACCCCAGGCTCGCCAAGACCACACCCAACCCAAGGTGTGAAGAACCAGCCCAGGACCCAGCAAGCCCTCCTTGCCGGGAAGACCAGCCAAGGCCCAGACAAGCCCTCCTTGCCAGGAAGACTTGCAAGGCCCCGGAAAGCCCTCCTTCTCGGGAAGATGTCCAAGGCCCTGGCAAGCCATCCTTGCCGGGAATACGAGTTAGGCCGCAGGCAAGGACGCCAGGCCGACAAGCTACCTTCGCCCGCCAGGTGTCCCTCCTGCAATAGTGCCACCGACCGCCACCGCTCTAGCGCATCCCTCATGGGCCACTACAAAAGCACGGGTGTCAACACACTAATGTCTACGCATGCTTCTATTCATGTAGACTATGTTGGGCCTCCAAGCGTAGAGGTTTGTAGGACAGCAACAATTTCCCTCAAGTGGATGACCTAAGGTTTATCGAACTCAGGGAAGTAGAGGTTTAAGATGGTCTCTCTCAAGCAACCCTGCAATTAAGATACAAGAAGTCTCTTGTGTCCCCAACACACCTAATACAATTGCCAGTTGTATAGGTGCACTAGTTCGGCGAAGAGATGTTAAAAGGCAAGTGATATGGATGGTAAAACAAGGTATTGTAAATCTGAAATAAAAATGGCAGCAAGGTAGCAAGTGAGAAAAGTGAGCATAAACGGTGTAACAATGGTGAGAAACCAGGCCGAGGATTCATACTTTCACTAGTGGCAACTCCCAACAACATTAACATAGTCTAATCACATGATATTTCCAGTAAAACTTGCAATGGAGATGTACTCGGAGGTCATTCCTTTGTGATCAAGAGAGGACGAGAATTATGTAGGACTACAAAAGCACACCTTAGAGTTCGTAGTTTTCTTCTATGGATTTCCCAATGTCAACGCGGCCATCCAAAGAGAGTACCACAATCACCACAATGTATCTCAAGGATAGTCAAAGACAAGCACCAAGAGACTCTCAATCTTCAATCAATTCACAAAAGAGGAAATCACTCATGAAAATATTCTTCTAATCCATGTCCAATAGACTGTTGTTACCATGGTCTCGTGGACTATACTAGATAAGGTCAAGTGAGTACATCAATCCAATACATAGAAGAAGGGGAAACATCATGGGATCACCCTAGATTAATATAGCGTGTGATCATAATCAAGATCACATCATGGGAGAGAGAATTAACCACATAGCTAATGTAGAAGACGCCAGCCCCGAGGAGGAACTACTCCCGCTCCATGGAGGGAGGAAGCAACGTCGATGGAGATGAACCCGGGGGCACTTCCCCGTCCCGACAGGGTACCGACACATGAATTCTAGTCCCCCAAAACTTGTTGGCGATGGCAGCAAAGATCGGAATTGCTTCTGGAGAAAAGGGTTCCGGGATTAGTGTTTCCTCCATGAGGGTAAAAATAGGAGCCAAGGTAGGGCACCAGAGGAGGAGGGCCCCACCCAGGCGGCCTATGGGCGCGTCCAGGGGCCAGGCTGCCTGGGCAAGCCCTGGCTCCCATCTGGCCCACCTTTGGTGCTCTCGAAGCTTCCGTCACGCTGATTTTTATATATGTTTCTCGGAATTTTTGGGACTTTGTAAATTGGGGTAAAAGTCCCTGCAAAAATACATCAGCAGACAAAAACTGGCACTGGGTGCACTGAGTTAGTAGGTTAGTCCAAATATGTGTAAAAAGGTATAAAAGTGTAGCAAAACATATAACAATGTCACCCAAAAGATCATGGAACAAGCAGAAATTATAGATATGGTTGGGACGTACCAACATCCCCAAGCTTAATTCCTGCTCGTCCTAGAGTAGGTAAATGAGAACACAAATAATTTCTGTGGTGACATGCTAACACACATATAGGAACTTCAAAGTAAAGAAAGTAAGATATGCAATTCAAGGCAAGACAATAACAAGCAAGAGTCTATATCTAGTATTGAAATTAGCAAAGTAAGAACATAAAGGTGCAAGAGCTCTCTCTATCCGTGACTTGAATGTCTCCAAATGGTGTCCAAACAGAGATGGGTTTAGAGCATAACTATTATTTTTTAATTGAGAACTCAATCTAGTAAACTTCACACTTGGTATCCTTTGGAATCTTATTTTGACTCATCCCCAGACCACTAGTCTGGCATAAGTCAAAATGATCCTCTCCCTTTCGACTTTGATCACTCATGCAATGGATGAGCGCAAGGAAGATATGTTGGCACATAGGATGGCAAAGAGAATAATGATGGGGAAAGAGGACAAAAAGGTGTGAAAGGGTCACATCAATGAGGACAACCATAGGCGAGAGAAAGCCAAATGATAGATATGATGTGAGGAGTAGGGATTGCCATGCAACGGATGAACATATGAGCTAAGGTAAGCTCTTCAATGGAACTAGTGGGGGTGCATCCAACTTGCTTGCTCATGAAGACCTAGAGCTCATTTGAGGAGGCTCATCATTGGAATATACAAGCCAAGTTCTATAATGTAAAGGTCCCCACATAGTTATGCATGAATGATAATCTCTATGGAGTACAAATATAACAATGGAGTATGAGTGTGGATCTTTCAAAAGGAAAAAATAGTGTTGCCCCCTTCTCTGTTTTTATTTCTTTTTTTCTTTTTATTTTTATTTTT
This sequence comes from Hordeum vulgare subsp. vulgare, assembly GCF_904849725.1. NCBI lineage: Eukaryota > Viridiplantae > Streptophyta > Magnoliopsida > Poales > Poaceae > Hordeum > Hordeum vulgare. The sequence continues at coordinate 269,507,389 of NC_058522.1, forward strand.
TGTGGCCTCTTTGGCTCTTTCTATTAATCTCTCATTTGTCCTCTTTGGGATCTTTTCCCCACTTAAGGGCAACACTCTAAGTTTTGCAAGAATAAAAGAAGATCTTCACACTTTATAAGAAGTACTCATTATAAAGACAAATGAAAACTATCATGATGTATGTAAATGTATGCCTCTTCTAGTGTAGCAGGATATGCAATGAAACTAGTGCGTCATGTTGCAATAATAATGGCAAGGCCCAACTAGCACGCGACTCCTCGATCAAGCAAAAGCATGTATGACATGAAGATCAAGTCATGAGATGGTGGATGTTGCATGGCAATGTATCTCGGAAAGGCTATGGAAATGCCTTAATAGGTAGGTATGGTGGCTGTTTCGAGGAAAGACATAATGAGGCTTATGATGACAGAGCGTATCATGCCAAGGGTTTGGATGCACCGACGAAGTTTGTGCCAACTCTCAAGATGAGAAAGGGCAATGCACGGTACCAAAGAGGCTAGCAAAATATGGATGGTGGAAGTGCCAACAATCGAATACTCACATTAGTCCACAGAACTCATGCACTTATTATCGGTAACTCTCTATCTAGTCAGGAGATTAACAAAGAGACACGTACCCCGATGAGGAGTGTTTGGGGGTTTGATTGTCCTTGCACATCCTCGACCCATGATAACGTGAGGGTACTCTATATATTACAACCCCCTCTAGAGGTTAGCGATCCATTTAGTAGCTAGAGCTCTCAACTAATTTTTTTAGTTTTTGAAAAACACACGGATTTCCCAAAATACGACACCTATCACTTATAGGCCCAAGCTCTTGGCACCAATAGTCCAAACATTACTCAAATCAATACCTCAAAACTATTGCAAGTTACTACTATACTTAAATAGCAACCTCAGTTACCTACTAATGCAAGACACACAACTGAGTGCAACAAGACAACTCTCTAAACAAGATAAGCATGATAACTCATGAGAGTTCCAAAAGCAACCTAAATAAAAGCTGTTAAAAAGATAAAGCATGAAAACTAAGAGCTAAGCATGATAGCAGTTATGAAAAGATAAAGAACACACAAAAAAGATAAGCATGAAAACCTATGTCGTGTTCTAGGGTGGAGTGGAGCGTGTTTCTCTCCCTAACAAAGAAGTCTAGGTTTAAATTTGTTATGAACAGCAAGCAAAACTAAAACAAACTAAAAAGTAAAGAGCGGGACGCTCCAAGCATAGCACATAACATATGAAGTGATAAAAATATAACATGGAGAAGTATGAACTGATGATTGTTGATAGAGAAGGGGATGCACGGGGGCATCCCCAAGCTTAGACGCTTGAGTCTCCTTGAATATTTCTTGGGGGTGCATGGGGTAATCCCCAATCTTGAGCGCTTGACACTCCTGGTTCTTCTTTCATCATCTTCCATCGCATACTTGAAAACTCCCATCATATGAAACTCATCATAAGCTGATTAGAGTGGTTAGTGCCCATAATAAAACGATTTGTTTTCTACTGGAAATAAATATTTTCATGAAGATCTAATGTTTATCTAGATTGACAAAAGGTTTTTGCAAAGAAAAAGAAAGTTTAAGATTTGCAAAACGATGAAAACGCAAAACGTGGCAGAATCTGTGAAAAACAGACCAACACGTAGTAAATATTTTTTTCAGGGCACTTCTGAAACTCAAATCAAAAAACTCAGAACAGATGCCAGAAAGCCAATTGCATATGGAATACTTTCAAAGAAAATTCAGATCAAAAAGGTGATCTCGTGATTTTTGGTGAATTTTTCCGTCAAGCAGACATAATCTGTTTCTGGACAGCATGTCACAAGTTTTGAACTTTCTTGCAATCGGAGGCTAAAACTTGGCACAAAGCTTAAAATAAAGATACAATGATGTTGCTAAAGTAGTAGCACACATCAAGACCACTAAAAAATGAACGCAAAAACTCAAAGTAAAGATAACAAGGGTTGTCTTCCTAGAGCTCTTTCTTTATATCCATAAAGATAGGCTTATGATTTTAATGATGCTCTCATAGGAATAAGAGTTGTAGAAAAAAAGAGCTTCAAGAAGCAAATAATAAACACATTTAAGTCTAACATGCTTCCTATGCATAGGAATATTGCAATAGAATAATTCATTGAAGCACAAAGCAATAAGCATAGGAAGGAAAAACAAGTGCAGCTTCAAAACCTTCAACATAAAGAGAGGGAACTTGATATTATTGAAATATCTATAAGCATATGTTCCCTTCTCATAATAATTTTCAGTAGGATCACGAATAAACTCAACAATATAAGTATCACATAAATCATTGTTACCATGATCCACATGCAAAAAGGTACTCTTACTCTCCACATAAGCATAATCTCTCTCGTTAGTAATAGTGGGAGTAGGACTATCATAAACAACCTGAAGACTGTAGATTAATTGTGTATTGGGGAGATGGTGTTCAGCAAGGGAGTAATTTCTCCTTATGTCATAGGTATCTTTACAATCACTATAGATAGGAGTTATAACATCATCATGGTAGAGAAGAGCATTATTACTGCTAGCAACTATATTTGTAAACATGTTGTCTTTATTCTTACTAGAAATTTTTTTATCAATTATCACATCACTAATGGGTAAAGGACTTGCAATCCTATCATGCCCAAGCTTAGAGCTTTCCATATCATCATTTTCAAAGTTGGTACCAAAAATATTTTCAAGATCATAAGTAGCATTATCATCATCTTCCCAATCACAATAAGTAACATGCATATCATAATAAAAATCATCTTCAATAGTACCTACGGACTTATCATCAAGATAATAACAATCAAGCTCACCATCCTCCATAAATTTATGTGTGTTAGGATAAAAGTTGATGCGAGGAATATGCTCAGGCCGGGTTGATACCCATTCTTCTTCCTTCTTGTTCCTCTTCCTCCTCTTCTTTTTATTGTTCTTCACCTTAGGAGGGAGTGGTTGGAGAGGAAGCTTCTCCAAATATTCTGGTTTATCATTAGAAACAATAATGGAAACTTGGGAGAAACTCTCCTTTTCATTAGTGGAAACATAAGAAACATTTTTATGCTTTGGTAAAGTTCTCTACTTTCTAATCTTACTTATGTAATCATTTTCATGGCAATTAACAACACAATAGAGATGGCATTTTTGCAAAGTGTTGTTTATTCCTAAGGCATTATCATCTAGCCAAGAAGTTTTTTCTGATAACTCTTCACACATCAAAAATAACATGAGTTCATCATAAAGATCAGAAGTGATCATGTTATCACACAACTGGTTAATAGTTATGTCTTGAAAATACATGCATTGGAAATTAAAGTGACCCTCTATACCACAAAATTCACAAGTAAAAGGATAAATGTCACACAATTCTCTAGCAATTTCATTTAAATATCTAACCCAAGTGATAGTTCTTTCATGCTCATGTTTCTTACAATACTTATCTTCTTCAATCATATGCATTTCACAAGGTCTATCCACTCCACAAAAATTAACATGCATATATAAAACTTCATTTTCGGGAATTGGATCATGCATGTTGCAATTATCATTAAATATTTCATTTTCTTTGCAAATCTCTTTAAAAGGTTCATGATGCTTGATCCAATTCTCCTTAGGCATATTAAGATGTGAAGCAAGAGATTTGAGGAAATCAACAAGGAGTTGAGAACAAAGCCCAAACTTATTAAAACTTGCAGTTTCAACAAAGGCCTTAATGCAATCATACTCATAATTTATACCTGACTCTTTACCTTTGTCGATCTCCCAATCTTCAGTATTGCGTTGAATTCTTTCAAGGAGTTCCCATTTAGAACCAATCCTTTCGTTTGTGAAAGAACCCATAGAGGAAGCATCGAGCAAGTCTTTATGCTGTCGAGAGAGCCTCGCATAGAAATTAGTAATAATCATATCATTGGGGAGCCCATGGTTAGGACATTTTAGCATTAAAGTTTTGAGTCCCCCCAAGCTTGAGCGATGCTTTTTCCGTCACGAGACCAAAATTTATAAATATAGTTCATGTCTCGATGTATTTCATGAACACGATAAAACTTTGCATAAAAGAGAGGTATAAGATCTTGCCAGTTTAGCAAATGAGAGTTATCAAGAAGCCTATACCAATCCAAAGCCTTATATTTTAATGACAGAGAGAATTGCTTTCTCATAACAAAATCCATTGATATACCGACAAGCTTAAATAAGGAGCATAGTTGTGAAAGATATAGCAAGTGTTCGCGTGGATGTCTATCTCCTGCATATCGATTTGCCAAGACACAATCAATAATACCAGTTGGTATTTTAAAGGGCACAATTTCCGTAGGTGGGGGAGGCTTCTCCACAACAATAGCTGTGGAGCGGTTCCCCACAAGCAACAAACCAAGAGCAGAGTTGTCCATAAGCCTAACTAGTGAAAATAAAAACAAGAAACAAAAAGATTTAATTGCAAGATCTAAAGATATACCTTCAAGCACTCACCTCCCCAGCAACGGCGCCAGAAATAGCTTGATGTCTACGCACGCTTCTATTCTTGTAGACTATGTTGGGCTTCCAAGCGTACAGGTTTGTAGGACAGCAACAATTTCCCTCAAGTGGATGACCTAAGATTTATCGAACTCATGGAAGTAGAGGTTGAAGATGATCTCTCTCAAGCAACCCTGCAGTTAAGATACAAGAAGTGTCCCCAGCACACCTAATACAATTTTCAATTGTATTGGTGCACTTGTTCGGCGAAGAGATGTTAAAAGGCAAGTGATATGGATGGTAAAACAAGATATTGTAAATCTGAAATAAAAATGGCAGCAAGTTAGCAAGTGAAAAATGTGAGCATAAACGGTGTAATAATGGTGAGAAACAAGGCCGAGGCATCATACTTTCACTCGTGGAAAATCCCAACAACATTAACATAGTCTAATCACATGATATTTCCACTAAAACATGCAATGGAGACGTACTCGGACGTCATTCCTTTGTGATCAAGAGAGGACGAGAATTACGTAGGGCTACAAAAGCACACCTCAGAGTTCGTAGTTCTCTTCTATGGATTTCCCAATGTCACCGTTGCCATCCAAAGAGAGTACGACAATCACCACAATGTATCTAAAGGATAGTCAAAGATAAGCACCAAGAGACTCTCAATCTTCAATCAATTCACAAAAAAGGAAATCACTCATGAAAATATTCTTCTAGTCCATGTCCAATAGACCGCTGTCACCATGGTCTCGGGGATTATATTACATAAGATCAAGTGAGTACATCAATCCAATACATAGAAGAAGGGGAAACATCATGGGATCACCCTAGATTAACATAGCCTATGATCACAATCAAGATCACATTATGGGAGAGACAATTAACCACATAGCTACTGTAGAAGACCTCGGCCCTAGGAGGAACTACTCCCGCTTCATGGAGGGAGGAAGCAACATCGATGGAGATGAATCTGGGGGCACTTCCCCGTCCCGACAGGGTGCCGACACAGGAATTCTGGTCCCCAGAAACTTGTTGGCGATGGTGGCGAAGATCGGAATTACTTCCGGAGAAAAGGGTTCCGGGATCAGCGTTTATTCCATGGGGGTAAAATTAGGAGCCAAGGTAGGGCACCAGAGGAGGTGTCCCCCACACAGGCGGCCTGTAGGCGCGGCCAGGGGCCAGGCCGTGCAGGGAGACCGCCTGGGCAAGCCCTAGGTCCCCTTTGGCCCACCTTTGGTGCTCTTGAAGCTTCTGTCATGCTGATTTTTATATATTTTTCTCGGGATTTTTGGGACTATGTAAATTGGGGTAAAAGTCCCTGCAAAAAAGAAATCAGCAGATAGAAACTAGCACTGGGTGCACTGAGTTAGTAGGTTAGTCCAAATATGAGTAAAAAGGTATAAAAGTATAGCAAAACATATAACAATGTCACCCAAAAGATCATGGAACAAGGAGAAATTATAGATACGTTTGGGACGTATCACACACGTGGGTACGTGTCGAAGCCACCTTGATGCAGGTCACGAGGACAGACAAGGCATTTACTGCCCCTAACACCGCAGTAGATAAATAAGCGGTGAACCCTATTCACTATGCAACCCGTGAGCACACTGTTGGTGACCACTTTGCCTATAAAAGGAGGCCCAAAGCTTATTTCTCGGGGTTGGACCTTTTGGGGTGAGACTCTTTGATCACCAGCTGAATTACTGTAGCAAATAACCCTACAGTAAGCACCCAATACAAACAAAGTAGGAGTAGGGTTTTACGCGCCAAGTGGCCCGAACCTGGGTAAACGACCTTGCCAGTGTTGATCGCTAGTTTCGCTTTGGGCGCCACCTCTCTCCCTCTGCCGAACGATCAAGGGATCCTTAGAGTTTCCCATAGGTGTCATTTTCCCGACATCGTGTGTTTCCCCGAGCTTATGTATTCGAGCCCTTGAGGCCCCTGGCTTGTAATATGAACCTTATATGCTTTTATTCATGTCTAGAGTTGTGTTTGTTGGAAATATGCCCTAGATACAATAATAAATTAGTTATTATTATTTTTCTTTGTTCATGATAATCGTTTATTATCCATGCTATAATTGTATTGATGGGAAACACAATACATGTGTGGATACATAAACAAAACACTGTCCCTAGTAAGCCTCTAGTTGACTAGCTCGTTGATTAAAGATGGTCAAGGTTTCCTGACCATAGGCAAGTGTTGTCACTTGATAACGAGATCACATCATTAGGAGAATCATGTGATGGACTAGACCCAAACTAATGAACGTAGCATGTTGATCGTGTCATTTTGTTGCTACTGTTTTTCTGCATGTCAAGTATTTTTTCCTATGACCATGAGATCATATAACTCACTGGCACCGGAAGAATACCTTGTGTGTATCAAACGTCACAACATAACTGGGTGACTATAAAGATGCTCTACAGGTATCTTCGAAGGTGTCCGTTGAGTTAGTATGGATCAAGACTGGGATTTGTCACTCCGTGTGACGGAGAGGTATCTCGGGGCCCACTCGGTAATACAACATCACACACAAGCCTTGCAAGCAATGTGACTTAGTGTAAGTCACGGGATCTTGTATTACGGAACGAGTAAAGAGACTTGCCGGTAAACGAGATTGAAATAGCTATACAGATACTGACGATCGAATCTCGGGTAAGTAACATACCGAAGGACAAAGGGAATGACATATGGGATTATATGAATCCTTGGCACTGAGGTTCAATCGATAATATCTTCGTAGAATATGTAGGATCCAATATGGGCATCGAGGTCCCGCTATTGGATATTGACCGAGGAGTCTCTCAGGTCATGTCAACATAGTTCTCGAACCCGCGGGGTCTGCACACTTAAGGTTTGGCAATGTTTTATGCGTATTTGAGTTATATGGTTGGTTACCGAATGTTGTTCGGAGTCCCGAATGAGATCACAGACATCACGAGGGTTTCTGGAATGGTCCAGAAACGAAGATTGATATATAGGATGACCTCATTTGATTACCGGAAAGTTTTCGGCATTACCGGGAATGTACGGGGAGTGACGAATGGGTTCCAGATGTTCACCGGGGGGTAGCCCACACCGGGGAAGCCCATAGGCCTTAGGTGTGCCGCACCATCCCTTAGTGGGCTGGTGGGCAAGCCCAAGAAGGCCCGTGCATAGGATAAAAGAAAATCAAAGAGAAAAAAAAGGGAAGTGGGAAGGAAGGCAAGGACTCCACCTTCCAATCCTAGTTGGACTAGGATTGGAGGAGGATTCCTCCTCCCCCCCCCCTTCGGCCGACCCCCTTGGGGCTCCTTGAGCCTCAAGGCAAGGCCCCTCCCCTCCCTCCTATATATACGGAGGTATTAGGGCTGATTTGAGACAACTTTGCCACGGCAGGCCGACCACATACCTCCATGGCTTTTCCTCTAGATCCTATTTCTACGGAGCTCGGGCGGAGCCCTGCTGAGATAAGATCACCACGAACCTCCAGAGCGTCATCACGCTGCCGTAGAACTCATCTACCTCTCCGTCTCTCTTTCTGGATAAGGAAGGCAGAGATCATCGTTGAGTTGTACGTGTGCTGAAGGCGGAGGTGTCGTCCGTTCGGCACTAGATCGGAGCGGATCGTGGGACGGTTCGCGGGGCGGATCGAGGGACGTGAGGACGTTCCACTACATCAATCGCGTTTCTTAACGCTTCCTGCTGTGCGATCTAATGGAGTACGTAGATCCAAATCCCCTCTCGTAGATGAACATCACCATGATAGGTCTTCGTGCGCGTAGGAATTTTTTTGTTTCCCATGCGACGTTCCCCAATAGTGGCATCATGAGTTAGGTTCATGCGTAGATGTTATCTCGAGTAGAACACAAAAGTTTTTGTGGGCGGTGATGTGCAATTTGCTGCCCTCCTTAGTCTTTTCTTGATTCCGCGGTATTGTTGGATCGAAGCGGCTCGGATCGACATTACTCGTACGCTTACGAGAGACTGGTTTCATCGCTACGAGCAACCCCGTTCCTCAAAGATGACTGGCGAGTGTCGGTTTCTCCAACTTTAGTTGAATCGGATTTGACCGAGGAGGTCCTTGGAGAGAGGTTAAATAGCAATTCATACAACTCCGTTGTCGTGTTTGTGTAAGTAAGATGCGATCCTACTAGATACCCATGGCAACCACGTAAAACATGCAACAACAGTTAGAGGACGTTTAACTTGTTTTTGCAGGGTATGCTTGTGATGTGATATGGCCAATGACGTGATGTGATATATTGTATGTATGAGATGATCATGTTGTAATAGTTAATATCGACTTGCACGTCGATGGTACGGCAACCGGCAGGAGCCATAGGCTTGTCTTTAAACTAACATTTGTGCTTGCAGATGCGTTTATTATATTGCTAGGACGCAGCTTTAGTAGTAACAGCATGAGTAGCACGACAACCCCGATGGCGACACGTTGATGAAGATCATAGTGTGGCGCCGGTGACAAGAAGATCGTGCCGGTGCTTTGGTGATGGAGATCAAGAAGCACATGATGATGGCCATATCATGTCACTTATGAATTGCATGTGATATTAATCCTTTTATGCACCTTATTTTTCTTAGAACGACGGTAGCATTATGAGGTGATCTCTCACTAAAATTTCAAGATGAAATTGTGTTCTCCCCGACTATGCACCGTTGCTATAGTTCGTCGTTTCGAGACACCACGTGATGATCGGGTGTGATAGAATCAACGTTCACATACAACGGCTGCAAAACAGTTGCACGTGCGGAACACTCGGGTTAAACTTGACAAGCCTAGCATGTGCAGACATGGCCTCGGAACACAAGATACTGAAAGGTCGAGCATGAATCATATAGTTGATATGATTAGCATAGAGATGCTTACCACTAAAACTATTCTCGACTCACGTGATGATCGGACTTGAGATAGTGGATTTGGATCATGTACCACTCAAATGACTAGAGAGATGTACTTTTTGAGTGGGAGTTCTTAAGTAATATGATTAATTGAACTAATTGTCATGAACATAGTCTAATGATCTTTGCGAATTACGATGTAGCTTGCGCTATAGCTCTACTGTTTTTATATGTTCCTAGAGAAAATTTAGTTGAAAGTTGATTGTAGCAAACTTTGCAGACTGAGTCTGTAAAACTGAGAATTGTCCTCGTTGCTGCGCAGAAGGCTTATGTCCTTAATACACTGCTCGGTGTGCTGCACCTCGAGCGTCGTTTTTGGATGTTGTGAACATCCAACATACACGTTTCTGATGACTACGCGATAGTTCAGTGCAAAATACTTAATGGCTTTGAAGCAAGGCGCCGAAGACGTTTTGAAACGTCACGGAACATAAGAGATGTTCTAAAGAGATGAAATTGTGATTTCATGCTTGTCCCCTTGTTAAGAGGTATGATACCTCCGACAAGATTCTTTGTCCATGAAGTAAAGGAGAAAAGCTCAATCGTTGAGCGTGTGCTCAGATTGTCTGAGTTCGACAATCGCTTGAATCAAGTGGGAGTTAATCTTCCAGATGAGATAGTGATGGTTCTCCAAAGTCACTGCCACCAAGCTGTGAGATCTTCATGATGAACTATAACATATCAAGGATAGATACAATGATCCTTGAGAGATTCGCGATGTTTGACACTGCGAAAGTAGAAATCAAGAAGGAGCATCAATAGTTGATGGTTAGTAAAACCACTAAGTTTCAAGAAAGGCAAGGGCTAGAAGGGATACTTCGTGAAACGGCAAAACAGTTGATGCACTAATGAAGAGACCCAAGATTAAACCCAAACCCGAGACTAAGTGCTTCGGTTATGAGGGGAACGGTCACTGAGGCGGAGCTACCCTAGATGATTGGTAGATAAGAAGGCTGGCAAAGTCGAAGGAAGTATATTTGATATACATGATGTTGATGTGTACTTTACTAGTACTCCTAGTAGCGCGAGGGTATTGGATACCGGTTCGGTTGCTAAGTGATTAGTAACACGAAATGAAAGCTATGGAATAAACGGAGACTAGCTAAAGGCGAGGTGACGATACGTGTTGGAAGTGTTTCCAAGGTTGATATGATCAAACGTCGCACGCTCCCTCTACCATCGGGATTGGTGTTAAACCTAAATAATTGTTATTTGGTGCTTGCGTTAAGCATGAGCATGATTGGATCGTGTTTATTACAATACGGTTATTCATTTAAAGAGAATAATGGTTACTCTATTTTCTTCAATAATCACCTTCAATGGCTTATTGAATCTCAATCATAGTGTTGCACATGTTCATGATATTGGTGCCAAAAGATACAAGGTAATGATCGATGATAGTACCACTTACTTGTGGCACTACCGCTTGAGTCATGTTGGTATAAATTGCATGAAGAGGCTCCATGCTGATGGATCTTTATACTCACTTGATTTTGAATCACTTGTGACATGCAAATCATACCACATGAGCAAGGCCTTGTTTTCATTGAGATGAAACAAGATAGCAACTTGTTGGAAGTAATACATTTTGATGTATGCAGTCCAATGGGTGCTGAGGCACGCAGTGGATATCGTTATGTTCTTACTTCACTCATGATTTGAGTAGATACAGGAGTATTTACTTGATGAATCACAAGTCTGAAATATTGAAAAGTTCAAAGCTATTTTAGAGTGAAGATCATCGTGGCAAAGGATAAACAATCTACAATATGATCATAGAGATGAATATCTGAGTTACGAGTTTTGGTATGCAGTTAAGACAATGTGGAAATTGTTTTGCACGTCATGCCACCTGGAACACCATAGTGTGATGATGTGTTTGAAAGTCATAGCCACGCCCTATTTGATATGGTGCATACTATGATGTCCATTGTCGAATTACCACTATCATTTATGGGTTATGCATTAGAGACAACCACATTCACTTTAAATAGGGCACCGCGTAATTCCGTTGAGATGACACAGTATAGACTGAGGTTTAGAGAAATCTAAGTTGTCGTTTCTTGAAAGTTTGGGGCTGCGACGCTTATGTGAAAAAGTTTCAGTCTGATAAGCTCGAACCCAAAGCGGATAACTGCATCTTCATAGGATATCCAAAACAGTTGGGTGCATCTCCTATCTCAGATCCGGAAGCAAAGTGTTTATTTCTAGAAACGGGTCCTTTCTCGAGGAAAGGTTTCTCTTGAAAGAATTGAGTGGGAGGGTGGTAGAACTTGATGAGGTTATTGAGCCATCACTTCAACCAGTGTGTAGCAGGGCGCAGAAAGTTGTTCCTATGGCGCCTACACCAATTGAAATGGAAGCTGATGATGGTGATCATTAAGCATTGGATCAAGTTACTACAAACCTTGTAGGTCGACAAGGTCGCATACTACTGCAGAGTGGTACGGTAACCCTATCTTGGAGGTCATGTTGTTGAACAACAATGAACCTACGAGTTATGGAGAAGCAATGGTGGGCCCGGATTCCGACAAATGGCTGGAGGCCATGAAATCCGAGAGAGAATCCATGTATAAAACAAAGTGTAGACTTTGGAAGAACTGCTTGATGATAGTAAGACTATTAAGTGAAGATGGATCTTTAAAAGGAAGACACACGATGATGGCGATAAGTCACTATTAAGAAAAGCTCGACTTGTGGCAAAGATGTTTTCGACAAGATCAAAGAGTTGACTATGATGTGACTTTCTCACTCGTAGCGATGCTAAAAGTCTATTGGAATTATGTTAGTAGTTGCTGCATTATTTGTGAAATTTTGGACATGGGATGTCAAAACATTGTTTCTTCGACGTTCTCCTTGAGGAAAAATTGTATGTGATACAACCAGATGGTTTTGTCGATCCTAAAGATACTAACAAGTATGCAAGCTCCAGCGATCCTTCAATGGACTGGTGCAAGCATCTCGGAGTTGGAATATACACTTTGATGAGATGATCAAAGATTTTGGGTTTGTACAAGGTTTATGAGAAACTTGTATTTCCAAAGAAGTGAGTGGGAGCACTATAGAATTTCTGATAAGTATATGTGGTTGACATATTATGGATCAGAAGTAATGTTGAATTTCTGTAAAGCATAAAAGGTTGTTTGAAAGGAGTTTTTCAAAGGAATACCTGGATTGCGCTACTTGAACGTTGAGCATCAAGATCTATGGAGATAGATCAAAACACTTAATAGAAGTTTCAACAAGATGCATGCCTTGACAAGTTTTTGAAGGAGTTCAAAATAGATCAGCAAAGAAGGAGTTCTTGACTGTGTTGTAAGGTGTGAAATTTGAGTAAGACTCAAAACCCAACCACGGCAGAATAAAGAGAATAGACGAAGGTCATCTTCTATGCCTTGGCAGTAGACTCTAAAGTATGCCATGCTGAGTACCGCACCTGATGTGTGCCTTGGAGCAAGTCTGTTAAGAGGTACAGAGAGTGATCCAGGATTGAATCACTGATCAGCGGTCAAAGTTATCCTTCGTAACTAAATGGACTAAGGAATTTTTCTTGATTATGGAGGTGGTTAAATAGTTGGTCATAAAGGGTTACGTCGATGCAAGCTTTGACACTAATCCGAAGAACTATGAGTAGTGAAACGGATTCGTATAGTAGAGTAGATATTTGGAGTATTTCTGAATAGCATGTATTAGCAGCATCTATAATATGACATAAAGATTTGTAGAGAACACACGGATCTGAAAGTTTCAAAACCGTTGACTAAAACCTCTCTCACGAGCAAGACGTGATCAGACCCCAGAACCATATGGGTGTTGGATTCGTTAGAATCACATGGTGATGTGAACTAGATTATTGACTCTAGTGCAACTGGGAGACTGTTGGAAATATGCCCTAGAGACAATAATAAATTAGTTATTATTATATTTCTTTGTTCATGATAATCGTTTATTATCCATGCTATAATTGTATTGATTGGAAACACAATACATGTGTGGATACATAGACAAAACACTATCCCTAGTAAGCCTCTAGTTGACTAGCTCGTTGATTAAAGATGGTCAAGGTTTCCTGACCATAGGCAAGTGTTGTCACTTGATAGCGAGATCACATCATTGGGAGAATCATGTGATGGACTAGACCCAAACTAATGAACGTAGCATGTTGATCGTGTCATTTTGTTGCTACTGTTTTTCTGCGTGTCAAGTATTTATTCCTATGACCATGAGATCATATAACTCACTGGCACTGGAGGAATACCTTGTGTGTATCAAACATCACAACGTAACTGGGTGACTATAAAGATGCTCTACATGTATCTCCGAAGGTGGCCGTTGAGTTAGTATGGATCAAGACTGGGATTTGTCACTCCGTGTGACGGAGAGGTATCTCGGGGCCCACTCGGTAATACAAAATCACACACAAGCCTTGCAAGCAATGTGACTTAGTGTAAGTCACGGGATCTTGTATTATGGAACGAGTAAAGAGACTTGCCAGTAAACGAGATTGAAATAGGTATACGGATACTGACGATCGAATCTCGGGCAAGTAACATACCGAAGGACAAAGGGAATGACATACGAGATTATATGAATCCTTGGCACTGAGGTTCAATCGATAAGATCTTCATAGAATATGTAGGATCTAATATGGGCATCCAGGTCCCGCTATTGTATATTGACCGAGGAGTCTCTCGGGTCATGTCTACATAGTTCTCGAACCCGCAGGGTGTGCACACTTAAGGTTCGGCGATGTTTTATGCGTATTTGAGTTATATGGTTCGTTACCGAATGTTGTTCGGAGTCCCGGATGAGATCACGAACGTCACGAGGGTTTGTGGAATGGTCCAGAAACAAAGATTGATATATAGGATGACCTCATTTGATTAACGGAAAATTTTCGGCATTACCGGGAATGTACCGGGAGTGACGAATGGGTTCCGGATGTTCACCGGGGGGGCAGCCCACCCCGGGGAAGCCCGTAGGCCTTAGGGGTGCCGCACCAGCCCTTAGTGGGCTAGTGAGAAAGCCCAAGAAGGCCCCTGCGCAGGATAAAATAAAATCAAAGAGAAAAGAAAAAAGGGGAAGTGGGAAGGAAGGGAAGGACTCCACCTTCCAATCCTAGTTGGACTAGGATTGGAGGAGGATTCCTCCTCCCCCCCTTTGGCCGACCCCCTTGGGCCTCCTTGAGCCTCATGGAAAGGCCCCTCCCCTCCCTCCTATATATACGGAGGTATTAGGGCTGATTTGAGACAACTTTGCCACGGTAGCCCGACCACATACCTCCACGGTTTATCCTCTAGATCCTATTTCTGCGGAGCTCGGGCGGAGCCCTGCTGAGATAAGATCACCACGAACCTCCGGAGCACCGTCACGCTGCCGGAGAACTCATCTACCTCTCCGTCTCTCTTGCTGGATCAAGAAGGCTGAGATCATCGTCGAGCTGTACGTGTGCTGAACGCGGAGGTGCCGTCCGTTCGGCACTAGATCGGAGTGGATCGTGGGACGGTTCGCAGGGCGGATCGAGGGACGTGCGGATGTTCCACTACATCAACCGCGTTTCTTAACGCTTCCTGTTGTACGATCTACAAGGGTACGTAGATCCAAATCCCCTCTCGTAGATGGACATCACCATGATAGGTCTTCGTGCGCGTAGGAAAATTTTTGTTTCCCATGCGACGTTCCCCAACAGTGTTGTGATATCTTGTCGTGAGTCCCTAATCTTAGTCATACGCATTGTGTGTATGTTTTGCGTACGATCGAAATAAAGGGCATCAAAAGTACCTTATGTGCCCCAGAATTGAGTCTCCTACATACTGCAATAACTAGAATTAAATGTTATAATCTTGGAGAAATTGTAGCATGCAGGTTGCAAAGCAACTCTGACAGTGGCCATTTTATGGCAGAATTTATGCCTCCCGCTTAGCTAAGAAGTGTACGTGTCACCGCGGTCTACTGACCCTATTCTTCCTACTCGGTACTTAGATTTTGAGTCCATGAAGCGCCACAAGTTCATAAAGGCCACAACTATTGATTATAATTACAAGGTAATGTTTAATAAGAAATCTACTATGTCTGTTATTTTGCCTGCACCTTCCCTCTTTGATTATCAGGGAAAAGGAAGATATTACATCTATGAGAGGGAGGCGCACGAGTACAACATGGCACTGGAGGCTGCCTGTCAGGCCGCGGAGGCTGCACCAAGGCCTTCCATCAGTTAGCATAGTGACTATTATCCAAGCCACTACGGGTGGTGATTACCAAGCTAGGCCAAAAGCCTAAGCTTGGGGGAGTACGTGTTTCAACCAAGTTTACATTCATGCTCACATATTCCAGTTGTCAGCGTTCGCACTTTTGCATTATATTATCCATGTTAGATTTATATTTTCTTGCCTTTTTTTTGTGTGTTTGAAAAACTTGTAGAAAACCCAAAAAGATTTCTATTTTCTTCTTTTGCTTGTTGGGAGTTTCCCATGTAAATAGTTTTTCTCGTTATAGTTTTTGCTTCTTTAATTTGCATTCTTCTAGAAAACGTAAAAGCTCCAAAAATATTTTAGTGTGTTTCACTGAATTTCTTTTTCCCTTTATTGAGTTGTACCCAAGGGGAAGACCTTGATGAAAATGTTGAGAGGCTCTCATATGCATTGTTGTTGATCCAATAAAGAGCCCATATTATTTTGTCTTCTCCTTTTGAATAGAATGTTGCAAATTCTAGCTTAGTCCATGGCACTCTTGCTCTATTATTAGTTTCACATCGTTCGGGCATGCAAGTGAAAGGCAATAATGATGATATTTGATGAAGTGACTGTGGCACAGAGAAGCAGGTATGAACTCAACTTGTTTTTGTTTTCGTAAATATGTTTAGACGAGTATCCATGATTGAACGTATTATGACCAAACATGTTTGCAACGACAATTAGAGATAGTAGGTGTTCATGCCATGCTTATGTATCTAGGAGTGGATAATGATTTATCTTGGATGTCAACATGCATTAAAATGGTTGTGATGTAGTATGATGATATGGTATCATCCTCTAAATGTTCAAGTGGCTTGACTTGGCAGATGTTCATGCATGTAGTTGAATCAAAACCAACATAGCCGCCACGATATTTATGTTCAGGGTGTTCATATCCTACTCATTCTAGTATGCAACGATAACTATTTATACGCATGTTCATAACCGTCTTCTCTCTCTAGCTGGTCGTTTCCTGTGGCACCCCGATTCAGAGAACCAGATTACCAATGTTTCCAGCCCAGAGATCATGTCCTCTGGAAACACTCAACAACTCGGAACAGAACAAAACTGACTTTATTGATAGCATACGGTTACAAGTACATATCTTACAAAGATAGAGAGGCCAAAGGCACCCTTAGTGTTGCAACAGTATCTACATTATTTATGAAACATAGCGGGGCCTTGAGACTACTAAGTACTTCTATGGCATAGCGGAACATAGCGGCAACTCCATCCACAGGGACACTGTTGTGGACACTTTCTAGTACGGACCATCAGGACCTCCGTCCGCGGCTTCTCCTGCATCTGGCATGATATGCGAGGTGAGTACTTGGAATGTACTCGCAAGCTCACAACAACCAAGTAATGCAGCAAACAATAGCATGGCAATCAATATGGTAAATTATTAAGCAACATTACTAATTGTACCAGTTATCAACTTACTCATATATGGGTTGTCTCACGACACCCAGAACACTCATCGAGCATCTCCAATCATTTGAAGAGTTCTTCCATCATTGCTAACACGGATATGGTTGACCACCTACTGACGTCTAGGCAGGCTCTCCAATACCATGGATAGGGCTATTCGAATAGGTTTGACACTCTGCAGAGGTTGCACACTTTACCCACATCATGGAGCACTGCCCTCGTGTTCCCATTCGGGTGGACTAGTGTTGCTCCAATGTAACCTGCCTGATCCGTGATTCTCCCATCGTACCACAGGCAATCATCCTCCGCCGGAGTCCTGCCCTGGGTGGCCCCTGTGTTGTCATGACACCTGCCACCATTGTGGCCAAACTTAACTTTACCAAACGGGGACGGTCTCAAAACAACTCAACTGGGCTCACAGGGTTACCATCGCCTACTTGATCAGGGTAGCACGCGTGCATAACCCTCTTTGGAGGTACCGGTGAAAGGTCACACGATTAGCTCAAGTCACGGCCGTCCCATACCGGCAAAATGTGGTTGCACGGTTAAGCCCGGACAGGTGACTCTAGATCAACCACTAAGTTATTCCCAATATAGTGGTTTATAACAATGAGCAATTATATATACTAAATAATTTACTATGCATTTATTTTATAGCAAATAAATGAGAATAATGCATGAAAGTATGCTATGCTATGAAAATACTACATCGCAAGGGTATCATGGCTTGCCTTGATCCGTTCGGTTGTTCAAACACTCCTGGTCTTCAAATTCACCAAAGTTTCCCTCTGAAATATTTTGAAATTGCAAAAAGAAAATGTCACATAATACCTTTTTATTAACCAGTAATTCTGTGAGTATAGGAAAAATACCAAATTCTACCATAAATTAGAGGGGCTCAGTACCAACTCAATATAAATATAATCAATCGATTTGGACTTATCAATAAAAAGTTATAAAGGGTCAAAGTTACTCGTCAAATCTGAAATTTCAATAAAAGAAACTAAAACCTGGCAGGGGCCACGTCGAAGGCGTAAAGTGGAGGAGGCGCCTCCACTTACCGCTTCGGGCGCGGGGTCTAGACACTCGCAGGTGGGGCCTGCCCCTTTGAAACGGAGAGAGAGGAGGGAGACAGAGAAGGGCGGCTCACCGGCAGCGCTCACCGGTGATAGGGACGACGGGGGGGCTGGAAGATGATAGGAATGGCTCGGGCTGTCGACGGCGGTTCCCCTGTACCTATAGCTCCTCTGGAGGTGGACAGACGGCGTCGCCCCTTCTTCTCCGGTGGGTGGATGCTACGGTGGTCGTCGACGACGACGATTCCGGCAGAGGGTTGGCTCACAGAAAGCTCGAGGAGGACCAGGGAGACCAGGGGATCTCGATGGTGGCCTCGGATTCGGCTGGGGAAGGGCGGAGGTGGCTAGCGATAGAGGCGATTTGGCGGCGGAGCCTTTCACCGGAGCTGAGCGAGACGAGCTCCCGGCTCTTGCTGGGGGTCTCTATGGCTGATTCAGGAGTGGAGAGGTGGGGCAATGGGCCAGGAGGGTTCAGGCAGCGCCTTATATAGGCCAACGACGAGCACTGCCGAGCTCTCCTGAAGTGGCGAGGCTCGGGCCTGCCACTGGAGCAAGGACGGTGAGCTGGCCATCGTGGCGTGGGGGTGAAGTGATGGAGGAGGGCAGGGGAGTGACGGGACGGGTCCGAAGCTATTAATGTCTTGCGGACGATCACAGTGGCCGAAGCCCACTGTGTTGCCCGTGGCGGAGCTTGGCTGGGAGCAGCAGCGTCCATCTCCGGTGACCCAGAGGCTTCGGGAGGAACCACGCGGCTGCCAGGAGCGACGTCGTCACCAAGGGACAAGTGGGGACAGCGAGTGATGGCTCGGGCGAGCACATCCAACACTGGCACCGCATAGAGCGCGCATTGTGGCATACCAGCACCATGATCACCACGGGTGCGGCTACCACGAGGCCACGCAAGGCTGGTGCACTATGTCCACATGGTAGTCCCTCGACCATCTAGCCAACGTGTGCCACTGGCTCGACTAGGTGCCCTCTGGTTTGATGGATCTTATCAGCAACAAGTTCTGCCAACCAACTTGAGGAGGTTCTAGAGATAAAATAAGATAGGGGTCGAGCTATATGACATGTCTGGGGTTATCAGCATTGGAAAGACTACAGACTGGCAAAGTTTGAAAGGGTTTGAAGAAAAATTGAACATAGTTCCATTGAATACCATCATTCTGGTGTAGAATGGAAATTAGCTTGGGGCACTCACATACATGTTCTGCTGAGGGTGAAACTTGGTGGAGGAGTGTTATTTTGTAGTACACACATGTCCAAAAATGTATAGATCATTTGTGCACCCCTAGCTAGCACTTCCTTCACAAAGGTTCAGATTCAGTAGAAACTTAACAGAGTCTTCTTGCTCAAAATTTGTACTGGACCATCTGATGTTTTTGCATATTGGGGCTAAATAGGATCCCTGGAAACTTGGGAAATTTATTGGGAATTTTACAGAATATGATAAATAGCGTTGCTTCACAATGGGACAATTCTGGTCAGAAAAGAAATAATTATTCTGGCCAAAATTTTATATTGGGAAAGGAAATATTTTTGGAGATTTTGGAATTATATGATGATGAGAAGATGTGGGAAAAGTTTGGGGGTTTATAGATCATCCAAACTATACGTTGCTTCACAACCCATGGTGATGCCATAATTCCCCAAATAAAGAAAAGAATTATAGGAAAGAATTAAATATTGAAAATTGATCCAAGAGAGGTGTAGAAAGGTTTTGGCAAGAGGAGGGTTTTGGGTTGCTTGCAAAAATTTAGAGACTCACAAATCCAACTTGGTTGAAAAGATTTGAAAATCCACCAACTTTGCAAGCAAGAACCCAAAAGGTTTGAAAAGAAAAAGTTGAAGAAAATCAGGGTGTCACAAACCTACCCCCGTTAGGATGAATCTCGTCCTCGAGATTCGGTTGCTCGGGGAACAAGTATGGATATGCGGATCTCAAGAAATCTTCTCTTTCCCAGGTAGCCTCTTCCTCGGTATGATGTTCCCATAGTACTTTATAAAACTTGAGTACCTTACTCCTCGTAGTCCTTTCCATCTGATCCAAAATCCTGACGGGTTTCTCTTCATAGGTCAGATCCTTAGCTAATTCTAGCTCTCTCATATATGCCTGCTTGATTGGCTGTGCAATGCACTTCCTTAGCTGTGAGATATGGAAGACATCATGTACATCTGACAATTCCGACGGCAATTCCAACCGATATGCCGCTCTGCCTCTTCTAGAGATCACTGGCAAGGGACCGATGTATCTTGGTGCGAGCTTTCCCCGTGTGTGAAACCTTTTACTCATGTCATGGGGGTTACTCAGAGGTAAGCATATTCTCCGGGCTCAAAGGTCACTTCCCTGTGCTTTGGGTCATAGTAACTCTTTTGACTGGACTTGGCTGCTCGAAGGTGCTCCTGAATATCCTTGACTTGTTTCTCAGCCTCCAACATCAAGTTCGTGCTAAATATGTGACTATCTCCTGTCTGGGACGAGTTCAATAGGGTGCGACACTTTCGTCCATATAATGCCTCAAACGGTGACATCTTCAGACTTGTCTGATAGCTATTGTGTAGGAGAATTCCGCATAAGGTAGGCTATCTTCCCATTTTGGTCCATGGGTGAGAGCACATGACCGAAGCATATCCTCCAATATCTGGTTCACTCTCTTTGTTTGTCCATGACTCTGCGGATGGTATGATGTGCTATGTTTTAGCATGGTTCCCAAAGCTTGATGTAGTCGTAGCCAGAATGCCAAGGTGAATAGGGAGCCATTGTCTGAGGTGATAGACTTAGGTACTCCATGAAGGCTGACTATCCGGGACATGTAAAGTTGTGCCAGTTGATTGGCGTTGAAAGTGGTCTTTACCGGGATAAAGTGGGCTACTTTCGTGAGCATATCCACAATGACTCAGATAGCATCATTGCCCCTCGTTGACTTGGGCAGTCCGACAATGAAGTCCATGCATATGTCGTCCCACTTCCACTGGGAATGGTAAAGGTTGTAGTAACCCAGCGGGTTTTTGGTGTTCTGTCTTAACCTTGTTGCAGATGTCACAGCACGCGACATAATAGGCTATATCCCTTCGCATTCCTGACCACCAAAATGTCTCTCTCAGATCTTGGTACATCCTTGTACCTCCTGGATGGATGGAATATGCAGAATCATGAGCTTCCCTGAGTACCTGCTATCTCAGGCTATTCTGGTGAGGGACGCATATTCATTTCTCGAACCATAAGAAGCCTTGGTCATCCACTCTGAAGGATTTCGCCTTCCCCTTCGGAATCGACTCCTTCATCTTCTTAATTTCTTCATCTGACTTTTGGGCCTTCTTGATCTCTTCTACGAGAGTGGGGGTAACTTCTAGCTTCTCCGGAGTAGTTAGACTGCATAATACCATGTTGAGGCTAGCAAGTTCTTCTTGTAACCTCGGATGCATGCTCCCCATTAATGCATTCACAGTGATCGGCTTTCTGTTGAGAGCATCTGCGACCACATTGGCCTTTCCTGGATGATAAGTTATTCCAAGGTCATAGTCCTTGACCAATTCAAGCCACCGTCGTTGTGTGAGATTCAGATCAGGCTGGGTGAAAATATACTTGAGACTTTTGTGGTCCATGTATATTTCGTGATGTTGTCCAATGAGGTAATGCCTCCAAATTTGTAAGGCATGAACCACGGCTGTTAGTTCCAAGTCATGCGTGGGGTAGTTCTCTTCTTGCAGTCGTAGCTGTCGGGATGCATATGCTACGACCCTTCCTTCCTGCATCAGTATGCAGTCGATTCCTCGTCGGGAAGCATCACAGTAGATATAAAAACTCTTGTGAATGTCTGGAAGGACTAGGACAGGTACTGTCGTTAGCCTTGTCTTTAGTTCCAGAAAGCCACTGTCATGTTCTATCGTCTCGATGAATCTCTGATTTTTCTTGAGCAATTCCGTCAGTGGTTTAGCTATCTTGGAGAAGCCTTGTATGAACGGACGATAGTAGCTTGCAAATCCGAGGAAGCTACGGACTTCGGTCACCGATACTGGTGTCTTCCAGTTTAATACTATTGTTACTTTGCTAGGGTCAATGGCCACACCTTGCTCAGACAGGACGTGTCCCAAAAATCCCACTTCTTTTAGCCAAAACTCGCACTTACTGAACTTGGCATACAATTGATGGGATCTCAGTCTTTCCAAGACAGCATGGAGGTGTTGCTTGTGGTCTTCTTCATTCTTGGGATATATCAGGATATCATCAGTGAACACCACCACAAATTTGTCCAGGAAATCAATGAAGACCTTGTTCATCATGCTCATCAAATAGGATGGCGCATTTGTCAGTCCAAATGACATGACCGTAAACTCATACACGCCATATCGGGTGGTGAACGCTGTCTTGGGTATATCTTCCTTTCTAATTTTTAGCTGATGATAACCAGTCCTGAGGTCAATCTTGGAGAATACCCGTGCTCCATTCAACTGGTCGAATAAATCATCAATGCGTGGTAGCGGGTACTTATTTTTAATAGTGACCTCATTCAGTTGGCGATAGTCTATGCAAATTCGCAAACTTCCATCCTTCTTTTTGACAAATAGTACGGTTGATCCCCATGGTGAGATGCTTGGACGGATATATCCTTCCTGCAACAATTCGTCCAACTGCTTCTTTAGCTCTGCCAACTCTGGACCTCACATACGGTAGTATTTCTTGTAAATTGGGGCAGTACCGGGAACTAATTCAATTGCGAACCCCAATTCCCGGTCGGGTGGCATTCCTGGTAATTCCTCGAGGAATACGTCCGGAAATTCGCATACCACCGGAATCAAGTTCATGTCTGTGACATTAGCTTGGTATGCCATTCCTTTCCTTGTCATCATATTATTGGGAAGAAATTGGATGGTTTGTCCGGCCGTATTAACCAGCGTCACGGTCCTGGTGGCATATTTGATACACACTTGACGGGGTGTCAAGCAGTCCATTCCCAGTATCATATCCAATCTCGAAGATTCGATAGCAATAAGTGCAGCTGGGAACTTAACTCCTTGTATCAGTATTTCTACATCTCTATATATGAGATTTTTTCTCAGTAGGGAGCCAGGGGATTGTACCACCATGATCTTATCCAACAACGAAGGGGAAAACTTGTGGAAGGTGGCAAAACTCCGTGAAATAAATGAGTGGGAAGCCCCAGAATCTAATAAAACTACTGCGGGTATGTTGTTAATAGAGAACATACCGAGGACGACTTCTGGAGCTTCGCACGCTTCATCCGCGGAGACATGGTAGACGCGTCCTTGGTTATAGTTGGGATTACGACGGTGTCCAATGGTGTTGACCTGCGGCTTGACGTCAGAGGATGGTTTCCCGTTGTTGGCGGGGCACTTCTTGGAGTAGTGTCCACTTTGGCCGCAAGTGAAGCAAGTGTTGTTGTGGCGGCAATCCTCTAGTAGTGGCTGTTTGCCAAAGGTCTTGTTCTGGCTCACTGTCTTATTGTTATTGTTGCCATTGTTCTAGGTAGGCTTGTATGCGCGGATGTATTTGGCTGCCAAGTACGTGGCTTCTGTGCAATATGTTCCTTGTTGTCCTTCTTGGGTTCAAACTTCCTCTTGCGGTCATCATACCCGGTCTTATGCTCTCGTTTGGCTATGAAAGCCTTGTTCACTAGAGTATGTAAGTCCGGAAGATCCAGCAACAGAGCTGAAAACGAAGGCTATGATTCAGTCCTCCTAGGAAGCGGTCTATCTTCCTTTCCTCAGTTGATAAGTCATGGGTGGAGTACCGTGCCAGATTGTTAAACTTGTTCAGATACTCAGCTACTCACATACCTCCTTGTGTAAGAGCAAGGAATTCTCTTTGCTTCACCTTCATTATGCCAGTGGGGATATGATATTTGCGGAATGATTCCTTGAACCTTTCCCAGGTAATCTCTTCTTCACACGGCCATGTTTCCTTTGTGTTATCCCACCATATAGCTGAAGGCCCTTCTAAGTAGTGAGTGGCAAAAGGAACTTTATCTGATTCATCACAACGGGCTATGTCTAGCTTCTTTTTAATGGTCCTTAGGCACTCATCGGCTTCTATAGGATCCATAGCTTGACCAAAGTTGGGTGGCTTTGTGCGCTGGAAGTCTGACAACTTGAAACGGGACCCATTGTTGTTATTCTGTTCTACCATAGCCTGCATGCTTCTCAGAAATTCCATAAGATCATGGTTCTTCTTTTCCTCAAACATCCTCATAATCTGGTCAGTAGTCGGTGCTTGGGGTGGTGGAGGTGGTAAGTCTTCTGGTTGTTGACCTGCCTGTCTGGCGGATTGACGGATAGGAGTTCCATCGCCGCCTTGGCTACAACTTCTCTTCATCCTAAATTGTTGTTCCCATTGAAAAATAACGAATCAATGAGCAACATCCATAAGGGAAGCATAGTCATAAAACACCAAAAGAGAGTACACGAGAAAAGCGAATAAGCAAACAACATAATTATACAATACGACCCAACATTATTCATGGCAAGCTAGTAGGGGAAATATCAAGACTAGACTACTCATATGGCAGTTGACATATGCAAAGATGCATGCTCAGCAACTCCAACCTCTACTCTAGTGGCGCGGATGGCATGAGCACTGATAGACTGTAGACTCCTCGTCATCTGATCTTGAGTTAGTCAGAACTAATGATGTTGATCTCATCCTCCGGACCAAAGGAAACACGACGACGCTGACGGGACGATCCTGCTTCCGAGGAAGAAGGAGCACGACGCCTCAGCATCGGAGCAGCAGGAGTGGCTAGGAGTGAGGCCCACTCAGAAGAAGTCTCACGGCGGCTGCCACAAAAAATACCTGGCGGCACTAAAGAGCGAGAGGGAATATCAAATCCGGGTGGGGGTGGAACTGGTGGTGAGTATGTGGGTGGAATAGTAGACTGAGGTGAAGGTGGCACTGCAGTTGCGACAACAAGTGCCGCCTGGAGATGGGACAGCTCCTCAACCAGGGATACAATCGTGCGATAGCTGGCGTTCACGTAGCGAGATAGCAGAATAGTCGCACGGTCACATGCCGGGTCTACAGGAGCAAAAATGACTCGCCCTGTCGAAGGCAACAGGGTGGGATAGAGGAAGAAACCTGGATGAGTCTGCATCTCGACCTCATGGAAGTGCAAGTCAGTGAGAGCCTCCACGACAACAAACCGGATTGCCAGCTCCGGAGTAGAAGCCTTTCCGCCCTTAGTAGAGCGAGAGTAGCTACCAATATCCGAGATTGCAACCAAGTAAGCATGTGCATGGTACTCGTACACGGACTCGGCAAGCTGCTCCAGAAACACCTGGTACAATGGATCTTCGTCGTAATGGTACAGTCGAAGCCAGCCGTTTCAGAGCAGTACTGGAAAGGTGGAAGGTGCAGGCTCACACTGCAAATGATATGGGACTAGTGCCATCTACACTCACAAAGCCAAAGGTTAGTAAAACAATGAATCATGATGCATGCCATGCAGCAATCAGAATGCAGCAAGCAGATGCACACTCAAGACCCTATACTGCTCGTGGTGCTAACGCGGCTAACTAGGGTGTCCTACAGTCAGCATGGCTCTGATACGAAGCGTTGTGGCACCCTGGTTCAGAGAACCGGATTACCAGTGTTTCCAACCCAGAGATCATGTCCTCTGGAAACACTCAACAACTTGGAACAGAACAGAACTAACTTTATTGATAGCATATGGTTACAAGTACATATCTTACAAAGATAGCAAGGCCAAAGGCACCCTTAGTGTTGCAAAAGTATCTACATTATTTATGAAACATAGCGGGGCCTTGAGACTACTAAGTACTTCTACGGCATAGCGGAACATAGAGGTAACTCCATCCACAAGGACACTGTTGTGGACACTTCCTAGTACAGACCATCAGGACCTCCATCCACGACTTCTCTTACATCTGGCATGATACACCAGGTGAGTACTTGGAATGTACTCGC
This sequence comes from Hordeum vulgare subsp. vulgare, assembly GCF_904849725.1. Lineage (NCBI taxonomy): Eukaryota > Viridiplantae > Streptophyta > Magnoliopsida > Poales > Poaceae > Hordeum > Hordeum vulgare. The sequence goes on from NC_058522.1 coordinate 269,533,450, forward strand.
AAGCTCACAAAAACCAAGTAATGCAGCAACAATAGCATGGCAATCAATATGGTAAATTATTAAGCAACATTACTAATTGTACCAGTTATCAACTTACTCATATCTTGGTTGTCTCACGACACTCAGAACACTGATCGAGCATCTCATATCATTTGAAGAGTTCTTCCATCATTACTAACACAGATATGGTTAACCACGTGCTGAGGTCTGGGCGGGCTGTCCAATACCGTGGACACGGCTATTCGAATAGGTTTTACACTCTGCAAAGGTTGCACAATTTACCCACATCATGGAGCACTGACCTCGTGATCCCATTCGGGTGGACCAGTGTTGCTCCAACGAAACCTACCTGATCCGTGACTCTCCCATCGTACCATCGGCAATCATCCTCCCCCAGAGTCCTGCCCTGGGTGGCCCTTGTGTCCTAATGACACATGCTACCGTCGTGGCCAAACTAAACTGTCCCAAACGGGAACGGGCCCAAAACAACCTAACTGGGCTCACAGGTTTATCACCGCCTACCTGATCAGGGTAGCATGCATGCATAACCCTCCCTCTTTGGAGGTACCGGTGAAAGGTCACGCGCTCAGCTCAAGTCACGGTCGTCCCATACCGGCAAAATATTGGTTGCACGGTTAAGCCCGAACAGGTGACTCTAGATCAACCACTAAGTTATTCCAAATACAGTGGTTTACAACAATGAGCAACTATTTATATTAAATAATTTACTATGCATTTACTTTATCGCAAATAAATGAGCATAATGCATGAAAATATGCTATGCTATGAAAATACACATCACATGGGTATCATGGATTGCCTTGATCGGTTGGGTTGTTCAAACACTCCTGGTCTTCAAATTCACCAAAGTTTCCCGCTAAAATATTTTGAAATTGCAAAAGGACAATGTCACATAATACCTTTCTATTAACCAGAAATTCTGTGAGTATAGGAAAAATACCAAATTCTACCAGCAATTAGAGGGGCTCAGTACCAACTCAATGCAAAAAAGAATCAATTGATTTGGACTTATGAATAAAAAGTAATAAAGGGTCAAAGTTAAATAAAAGAAACTAAAACCTGGCAGGGGCCACGTCAAAGGAGGAAAGTGGAGGAGGCGCCTCCACTTACCGCTTCAGGCGCGGGCTCCAAACACTGGCAGGTGGGGCCTGCCCCTTTGAAACAGAGAGAGAGAGAGAGAGAGAGAGGGAGACACAGAAGGGCGGCTCACCGGCGGCGCTCACCGGCGATAGGGACGGCGGCGGGGCTGGGAGATGATGGGAATGGCTCAGGATCCAGACGGCGGTTCCCCCTGTACCCGTAGCTCCTCCGGAGGTGGACGGACGGCGTCGCCCCTTCTTCTCCGACGGTGGATGCTACGGTGGTCGTCGACGGCGACGATTCTGGCAGAGGGTTGGCTCACATAAAGCTCAAGGAGGACCAGAGAGACCAGGGGATCTCGATGGTGGCCTAGGATTCGGCTGGGGAAGGGGGAGGTGGCTGGCGACAGAGGCAATTTTGCGGCGGAGCCTTTCGCCGGAGCTGAGGGAGATGAGCTGCCGGCTCTTGCTGGGGTCTCTATGGCTGATTCAGGGGTGGAGGGTGGGGCGATGTGCCAGGAGGGTTCGGGCATCGCCTTATATAGGCCAGAGATGAGCACTTCCGAGCTCTCGCGAAGCAGCGAGGATCGGGCCTGCCACTGGAGCAAGGATGGCGAGCTGGCCGTCGTGGCGTGGGGGTGAAGTTATGTAGGACGGTAGGGGAGCGATGGGACGGGTCCGGGGCCATTAATGACTTGCGGACGATCATAGTGGCCGAAGCCCATTGTGCTGAACGTGGTGGAGCTTGGCAGGGAGTGGCGGTGGCCATCTCCTGCGACCCAAAGGCTTCTGGAGGTGCCACGCGGCTGCCATGAGCGACGTCGGCACCAAGGGACAAGGGGGGACAGCGAGAGACGGCTCTGGCGAGCACATCCCACACTGGCACCACACAGAGCGTGTGCTGTGGCATGCCAGCACCGTGATCACCACGGGTGTGGCTACCACGAGGCCACGCAAGCGTGGCGCACTATGTCCACAGGGTAGTCCCTCGACCATCTAGCCTCCCTGTGCCACTGGCTCGACTAGGTGCCCTCTAGTTTGATGGATATTATCAGCAACAAGTTCTGCCAGCCAACTTGAGGAGGTTCTGGAGATAAAGTAAGATAGGGGTAGAGCTATATGACATGTGTGGGGTTATCCGCATTGGAAATACTACAGACTGGCAAAGTTTGAATGGGTTTGAAGAAAAAATAGAACATAGTTCCTTTGAAAACCATCATTCTGGTCCAGAATGTAAATGAGCTTGGGGCACTCACATATATGTTCTACTGAGGGTGAAACTTGGTGGAGGAGTGTTATTTGGTAGTGCACACACGTCCAAAAGTTTATAGATCATTTGTGCACCCCTAGCTAGCACTTCCTTCACAAAGGTTCAGATTCAGCAGAAACTTAACAGAGTCTTCTTGCTCAAAATTTGTACTGGACCATCTGAAATTTTTGGATATTGTGGCTAAATAGTATCCCTAGAAACTTGGGAAATTTATTGGGAATTTTCTAGAATAGAAAAAATAGGGTTTCTTCACAATGGGGCAATTCTGGTCAGAAAAGAAATAATTATTCTGGCCAAAATTTTATATTGGGCAAGGAAATATTTTTGGAGATTTTGGAATTATATGATGATGAGAAGATGTGAGAAACGTTTGGGAGTTTATAGATCATCCATACTATAGGTTGCTTCTCAACCCATGGTGATGCCATAATTCCCCAAATAAATAAAAGAATTATAGGAAAGAATTAAATATTGAAAATTGATCCAAGAGAGGTGTAGAAAGGTTTTTGCAAGAGGAGGAGGGTTTTGGGTTGCTTGGAAAAATTTAGAGACTCATAAATCCAACGTGGTTGAAAAGATTTGAAAATCCACCAGGTTTGCAAGCAAGAACCCAAAAGGTTTTGAAAGAAAAAGTTGATAAAAATCAGGGTGTCACACTTCCAACCTATTTGCTAGCCTTCACCTATACTAAGTGGGAATACTCCTTGTGCATCAAAATCCTTGAAACAAATTTATTCTAGACGAGTCCACTATATCTACCTATATGCGGTATTACCGTGTCATTCAAAGTAAATTTGCATGTGCCACCTGTAATATTTCAAATGAGCTTATGTTTTGTGTGTCTGGACCGCTCATGGAGCGACAAGGGGCGGTTAGTGTCTTCCATGCTAAGCGGATTATTCTCATGATTAGTGTTTATTCACTCGTCCTCGCATGAGAGGGGATGGTAAAAAGGGATTCCGAGTCCCGAAATCATAAATCGCAAATAATTAAGCAAAACTCCCCCTGGATTGTTGTTTGTATGGACGACACCCCTGGATTAGGCTAGCCATGGAGTGTGTTTGTTGGTGGAGGGGGAGTAAACCTTTACCTTTATTGCTTGGGAAGTGCCGCTAATTTCTTTAGCATGGAAGATACCAATAACTCTTGGTCGTAACATTGACAGGAAGGGTGTACCTCCCAAAATAATTTATCTCTAAGTTTTGATGTGAGCTCTGTCACCGCTGCAAATCCCTGCTTCCCTGTGCAAAGGGACTTTCCATTTAATTTCATGGTATTTATTTTATTTTGAGTCATCACCTTATAAAATAAGCACGATGCCTAAGAGCATTGTTGCCATCCTCATGCTTTGTGTCCAGTTAAACATTGTTTGCACCATGAATGGATCTCGTCTACCAAGAATTACAACGTCTAGTTGCTGCTTGAACTTTGGAGATTCTTTGCATTTATGTTTTGTGGTCTCACAAAGAGCTAGCGAGATACCATTGTTGTCATATTATATCATGATTGTTTTGAGAAAGTGTTAGCATTTGTGTTATCGTACTATGGCTCGCTAGTTGATTATGTCGTTGATATGAGCTAATATAGTTTCTAAGAGTTATTGTCGATATGATAAGTCAGGATTTATGCTGAAAACCTGGGTGCTCTCTAAGCATGTATAGTAAACAAGAACGAAAGAGTTTGAAAAAGTTCTTATTTTTCACTTTTAGTTTGTCAACTGAATTGCTTGAGGACAAGCAATGGGCTAAGCTTGGGGGAGTTGATACGTCTCCATCGTATCTACTTTTGCTAACACTTTTGCTCTTGTTTTGAACTCTAATTTGCATGATTTGAATGTAACCCCGACCGACGATGTTTTCAGCAGAACTACCATTGTCTTGTTTTTGTGCAGAAATAAAAGTTCTCGAAATTGGACGAAACTTTCTAGAGATTTCTATGGAATAAAATAAAAAAAACTAGAACCAAGACCCATTAGAGGGGGGGGGGCACGCCCCCACTAGGCACCAGGGCGCGCCACCCCCTCCTAGCGTGCCCTAGTGGGTAGTGGGGCCATCGGGGCTCCGTTGACCCTAACTACAGCAACATAAAATCCTATTGTTGGAGAAAAATAGGAGAGGAATTTTTATCTCGTTTCATGATATGGAGCCATTGCCACCTCCCGTTCTTCATTGGGAGGCCGGGTCTGGAGTCCGTTTGGGGCTCTGGAGCGGGGAACTTCGGCCTTCGTCATCACCAACCCTCCTTCATCGTCAATTCCATGATACTCCCCACTAGGAGTGAGTAATTACTTCGTAGGCTTGCTGGCCGGTGAGGAGTTGGGTGAGATTCATCATGTAATCGAGTTAGTTTTGTTAGGGCTTGATTCCAAGTATCCACTATGTTCAGAGACTGATGTTGCTATGACTTTGCCATGCTTAATGCTTGTCACTAAGGCCCGAGTGCCATGATTTCAGATCTGAGCCGTTTATGTTTTCATCATTTTATCTATGTTCTTGATCCTATCTTGCAAGTTATATGCACCTACTACGTGTTAGGATCCACATACCCCAAAGTGACAATAATTGGGATTCTTTCCGGCGAGTACCGTAGTATGAGGAGTTCATTTATTCACTATGTGTTAATGATTTGTTCCGATTCTTTATTAAAAGGAGGCCTTAATATCCCTTAGTTTCCTTATGCACCCCGCTGCCACGGGAGGGTAGGACAAAAGATGTCATGGAAGTTCTTTCCCATAAGCATGTATGACTATTTATGAAATACATGCCTACAATATATCGATGAACGGGAGCTAGTTTTGTGTCGCCCTAGGTTATGACTTATACATGATGAATATTATCCAACAATATCAATGATCTAGTGCCTACGATTTTTCCACATATTGTTCTTGCTAAGTTACTATCGTTGCTACTGCTGTTACAGCTGCTACAAAACTGCTATCACAGTTATTGTTACTATTGCTACTCTTACCATTGCTATCAAAACTATCATATTACTTTGCTATTGATCACTGTGCTGCAGGTTCTAAATTTCCAACTGTGGTTGAATTGACAACTCAGCTCCTAATACCTGCAAATATGCTTTGGCTCCCATTGTGTCAAATATATAAATTTGGGTTGAATACTCTACCCTCAAAAACTATTGTGATCCCATATACTTGTGGGTTATGATGAGACCTGCTGGGGCCCCACAATCCATTAAGGCGCACCCTGTTGGCTTGTTCCTAGTAGGTGACCCACCTCTGGTTTATTTTTGGACCAATAATTCTCATATATTCCATAGAAATTCTCTATGGAATTTCAGGTCTTTGGAGTTGAGTGATTTTCCAGCCTTTTTCTTAGTTTCCAGGTCGAATTCTAGTTTCCAATAATTTCCCTCCTTGTAATGTACCTTGCATATTCATTAAGAAAAACATAAGAATCGTATCATCATGAGGAATAATGGACAAGAATATCATAAATATCAATAGGAATTCAAGATGAAAATGGACGTATCAAATGTGAGGAGGGAGATGCGGCTTATGGTGAGTCGGCTTGCACGGTAGAGTAGCTAAAATTTTACACATCCAACGTCGAACCGGCACACATGACCTCCCTGAAGATACCCACTACAGAGTTTGATCCCTTGCTCAAACTCAAGCCGGCTGAAGATACAAAACAGATTGACTTTACTACAGACGATTCGTCCCAATAGTTCACTATTGGGACAAGCATGGACCCCAAATATGAAAGCACGCTCATTGAGTTCATCCATGCGACTCGATAAAATATTTGATGGAAGCCCTCTCACATGCTGGTGTACCGAAATAACTCGTTGGGTGCCACATTAACGTTGATCGAAAGATGAAACCTGTCCCATAATACCTTTGTCATTTCAATGAGGAGAGACAAAAAACTATTGGTGAAGAAGTGGCTCGACTCCTAGGTGTCCGGGTTCATTTTTGAAGTCTTCCGCCCTGATTGGTTGGCAAATCCAGTGCTTGTCTTGAAGAAAATGGCACTTGGCATATGTTTGTTGATTACACAGATATTAAGAAACCTTGTCCTAAGGACCCGTTCGCCCTTCCTTGTATTGACCATATCATCGACTCCACCACTGATTGTGAGAAATTGTGTTTCCCAGCCGCTTACTCTCACTATTCTTAGATCAATGTGATTGTTGAGGATAAGGAGAATACAAGCTTTATCACATCCTTTGGGGCTTTTTGCTATGTCTCTATGCCTTTTGGACTTAAGAGTGTGGGGGCTACTTATCAGCGTTGTGTACGGAATTTTTTCCACCAACAGATCGGGCGCAATGTTCATGCTTACGTTGATGATATTATCATCAAGTCCCGGAAGAAGGAGACTCTATTGGATGACCTCAAGGAGAATTGGACAATATTCGAGTCTACAGGATGAAGCTTAACCCGACCAAATGCGTTTTTGGTGTTCCTGCGGGAAAATTACTCGGGTTTCTTGTGTGAGAATGTGGTATCAAGTCTAACCCAGAGAAAATCAAAGCAGTGACCTCGCTCGCTAATCCGACCAACATCAATGACATCCAACGTATGGAGGGTCGCATCACGGCGTTAAGCCGTTGTAAGCCGCCTTGGTGAGAAGGTGATTCCTCTGTACCAGTTATTCAAAAAAACAAACAATTTTGTCTGGACCGATGCTGCAAATGAAGCCTTCAAAGCTCTTAAGAAGCAATTGGTCGAGACGTGCGTCCTTTCTGCCCCGATTGATAAAGATCCTACACTCTTGTACCTCGCTGCTAACAATAAAGCGGTGAGTGTAGAAGTGGTCGTCGAGCATAAGGAGGTCGAGAAAGAATACCCAGTTCGGCGGCCAGTCTACTGTGTCAGCGAAGTTCTGACATTGTCCAAGCAACAATACCCACACTTGGAAAACTAGTATTTGGTGTTTTCATGGCTAGCCGCAAATTCCAAAATTATTTCCATGAACATTTAATTATTTCTGTCAGTTCTTCTCCTTTAGGAGATATCATACAAAATAGGGAGGCTAGTGGCTGGGTTACTAGTGGGCAATCGAGCCTGGACAACACCATGTGGAGTACGTGCCTCACACGTCTATCAAATCCCAAGCATCAGTGGATTTTATTAATGATTGGACCGAGTTACAAATTCTTGAGGAGAGGCGAGATAACACATATCAGATGATACACCTCAGTGGCTCTAGGCAATTGGAGGTCCCAGGGGATGGAGTTATTTTATCTTCTCTGCGAGGTGACAAATTTTGCTATGATCTACGACACATGTTCCCTTGTAATAATAATGAAGTTGAATATGAGGCCCTCCTCGCTCCACATGGCTAAGGAAATGAACATAAGCAGGGTCACATGTTTGGGAGACTCGGATTTGGTCGCTCAGCAAGTGCCTAGGACTTGGGACTCAAAATATCCTTTCATGGCGGTTTATCGGCAAGCCGTCACCATCATCACGGGTCGTTTTCAGGGTTACCAGGTTGATCATATTGATCGCCGGCTCACCGAGGCTGCTGACGCCCTATCACACTTAGTCTTTCAGCATACGCTGGTTCCTCCCATGGTGCTCTTGGACGTCCTTCAAAGTCCCTCTATCAAACTTCCATCTAAGGAATATATTGCTATTCCTGACCCGGAGGCACAACATGTAGCATCTCTTCATGATATTGTTGATTGTACAATTCCATATCTCGCTTATCTGATTCGTAGGGAGCTCCCAGATGAGAAATCATCTCCCAACAGATTATTAGGCATTCCAAGTCCATGACTATTGTCAATGGGAGTTGCACCGGCGGAGTATTGCTTGCATTTTTCAATGATGTGTTTGCCTTGAGGAAGGTCGTGAGATTCTCAACCAAATCCATGCGGGTGATTGTAGGTCATCATTCTGGATCAAGATCCATTGTACTCAAAATGAAATTTGCACGACACGCTCAAGTGTCGGTTCAAGAATTATGGATGATTCCAATCACTTGGCTGTTTGTAGTCTGGGGGCTAGATATGGTTGGTCCGTTCATGCCATCCTTAGACAAGAAGACCCACCTCCTTGTTGTGGCTTATAATTTCACCAAGTGGGTTAAAGCAGAGCTAATTAGGTGTGTGATGCTGAGATAACAGTGAAGTTTTTGAAAAAGCTGATTTTTCATTTTGAGTATCCACATAACATCATCACACATAATGGCACCAACTTATCCAAGGGAGAAAGAGAACAATTCTATGAATGTGAGCATGCCCTTCTAGACTTAGGCTTAGTTGCACACCCATAGTCTAGTGGACAACCTGGACGATCTAATCAAGAGACACTACGTGGAATCAAACCCTGGCTTGTGGTTCCTCTAGAAAGAACCTCTAGTTGCTGGGTTGAGCAATTCCCCTCAGTCCATTGAGCATCCATACTACTCCCAAGAGATCCACACGATATATGTCGTTTTTTCTAGTTTATGGCGCAAAAGTTGTTTTGCCAAGTGATATCTGTCACGACTCCCCCAATGTTGTTGCTTATGTCGAAGCTGATAATGAACAAGCCCATTAGGAGTCCCTCGATGCATTAGAGGAGGAACGCGATCTTGCAGTATCACGACCAGCTAATTATCAGCAAGACCTAAATCGCTATCACAACCATAGAGTCCACAATCGAACTTTCGAGGAAGGTGAGCTAGTGATCCATTTAATTCAAGACCAAACATGCATGCATAAGCTTTCACCACCATGGGAAGGGCCCTTTCTCATCACAAAGAACCTCAACATTGGGTCATATTACCTGGTCGACATACGTGAACACAAGAAGTTGCACACCTCTGAAGAAGAGACCAACATGCCTTGGAATATTTCTCATTTTTGGACTTATTACACTTAGAGCCATTAGCTCCATCTCATTGTACATACCTATGTATATATATTTATGATCAATGCAATAAAGCCGGCACCCCAAAACTCGGGGTCTCTGTCGTTTCATATCGAAAATTGTGTATGAGTCTTTATTCTTTGACCATAAGTCACTTGGGGGCTCCTGACTCATCAAGTTAGCCTTTAATATCCCTCTTGACCGAGCTAATGTCATCATAAAACTTGGTTAAACATGCCTGTTTGGAAGATACTACTCCAAAAACGTGACACAGTGTACTCTCGATAAGTCAATCCATATGGACCCTAAACTTATCCAAGTTAAAACACCGGCTTAAGTCATGTGAGAGTCGGCTTACACACAGTGAGGATAAACCAGAGGCTATCATGTTAGCTTCATTGAAGAAAGACCTGAGCCTCGAAAGATGGTCTCTTGTTGAGATTATAAGTCGGCTTAATATTATGCAACTTAAAATTCTATTGCCAATATATATTTATTCATATTTTATTTTACTAGAATAACTTCATTATCATTTTAGTCTGGTCAATCATGGATACCCGGGTCATTATTCAAACTCTCTAGATAATTGTACCGGCTTATGGCAGACGGCAAAATATGGCTCGTTGCCTTCAGAAAAATGTAGAACAACCAATACGAAAGAGATGAAATTTCCAGTTTGCTGGCTCATTACTTTCAACACATGACAATTCAAAAGTATTATGTGCATGATGGCACGACATATGACCAAGTTTTCAAACTACTCCTATTACACGCTAACCTTGGGCCATCAAATCATCAAAGTTTTTTTAAAGACATAGGCTACTCGAGCGTGCCGGCTCTCGATTCCTCTGGGATGATATCCTTCTGCTAATCTTTTGCACTAGAGGCATCTCGTTTGGGTTGAGCCGGCTCCTCCTGTTCGGTTTGGAGGTCCTTCTGCATCCACCGAATGGTTGTCAAAGCCTTGAAGATTGAGTCCCCTTGGATGATAAGAGATAGGTCAACATTAAGGGCAAAGGTTTTCTTGCGGCATGGAGGAACAAGTCCGAAGGGGTTTTCTTCACGCGGGTTGACGTGTTTGTTCTCCTTGAAATAGGAGGGTTGATATTTTGTCAAATCAAGTTGATCAACAAGTTCAATTGACAACAATTGGTCTCCCTCACACACTTGGCATAATCTTCTTGACAGAATTTTGAGTCGTCAATATTAAATTCTGCAAGCCGCCCTCCATCGCCCTGGCTCCATTTCACGCAAATAAGCATTTGCTCGAGCAAGTGCCATGTTGGCCCCAGCACGAGCCACCAACCTTTTCATTTCCTCGATCAATTGAGGCATTGTTGACAGTTCATTGAGCATGTCTTTGAGCCGTAGAGGAGGCCTTTTGAGTTTCTTCACCACCATTATTACATATACACATCTTGAGAAAAATTGTTCCAGGTATGTGAATATGGCTTTCAACTTTAGTATTGGTTGTTGGATAGTTCTTTCATTTATTTTCCATGCACAAAGGAAAGACACATCAATAAGCTAGCGAACTAATTAACTCGGATTATAGCTACCGTGATGTTGTAAAAGTACCAAAAGTTGCCAGAGTCATGTTAGTGATGTGCTACTTCAGAATGTTCAGCTCCTCCTTCACTCGGTCGAGCTGTTTTTCTAATACCTTTGCACATTTCTGAAACATAACTTTTTTTCATCAAAGTCGACCTTGATCTTATGCAAAAGTTCACTAGAATGGCGGAAGGAATTTTGCATATTAGTCGTCAAGACCTTTGCCTTTTTCTTCAGATCTCTCTGTGGCTTAACTTTATTTTGCAAGCCGTTCACGGATGACTCAGCCTCATCCAACATCTCCTGCACATTAAAAGTCATCAGAAACAGTTTACAAGCCCCGACCGCCGCAAACCGATGACCCGGCGCTTGAGGGCTATAATGCACAAAATATTGCTCTATTTGCAGGTCCCATGTAGTTGCAAGAACTCTACACGACACATGGGGCCCAATGCAAGTCATTATTTTTCTTTTTTGGAAGATCCGACTATCTCACAGAGATGAGCCGACCCTTGGGGGCTACAGGTTGAATTATCTTTATCATAAAGATTTCAGTCGTCTTAAAGTACCGGCTCATTATTTTCATAACAAACCAGTCCTTGGGGGCAACGTTTAGTTGTCACAAATTAAAAAATATTTCTTTAAGACCCAGCTCACTACTTATCTTACTGAGTCGGCCCTTGGGGACTACAAGAGTATGCATGACAAAGCAAAAATGATGGGGTATTCATACCTCATATTCGCACTTGAGCGTACTAATTAGGCTCACTTTAGCATCCCGACTCTCAGACATCTGGGTCAGATATTCTTGATGCAAGTCGTTGACGCCAAGTTTGTCCAAGATAGGGAATTCTAGCTTGATTTTTCCTTTATACGTCATTACCGGCTCATCCTTGGCTACAACTTTGGCCAAGGTAGTTGAAGCTTTGGGAGCTTTGTAAGCTTCTCCAACAATGGTCATTTCTACATCACCCATCATGGGCGATGGGACAATGTTATCCTCCTTGTGCATAAGGCTCGAAGCATGACCAGGGCTTCGCGGATCAATATGTTGGGCCGAGTAATCAATTGCAGTCTGTTCTTGGACAGGCTCTTCAGTATGAGTCAGCTCATTTTCATGTGTTGGCTCAACCCCGATATTCAGGTTACCCCGAGCCAAAGGATTGGTTTTGACTTCTCGGCCGACCATTGGTGGGTATTGAACATCGGGGTCTGCAACAACAGAGGATGATCCATCGACTATCTTCATTCCGAAGGCTTTAGCTCTAAAAATATGAAAATGACATCGAGTTAAAAAAACAATGAGTGATGAGAAAGGAAAAACATGGCTTGACGATAGTTACCCGTGATTAATGGTGAAAGGAGGAGGTTGAGTTGATGTCTATTCTCCATAAGAAGGCGCCGATTCCTGATAATTTGATTCGGAAGGATTGATTGGTTGTTTAAAAAGACCGGCTCGTGGATGCGATAAAGTTGGACTATGAGGCACCTCAACTCGCTGTTTGCGGGCGGCTAGCTCCACAGGTAAGCCATAAGTTAACTCTCAGAAGTTGTTCTCGGTCTTGAATTTTGACGGACCGACCTGCCGATTTTTCCTAAAAATGTTTTTTGGATCTAAGTAACCATCTCGGTGCGAAAACTTAACCTTTCTGACGGCTCATCTCGTCCTCTTCATGTCATACGTTTCTGATGATTTTGATGAGGTTGAAACTACCTCAACATTGCCCACTTGGCTGGTCTCAGTGTTACTCGGAGAAGACAGAGTGTTAGCAAGTTCAATAAAAAGACGGTCAAGCCATACCATCAGCCAACTCATTTGTTTGTTCAGCTTGGTGTAGAGTAGGAGCTATGGACCTGCCTTCCACCAAACAGAGTCCGCCTACACGCATAATAGAGCCGGATATTAAGTATGATAAAGAAGACACATTTAACATAAAAATGGAGAAGTCTAGGAATACTTACAGGAGGAATCGGATTGGTCAAGCAAAATGGAGCCAACCTAGTCACGCAACATTTTTCCTTAGAGTCACTGATACATCTCCAACATATCTGCAATTTTTGATTGTTACATACTACTTCATTATCATTCTAGGATAATTTTTGAGTCATAATTTACCAATTTATATTATTCTTGAGCACTAACCTATTGACGCAGTGCCAAGTGCTAGTTGTTGTTTTCTGCATGATTTTTACCTTTCAAGTTTTCAATACCAAACGAAGTCCAATTGCCCCAAAACTTTTTTATGATATTTGATGGACTAAAAGAAGACCTGGAAGCCTCGGGAGAAGACTAGAGGCCACACAAGGGAGGCACGAGCCAACAGGGCGCAGCTAGGGGGGTCGGCGCACCCTGATGGCTTCTCCCTCCCAAGTGGCCCTCCTACCTCCGCTCCGCTCTCTGGCATATAAATTCACATATATTCCAAAACCCTAAGGAACATCACGGAACACTTTTTCCACCACCGCAAATCTCTGTTCCATGGCGGTCCCATCTGGAGCTCCATTCTAGCACCCTGTCGGAGGGGGTCGATCATAAAGGGCCTCTTCATCAACCTTCTTTCCCTTGTGATGATGTGTGAGTAGTAAACGAAGGACCTATGTGTCTATAATTAGTACCTAGATGGATATCTCTCACTCTTTGGATCTTCAATACAATGTCATCGCATCTTCGCTTTGATCCATCCGATGTAATACTTTCGTATGGTGTGTTTGTTGGGATCCGATGAATTGTGGGCTTATGCTCAGATTATTCATGAAAGTATTTGAGTCACCTCTGATTATTTTGATTCTTATTTGCATCATCATGATAGCTTTGTAATTCTCTCTGATCTATTGAACTGATTTGACCAAGTAGCTTGATAGTTCTTCATGTGAGAGAGGTGTGTCGTAGTGGGTTTAACCTAACGGGTTTCTATATCCCAGTGACATAAGTCTTTGTGTCATTTCTACTGAGGATAAAACGATGGGGTTTATGCACATTGATTGAGTTTACTTTGCCTACATCATGTCATTGTTCCCCAAGCATTACAATGTTTTTCATGGACTTAATATGTAGAGAGGCAAGAATAGAAGCGCTCTTGAAGCGGAGTAATAGTAGTAGGTGTAGGAAGGAGTCGACCTATTTGCTTATGAACGTGATACCTATATACACATGATCATTGCCATGAAGATCGCATAACTATCCGCTTTTCTGTCAATTGCCCAACAGTAATTTTTTACCCACCGTATGTCGCTTTCATGAGAGATGCCACTAGGATTGACAACCCTCTTGACCGCGTTGGGTTTAAAGTGCAAGTTGTTTGCCCTTTTGTGTTTAGCCGCTGAAGCTGGTTGAGGATTGATATTCCGATTAGTTCGATATAAACATTAGTTTCTTAATTGAGGGAAATACTTACCCGCATTGTGCTACAATTACCTGTTCCTCTTCACGGAAAACCCAATGCATACCACAAGCATGAGGAAGGATTTCTGGCGCCGTTACCGGGAAATATTATCACCAACTATCAAGTATCTTCACACAAATTAACATTCACTTGTTCCTCTTTTTATTTTCTATTATATTTAGGTTGCTTCATAGAAAAGGAAAATTAAAATATATTTATCTTTTCTTGGTACTATGGTAGTTCCTCCTCTATTTTTCCTACTTCGGAGAATGAAGTGTTTAATTTTAAACAAAGGAGGGGGACAAAAATTGAAAGATGCTTGGTATAGGATTTTTAATGCTCAAAATAAATCAAATCATATGCAATCTACTACTACCTTCCTTCGCAATTTCTATGTGGGTGTGACAACCTGGGTTTATCCTTGACACCATCACAGGTGGTAATTTCTTAACGTGGCACACTTCGGATGCCTATAACGTTATTGAAAACTTGTGGGATCACCTCCCACCATTGTTAATGGAACCATTTTAACATTGGAAGATGTCATGTGTAGGCTTGATTCTATAAAAAATAAAATTACTATCAATGAACAAGTTGAGGATTTAGATAAAAATCTTCATAATCATATCACTCAATTTGGATCACGGGTAGCAATGACTTTGAACTTTGAAGAAGAAGGATACTACTATTGATGGGAAAGTAGAACAAAGCATGATTAGGATTGATAAAATTGAGGAAGTCATTCATAAAGTAGGTTCCGCTTTCACATCTTCCAAAATTAACCCTAGTACCTCTCTAAGTAAAAGTCCCAAATCCATATATGTTCCTAACAACATTAGTACCCCTCCTATTAAAAGGAACGAAGATCTCAAAATGATTAG
Organism: Hordeum vulgare subsp. vulgare; assembly: GCF_904849725.1. Classification (NCBI taxonomy): domain Eukaryota; kingdom Viridiplantae; phylum Streptophyta; class Magnoliopsida; order Poales; family Poaceae; genus Hordeum; species Hordeum vulgare. Next base: position 269,548,461 of record NC_058522.1, read on the forward strand.
TGTGAATCCCAACTTTGTAAACTTGCTAAAGGATCCTATTCTCAAGTATCCTATTGTTCCCACTATTTATAGTTGTGCTATTGAGTAGCTTGACGTCAAGGATGACAACACTTGACCACATGCATTATGCCTAGCTAAAGGCATAAAACGATAACGCATGTTGGGAGGCAAGCCAATAGTTATCTTAAATTTTGCTTTTTACCTTATGTTTGGATGCGATGACATGATTATTACCTTTGTAATGATTTTATTTTTATTTAAGTTAGCGTTTGTGCCAAGTAAAGCCTTTGGGGTGACATGAATGATAAGTAGAATTGATATGGTGCAAAAACAGAAACTTTGACGTCTAGTGCATAATTTCTCTGATTTTACTAGAACATATTTTTGAGCTGAACTTTTTACACAACATTGCCGTAAAAATTCCCGAGGTTGTCCTAATATTGCAGAATTTTTGGAGTTACATAAGTATAGGTTCTTTACAAATCATTATAGACTGTTCTGTTTTAGAAAAATTATGTTTTTGCTTGCATAGTTTGCTTGTTTTGATGATGCTATGGATTTGTATCACGGGGTATAAGCTATCGAAAACTTAGAATATAGTAACTATTATGCAATAATGAAATATGAATCAATTTATAACAGTACCTAAAGTATTTGATATGTTGTTTATACTAACGTATCTCATGAAGTTTTATTGAGTTTTATGTGATTGAAGCTTTCAAGTTTTGGGTGTTATCACGATGGACAAAGGAATAAGGAGTGACAAGAGCCTAAGGTTGGGGATGCCCAAGGCACCCCAAGGTAATATTCTAGGAGGACTCAAGATTCGAAGCTTGGGGATGCGTGGGCATCCCATCTTTCGTCTCAATCCATCGGTATGTCACTTGGAGCTACATTTTTATTCGTCACATGATATGAATTTTGCTTGGAGCATCGTTTGCTTTAGCTTGATTTTAACTTTAGTTTATCAAAAACATAATTTTCTGGACACACCTATTTGAGAGAGATACACCTTCTTCATGATTTGTTAGAATAATATATGTGCTTCACTTATATCTTTTGAGCTTGGCAGTTGCTCAAGTACTTCACTTATATATTTTTTAGCACGGTGGCATATAGATTTTATAGAAATATTTGCACTCTTGTTATTCACTTATATTTTTTTGAGAGTTAAAGAATAGTAACAACAATTTGCTTGAGTCATAAGGCTAGTCCAAAAATGATTGGCATTCAATGAGTGATAATCAAACCATCATGTAGCACACAAAGAGAAATTGTGTTAATGATATTGATGTGGTAATATGAAAAAGGTGTGTGTGAATCTCTGTTGGTTTTTAGAAGTAGTGGTACTAAGAGGTGTTAATTTCTTGTTTGTCTGAATATCCAAAAGGCACGGTAGGGATGTGTGAGCATTTCTATTCCTCGTTGAAATCCTAGTGTTGTTTCGGGTCGGGGGCGTGTGATGGTTAACTCCTACCAACCTCCTCCCTCGGGGCATGCGAGTAGTGCTTTGATTTGTGATAAAACTAATAAAAATTTGCAATAAGTATACGAGTTCTTCATGACTAATGTGAAACCATGGACATACGCAGCCTCACCTCCTCATATTTTGCTAGCCTCTTAAGTACCGTGCATTGCCCGTTCTCACCTCGAGGATGAGTGCAAACTTCGCTGGTGCATCCAAACCCCGTGGAATGATATGGTCTACCACACATAAACCTCCTTATATTCCTCAAAACATACACCATACCTACCTATTATGGCATTTCAATAGCCATTCCGAGATATATTGCCATGCAAATTCCACCGCTCCATCATATGACTGGTTCATTCATCATCATATTGGTTTGCATGATCATATAGAGCTGACATGGCATTTGTGGAAAAAGCAACCGTTCATCACATAGCATTTGTGGCAAAGCCACCATTCATCATATTTCCGATGCATGTCACGCTAGATCATTGCACATCCTCGTACACTGCCAGAGGCATTCATATTGAGCCATATTGCTTCACAATTCTTCATATCGAGTTCTCATTGAGTCGTAAATAAATAAAAGTGTGATGATCATCATTATTAGAGCATTGTCCGAGTGAGGAAATAAAAATGGGGACGCCAAATGAGCACACCATAATAGAAAAATGAATGAGAGAAAAAGAGAGAAGGGACTTTTCTACTATCATTTAACACACGTGTGCCTCAAAGTGGCACCTTGTTCCTCATATAGAGAGTCTCATGGTATCCATTTTCATATGCTAGTGGGAATCAATTTTTAATTATTATAAACTTTGCTTCTATATTCCGATGACGGGCTTCCTTAAATGCCTCAAGTCTTCATGAACAAGCAAGTTGGATGCACACCCCGCCTAACTTTAGTTGAGATTTCATACACTTATGTCTCTAGTGCATCGTTTGCATGGCAATCCCTACTCCTTGCATTAACATATAACGATGGGCATCTCCATAACCCGTTGGTACGCCTAGTTCATGTGAGACTATTTTCTCCACTTTTTACCCCTTTGATATTTACCACCATAATCTATTCCACCCTTATGCTATGTCCATGGGCCAAGAATAAAAAGTTGATGCACATTGAAAAAGTTTGATCCAATTGCCTGACTTGGGAACCGTGGTGCTTGACATTTGTATTAATGTGGCGAACATGGAGCCATGCCTTGCTAATATGATAAGATGAATGGGGGTAAGCATTCTTTTAGGATCATATACTTTGAAATATTGATGATTTTGTTGCTTGTGCTTATGAGTATTGCTATGTTGATATTTATTAATTCATCATTTCTCAATGATCGTACATGCAAAATATTACATATTGGGTAGCATGTCACATAAGAAATTCCGTCTTTATCATTTACCTACTCAAGGACAAGCGGGAATTAAGCTTGGGGGTGCTTGATACGTCTCCAATGTATCTATAATTTTTTTATTGTTCCATACTACTATATTATCATTCTAGGATACTTTTTAAGGAATAGTTTTCCAATTTATATTATTTTTCAAAACTAACCTATTGACCTAGTGCCAAGTGCCAGTTGTTGTTTTTTGCGTGTTTTTTACTTTTCAGGTTTTCAGTACCAAACGAAGTCCAATTGCCCAATAACTTGTTTATGATATTTTATGGATGAAAAGAAGACCTGGAAGCCTCGGAAGAAGGCTAGAGGCCACACGAGGGAGGCACAAGCCAACGAGGCGCGACCAGGGGTGTCGACGCGCCCTGATGGCTTCTCCCTCCCTAGTGGCCCTCCTACCTCCGCTCTCCGGCCTATTAATTCACATAGATTCCAAAAACCCTAAGGAAAATCGCAAAACATTTTTTACGCCGCTGCAAGTGTCTATTCTTGGGAAATACCATCTGGAGCTCCGTTCTGGCACCCTACCGGAGGGGGGATCGATCATGGGGGGCTCTTCATCAAGCTTGTTGCCCTAGGGATGATGTGTGAGTAGTTCACCAGATACCTACGGGTCTGTAGTTAGTACCTAGATGGCTATCTCTCTCACACTTTTGATCTTCAATACAATGATCATCACATCTTCTCTTTGATCCATCCAATGTAATACTTGTGTATTATGCGTTTGTTGGGATCCAAAGAATTGTGAGTTTATGTTCAGATTATTCATGAAAAGTATTTGAGTCACCTCTGATTATTATGATTCTTATTTGCATCATCATCATAGCTTCATAATTCTCTATGATCTATTGAATTGCTTTGGCCAAGTATCTTGATAGTTCTTCATGTGAGAGGGGTGCTCGTAGTGGGTTCAATGTGACAGGTTTCTATATCCCAGTGACTGAAGGGGACATGAAACGTCTTTGTGTTGTTGCTACTAAGGATAAAATGATGGGGGCTATCCATATTGGTTGAGTTTACTTTGTTTACATCATGTCATCATTATCCAAGCATTACTTTGTTTGTCATAAACTTAATATGTAGAGAGGAAACCATACAAGCGCTCTTGAAGTGAAGTAATAGTAGTAGGTGCATGCAGGAGTCGGACTATTTGCTTATGGATGTGATGCCAATATACACATGATCATTGCCGTGAACATCACATAACTATCCGCTTTTCTTTCAATTGCCCAACAACAATTTGTCACCCACCGTATGTTGCTTTCATGAGAGATGCCACTAGGGAACACAATGTCCCATGAGTCTATTCACTTATATATTTACAACTAGGCTCACCTAAAACAACAGTAATTAGTCAAGCACTAAACCTAAAACAACTAGGCTCACCTATGTGCACCAACAACTTATGCTAAGCAAGATAAATAACTAAGTGATAGCAAGACATATAACAAGAAACAATATGGCTATCACAAAGCAAAGTGCATAAGTAAAGGGCTCGAGTAAGAGATAACCAAGGCACGCGGAGACGACGATGTATCACGAAATTCACACCCTTGAGGATGCTAATATCCGTTTGGAGCGGTGTGGAGGCACAATGCTCCCCAAGAAGCCACTAGGGCCACCGCAATCTCCTCATGCCCTTCACAATGCAAGATGTCGTGATTCCACTAAGGGACCCTTGAGGGCGGTCACCGAACCTGTACAAACAAGGTTGGGTCGATCTCCACAATTTAATTGGAGGCTCCCAACAACACCACAAAGCTTCACCACAATGGATTGTGTCTCTGAGATGACCTCATTTTCATGGGGCAATCTCCACAACCTAATTGGAGACCCCGATGTTTGCTCGGAGCTTTAAACACAATGATTAAGCTCCAAGGCAGCACCAACTGTCTAGGGCGCCAAAGCACCCAAGAGGCACAATCTCTAGGGTGCCCAAACACCCAAGAGTAATAAGTTTCTCAAACTTCACTTCCACGTATCACCCTGGAGAACTCAAACCTATGCACCAAATGCACTGGCAAGGGCACACGGAGTGCCCAAGCCCTTTTCTCGCAAATCCCACCACAACAACTAATGTTATGGAAGAAAATGAGAGGAAGAATGAATAAGAACACGAAGAAATCCAAGATCTATATCAAAGGGTCTGCCCTCACAAAGAGGAGAAAGTGATTGGTGGAAATGTGGATCTAGATCTCCTCTCTCTTTTCCCTGAAGAACTAGCAAGAATTATTGGTGGGATTGAGAGTTAGCTAGCTCGAAGAAGGTCAAAAATAGGGGGGCAAATATGATATCAAAGGATTGTGGGCCAATGGGTAAGAAAACCCCCTTTTATAGGTCTCCACGAATCTGCCTGTTATGTGCAGAATAACATAGGAGTGGTATGACTGCTATATGTACCGGTATAACCGGAAAACATAGGTACCCTGCAAAAACGGTACCGAGCGCTACAACCCGTGGCACGGGCGGTAGTATCGGTTGAAACGAGTAACCTGAATAACCGCACTACCACCACTCAAAAACCACACCAAAACGTAGCCCTGTCTCGTGGTAGGGTGGTATTGGGTCGGTTCAACCGCCAGAAGCTACTCTCCAGGGTTGGCCAAATCATAAGCGATACAACCGCCAGTAGGCAGTAGTACAACCGGTAGCACCAACCTGAGAGGAGCAACCCGAGGGAATCACCCTAGGGGCGGTAGTTGCATCGGGCATACTGGCCACGCGGTACAACTGCTCGGACAAGCTGTACAACCGTATCAAGAAAGCAGGTAAGACCATAATTACCATAACTTCTACAAATGAGCTCCGAATTGAGCAAACTCAAGCTTGTTGGATAGCACACGATGAGTACTATCCAAACATCGATAAGTAGAACTTATGCCAATCCCTATGGACTAACGGTTGCCTTGAGTTATCTTAAGAAGAGGTAGTTATGAAAATCACAAAGATATAGGAGATGTGAAACCTCTATGAATAAAGAACCGGCAACAACACCAACATGGAAAACATCATAGAAGATGCATATGGACTCCATTTTCATGAAGTCAAGCTTGTAATAAAGATGACCTTAAGCTCTGAAACTCAAAAAGAGAAACACCAAACAAGAACCAAGAAAGATTATGCAAGCATGCAAATGGTTTGAGCTCTCAACGAACGATACGATCAAGCTACTCACTTGAGAGCCCCCTTGATAGTACGACAATCTATCCTATAACCCAGTCTCCCAACTACCAACGTGAGACCGGTAAAATAGAAAAACTATCAAGGGCAAACTTATACCTTGCACATACTCCACTTGAGCCAGATGATGACGATCTTGACTTCCTCAAGATGGACCAACTTTCTTGATAGCATTGGCTCGATGAAGACTAGTTGATTGCTCCCCCATACTCCATTACGAATGAGACACTCTTCGGCACATCTTCACAAGTCCATTTTCACCACAATAGACGGCAAGCTTCAAGCATGATCTCTTCGTGATGCTCCACTTGAACTTGCACACCGTAATCTTGATGACGATCACCACTTGATGTCATACTCCATGGGTTGTATGAGATATTCCTCTTGATGGAAGCCCATGGAAATATACCTAACCCCGCATAGAACTGTCACGTAGACCACGGGTTAGTACACAAGCTGTAATGGACAATACTTACCATACCATGGGATCACTTGATCCCTCTCGGTACATATTATACGCTTTGTGTGTTGATCAAATTGATTCACTCTTGGACTTAGTCTTGATCAACCTTATATCTTATTGTCACTCTTCATAAAGATGATGTCTTGAAGGTAAACATGCTCACGCAATCTTCTTCTTAAAGACATGCTTGCGATAAGCTCAACCCTCACATGACCAATCTTTGGATAAAGCCTTGAATACCACCTTGGTCACCATATAAAGTCCTTGAAACCAACAGATGGACTTCAACAAGTGCCTTAGACAAATCCTTCGAATATAACTCAAGGCAACCATTAGTCCATAGGGATTGTGAGCAATTACCAAAACCACGAATGGAGAAATATGCTCTAACAGTGTTGTTTTAGAGTAATTTGTGGCTACAAAGATGCCTCGATTCCCGGGCTTGACCGGATTTGTCATCTATTTAAAAAGATTCGCTATGATGACATGTGTGGTTTCGATGGTCTGCGAGGATGATGTCATGACCAAGGAAAATATGTCACAACCTCAAGCTATATGTCAAGGGGAGCCCATCTCGATTAGTGATTCGCACCCTTGTAATCGAGATGACCATCATCAATATAACACAAAGAACGACGTAGGCTTTTACCTCCATCGGAGGGCCCGAACCTGGGTAAACCCTTGTCTCTCACTCCCGATCCACCCCATCCAATCAACCACCTAGTTGCGATAGCTCCTAGACATAGTCATATCGCTAGGACATCTGTCGTGAAAAAACCATGACAAATGGGGTTTGGCCTCGCGAATTGGTGGTGCCGCATGGCAAGGTGGTACGAATGCTGGAGTGCGATGGTGGAATGGGAGGGAGTTGGGTGACGCGGGAATGAGAGGAGTTGGATGGCGAGGAAGGAGAATAGACCATGAGAGAGTGTGTGGTGGAGGTGCGTAAAGCAAAAGCTAGAAACATTCGTTCGGTCGTGACATCACAATGAATGAGAGGAAAATATGACGTGGCCCCGTACTCGTGTCAAGATCCATGTTATAGGATCGAACGGTAGGAGAAACTTTTGTTTTGAAGCATAAAAGATCTGACGTCATATTTTTAACATTTGGTATCGTCAAATGTCAGTGACTGAGGAAGCACAAAATTTCGATGAAGTTTAATGTACTAGTGTGATGCGGTTTTGAGCGGATTCGGGCGGCGACGGTGGCGGATGGTTTGGTGGCCGCTGGTGGTTCCTCGTGCTGCTCCTGGAGGTCTCCCTCGTGTCTCCATGGGTGAGTGGGATGGATGTTGCGCTTCTACGTGGCTGGTGGCGGTGCCCTCGTCCTGTAACCGGCGTCAGGATTAGGATGGGCTGCGCGGGTTGCGCAGCGGCTGGTGTGGTTGTTGCTCCGGCCATGGGCGACATGGCGGGTAGGTCTGGCACATGGGCGGAGGCCTCCCGGTGGTGCGGCGTCTACACGATGGCTCGGCAGGTCGGCTGCGGCGGGTCTGGCATGTTCTGGCGCCAGCTCGACCGTAAGCGCCCTATGTCGGCCTTCGACCCCTCTCCTCGTTGTCTTGGCACTACTTTCGTCGAAGGGTTGGCCCTCTCCTAACTATGGTCCATCGCTCGTCTCGCAATCGTTGCAGTAGGACCGAGGTTATCTTGCGTCCTATGGCAGGAACAAGATGGTCTCGTGTGAGGGGTTGTAGGACGGGTTGATGGAGACCTGTTTTTGGCCGGCCTGTTGGGTCAGGACGTTGGGGCCGTCCAAGGGTGTTAAAAGTGGGGCTTTCTCGCTCGTCACTTTGTTTGGGGGCACCGGCATGTCTTGAGATGAGGTGGTGCCAATGTCTTGGATGCGGGGGCGGCGGGCCTGGTGATGGTAGCACGGTGCTCATGGGCAGAGACCGTGGCTCGATGCTGCCCGGTGGCCATGGCCGCAGAGGTGACGTGGTAGCCGTGATGTGGCATTCAATGACGGTAAGTGTTGGCCAAGATGAAAACCTCTTATGTCTTTAGATGAACCGGCGGCGCCGAAGCTCGTTCATTTTTAAAGGCGTCGTTGTAGCTCTGATTGTCCGTCGTGTTGCTTAAGGAGAAACTTTGGTCCTTGCATCAAATATGGTGACGCTTCGATGTCGTATCCTTTCAAAAGACGTCTCTTAAAACCCATGATTCGTTGTATGCGGTTTTAATTCTTTGCGGTGATCTGTTCATGATTAAGAGTAAAAGAGTAATATAACAAGGCAATTCCACTTGTTGTCTCCGGATGCATGACACACCACGAATCCATGCCTTAGAAAGGAAGAAAACAAACTTGATGTCGTTCCGTGCGCTGATCCCTGCTCACGGCTTTTAGACAAGTAACGTGTTCTCTTTTCCTCTGAGAGCGGCGTGTCTCTCGGCACGAGCGCGAGCAGTGGCGCCGTATCACGTCCGTGCAATCAAACAGTCGTACGTGTCTCCATTAGCTGCCGGAGGGGCTCTAGACAGGGCGGTCAAAGTCACACCCATCATCGATCAGCTAAACTCCACAGGGCAGGGCCCCAACGTGGCCCAGCTAAACCCCAGCGATCAATCCTTAACCCCACTGACTTGGCCTCGTCAAATTGCATATATAATGCCCCGAGCCTGGCACGCTCTCCCTTACCACCGCACAATCCATCCAACCAAACCTGGTTGACTTGCTTTCGCCATGTCATCGACGAGAGCGCGGCGGACCGGCGGCAGGCAGTTCGCGGTGGGCGGCCGGTGGCGGCACGTTGCGGTGGTGGACACGGGGTGCGGGTGCCGCCCGCGCCGGCCGAGGCTGCCGCTCATGAGCCTGCCGTCCTTCCTCAGGCCGTCGGTGACCAGGAGCGGCAGCAGCTCCCGGTCGTCATCCTTCTTCCCCTCCTCCGCCTCCACCGCGTCATCTGCCTCCGCCGCCACCTACTCCTCTTACTCCTCTAGTAACTATGCCAACTACCCACCCTCCGCCCACGTCTACAAGCACCACCAGGAGCCTGCGGTGCCCTACGGGGTCACGGCCAAGGCGTCGGCGCCGGTGCCGGCGCCGGTTGCGAGGAAGAAGGTGGGCAGCAAGGCTAAGAAGAGGCGCGAGAAGATGGCAGCGGCGGCCGAGGAGGAAGACGGGGAGGACGTCGGGGTGGCGGTAGAGAAGGAGTCGTCGGACCCCCGGGCCGACTTCCGTGACAGCATGGTGCAGATGGTGGTGGAGATGGGGCTCTGCGACTGGGATGGCCTCCGCTGCATGCTTCGCCGCCTGCTCGCCCTCAACGCGCCGCGCCACCACGCCGCCATCCTCGCAGCCTTCGCTGAGGTCTGCGCCCAGTTCGCCTCGGAGCCTCCTGCGCCGCCGCCTCCGGCATATCAGTACGACTACTACTACTGACGACTGACCATTCTCGGCAAGCCGGCCAGGTCGTCTGCTCGTGTACGGTTCTGTTATGTGTGGGGGCTAGTCTCGAGATCCTGGCACCACCTGGTGTACGCACCCCGGCCTGGGCGAGGTTACCGGGTGGTGATAGGATCTCCCGGAAGATAAGTTACTATAAGCTAGTAGTAAAAGAAACTTAGTATTAGTCGCAGTTTTATGTGTGGTCACTAGATCGTTTGGTGTTTTTCTTAATTTCTGCTTAGTGTTTCAGCGTGTTATTTCTAGATTTCTAGTGTCACATAATGTGTGTGCTTGTGTGGCCTTCGGTTTTGCATGAAGCTCACCAAGGAAGTTAGTTAATTAATCAGCTCAAATATGCAACTATTTGTGCCATAAGTATGATGTATTGTGGTGTGTTTATTATTATATGTATTTGGCACTTTCTTGTGTATGGTGACCGGTACTTTCCGATGTTTTCTCTTGAATACTTTTCGGTTTTCTATGTAGTCTTCACTAAACAACAAGCATTGCATCATCCGTTGTTTTTTCCTCTTGATTACTTACTAGTCCAAGAGCATAGTTAAGGGCCTAGGTTTCAAATTTCAACTGCAAAATATGGATACTTTCTCGTTTTTATTAACTTTGTCTAAAGTCAAACTTTATCAACTTTGTTCAAGCTTATAAGTGTGTGTGTGTGTATACACACCCCTAACAGTCGCATATAGAGAAACAAAGCCCCAACAGATCCCTTTTTGGAGCTGGAGATATGTTGGAAGCTCAGTTTGGTGAGGGCTCGATGCTGGCAGAATCTGTTTCGCGGACAACTGAGCTTGTGCAGGAATTGCTGGCTATGGAGAGACATCCAAACATTCTTTTTTAAGTAGGATGTATCCCTAGCCTCTTCACGTGGGCCATGCATGAGTCATTTTATGAATAAGCGTGGAGTCATCATCGCTACTTCTATCCCCTTGATGTACGGGTGCCGAATGTTCGAGCCTAATACCAAACACACATCACGCCAAAACCTAACATCTAATGCCGGATGCTCCACCCCACCCACATACCGGGGCTGGGACACAGCGGGTCGGCTCACTCACCGAGGCAGCCACCGTCCTCTTCCACCAAACCATACTAACGCATAAACCTTGCCAGCCTGCCGTCGATGCCACCATGGTGCCAGACAGCGCCACCACCCTGCGCTCGATCATCCAGCCGCATCCATCGATAATATCCTGTTGCACCATGCCGCCAATACTCGTCGTCATCAACGCGGTAGATACAACGTCGCACCAACTGGCAACCTCCACACCATCGCCATTGCTGGAATTACAAGGAGCCCATCACCCATAGCAATTCTCCCCCGAACACGAGGTCCTCCCAATGACGGCGCCTTCATGGAGAATACGACGCGTAGGACGCTGCAGCCGCCCAATCTAGATGAACTTTAGACTTTCGTCCGAGAGGAGTTCGGGGAGGGAGAGGACAGACCTCGGCTTTGCCTCCACGAAGGGTAACGACGTTGAGTGACGTCGCCGATGCCGGGCTGAACAAGCCGACCAAAGTTTCCTCACTTCCCATTCTATACCACCAAACCTCCGTCTGCTCCAGGTCCGGCAACGAGCTGAATTGCAACCTGCAGAGATGAAAGAGCCATGGGGCTCAACCCAATAGGAAGGAGGATCGAGAAGAACCCATCGTAGATCTCCAGACGCCGAATCATGCGATCCGACGTGGCCAGCAAGACCACCACCACCCCGCGGCGGCCGAAGGCGTCCAAAGACAGGATCCAGATGGATCTGGTCTGGATTCGGCGGCACCCGCGACCACTGGTCATGCCCAACGTTGCCACAACCTCGCCACAAACAAGTTGTCGCCGTCGCGCCGTGTAGGATCCCGCCGGTTGACCCGCCCGCCGCGCCGCCGGACCCCACGCTTGCCCAACGCTCCTCTCGATCCCGTTGTCCCGCGCCAGCCGAGACGGAAAGGGTGGGGGGAAGCCTCGTCGCCGCCCTGCCGACCAGGCTTCGCCCGGCGGCGCTGCAGACGGCGACGAGGAGGGGGAGAAGTGGAGGAGGGCCGAGAACAACGGCTAGGGTTTCCACTCGGGTCGCCCGCGGGGGCGACGAGAGGGGCGAGAGGCGCGAGGCTTAAAATTTGGGAGAGATTTTCACTTCCCGGCCTCTGAAGAGCCAACCAAGCATGGCCGAACTTACCGTGGGCATGAACAACCAAGAAAAAATCGGCTTCGCTAAACTCAAGATGTTCTGCTCCAACATCGGGCATGAACAACCAAGAGGAAATCGGCTTCGCTAAACTCAAGATGTTCTGCTCCAACATCGTCAAGAGATTGGTATTGGAAATATGATCAATTTACCATGTGATTTTACTAGCATCAATAGTAGATAAATCATGACTACCATAGCAATTATAAGACAAGACATGCGACCATATAAAGAGTATTTAAGTAGCATGTGAAGTGATGAGTATAAAAGGAACATATCTAGAATAGAAACTAGAACAAGAAGTTGCGGCAGGAACTCAAACAAGAAGAACACGAACACATACTCAGTTTCACCAGCAGTGGGATTGGGCTTTAGTTCCACCTGTTTCCTTGCACGAATGGGCTAAGTGTGTTGGAAATATGCCCTAGAGGCAATGATAAAATAATAATTATTATATTTCCTATTTCAAGATAATCGTTTATTATCCATGCTATAATTGTATTGAACGAAAGGATAGATACATGTGTGGATATATAGACAAAACAATGTCCCTAGCAAGCCTCTAGTTGGCTAGCCAGTTGACCAAGGATGGTTAAGGTTTTCTGACCATACTCAAGTGTTGTCACTTGATTACTGGATCACATCATTAGGATAATCATGTGATTGACTAGACCCAAACTATGAACGTAGCATGTGATCGTGTCATTTTGTTGCTATTGTTTTTTGTGTGTCAAGTATTCATTCCTATCACCATGAGATCATGTAACTCACTGACACCGGAGGAATACCTTGTGTGTATCAAACGTCACAACGTTACTCGGTGACTATAAAGGTGCTCTACAGGTATCTCCGAAGGTGTTTGTTGAGTTAGCATGGATCAAGACTGGGATTTGTCACTACATTTGACGGAGAGGTATCTCGGGGCCCACTCGGTAATACAACATCACATACAAGCCTTGCAAGCAATGTGACTCAAGTGTAAGTCACGAGATCTTGTATTACGGAACGAGTAAAGAGACTTGCCGGTAATGAGATTGAAATAGGTATAGGGATACCGACGATCAAATCTCAGGCAACATACCGAAGGACAAAGGGAATGTTATACGGGATTATTTGAATCCTTGACACAGAGGTTCAACCGATAAGATCTTCATAGAATATGTAGGATCCAATATGGACATCCAGGTCCCGCTATTGGATATTGACCGGGGAGTGCCTCGGGTCATGTCTACATAGTTCCCGCAGGGTCTACACACTTAAGGTTCGATGATGTTTTAGTCTAGTCGAGTTATATGTGTTGGTGACCGAAGGTTGTTCGGAGTCCCGGATGAGATCACAGACATCCCGAGGGTTTCCAGAATGGTCCGGAAACGAAGATTGATATATAGAATGGTCTCATTTGGTCACTGGAAATTTTTCGAGCATTACCAGCAGTGTACCGGGAGTGACGACTGGGTTCTGGGTATTCACCGGGAGGGCCCATCCACCCGGGAGTGAGCCCGGTGATCCTAGGGTGACGCACCAGCCCTTAGTGGGCTGGTGAGGCCAGCCCAAGAGGGCCATGACGCCACAAGTGGAAAAAACCAAAAGAAAAGAAAAAAAACAAGGAAAGAGGGAGGTGGAAGGAAGGAGTGGACTCCTTCCCCTAATCAAAATTGGGGTGGGATTCCACCTCTCCCTTCGGCCGGCGCCCTTGGGGCTCCCTTGAGCCCCAAGGCTTGCCCCTCCCCTCCTCCTATATATATATTGGTGGTTTAGGGCTTTTGAGACACAACTTTGCGACATGCAACTCAAGCCTATACCACGTAGTTCTTCCTCTAGATCAGATTTCTGCGGAGCTCGGGCGGAGCCCCTCAAGAGTAGATCATCACCACCACTGGAGCGCCGTCACGCTTCCGGAGAAGTCATCCACTTCTCTGTCTCTCTTGCTGGATCAAGAAGGCCGAGATTGTCATCGAGCTGTACGTGTGCTGAACGCAGAGGTGCCGTCCGTTCGGCGCTAGATCGGAACAGATCGTGGGACGACAGTGATTTGAATCATGAAGCTGTAACACTACACCAAGCGCATTTCTTAATGCTTCCCGCTTAGCGATCTACAAGGCTATGTGTTAGAGCATATATCTCCATATGTGGTTTTGGTAATTGATGACAATTTCTATGGACTAATGGTTGCCTTAAGTTATATTTATAGGATTTTTCCATAGGCACTTCTTGAAGTCCATCTGTTGGGTTCAAGGAGTTTATATGATGACCAAGATGGTATTCAAGGTATTATCCAAAGAATGGTCATAGAGACACTAGGTTGATCAAGATCTCAGACAAAGAGTAAACCAAGATGATCAACACACAAAGCGTATAAGATGTACCGAGAGGGATCAAGTGATCCCATGGTATGGTAAGCACTGTCCATTACATGTTTGTGTACTAACCCATGGTCTTTGTGAGAGTCCTATGTGGGGGTTAGGTGTGCTTCCATGGGCTTGCGTCAAAAGGAAGATCTCATACAACCCATGAAGGATGACGTCAAGTGGCGATCGTCATCAAGATTGTGGTGTGCAAGTTCAAGTGGATCATCACGAATATATCATTGAAACTATTGTTAATGATCATGTGTTGATAAGGACAAGCTCATGTGCTAACAAGGACAAGATCAAGATAAGCATTCCTGAGTACTACATGCTTGATTCTTGTGGATGTTCACATGGTGGACAAATGAAGATGAATACATAAGCTAGGCTTTCCACATTGTGTATGGGAGAGCTACTTGAAGACTCCATCATGTCTTGCTTTCAACTTGAGCTAAGAAGGAACAACAACATCAAGCTCAAGTGAAAGGGCTAACTCAAAGGTATCAGTTCCTTTGACGTTAGTTGTGCGGAGTGATGATCAGCGAATAAAAGTATACACTCAAGTATGGATCATCAGTACCCCTTTTATGATTCTTGAGTCTTTAGGGATCCCGCACTATTAAGAGGGGATCACAGGTTTTGCGATGAACTTGCTCAAACTACATCTCCACTGTTCTGCTCAGACCACATCTCCACTGCTCTGTTGTTATCTAAAAACAGAACCAGTGCCTCGGACATCCGGCTTCCTCCGGACGTCCGAGGGCCGGACGACCGACTGCTTCGGAAATCCGGAATCCTATACCAGAGAAATCAGAGCCATATAACTCGGACTTCCGGCTCCCTCCGGACGTCTGAGGCCCGGATATCCGACCAGCTTCGGAATTCCGGTACTATGCACCAGAGAAACTTGAGCCATATAACTCGGACTTCCGGCTCCCTCCGGACGTCCGAGGGCCGGTCAAGGGTCGGACGACCGACAGGCTTTGGAAATCCGGAGCCCTGCACCAGAAGAACATGAGCTCTATAACTCGGATTTCCAGCTCCCTCCGGACGTCCGTCCCCTTTCGGAAATCCAGAACCTCCCACCAGAAGAAGTTGAGTCGAATAACTCGGATTTCCGGCCTTCTCCGGACGTCCGGTCGCTGTTCAATTCACAGTGTTTCCAGTCATAGCTACAACCCTCGTACGACCGACCCTTGTCGGATGTCCGACCCCTTGCGAACGCCCGGACTTCCGAGAACTGCCGGACGTCCGGACCCTGTGTGACTTAAAGTGTCCCCAACGGCTGTTTTTCTCTTCCCACTATAAATACCCCTCTCCCACTTCTGAGAGGGTGTCCAACACAGCCTTATCCTCATAAGAACACACGTCTACCTCACACACATTTGCTCACACCAAATCTTAGATCCCAAGAGCATTTGTGAGCCCCTTTGGGAGTTGTTCCAATCAAAAGATAGATCGTCTCCCTCTCCTCCTCACAACCCAAGCTATTTGAGATTTGAGCAAGTTTTGAGCATTCCCCGTGATCTTGTTACTCTTGGAGGTTGGAGACTCCTAGGCGGTAGGAGTTCTTCGGAGAGGAATCAATCCGTGTGATTACCCCTCGGAAAAGTTTGTGAGGGTTTGGAAGCCACCTCAAAGGCTTACCACTAGTGGTTGAGAAACGCCTTCGTGGTGTTATCTCAAAGGGAGAATAGGGTGAGCCTTCGTGGCATTGGTGTGCCTTCGTGGTAACATCCACCTCTCTAACGGTGACTAGCTTCCCTCCAAGGAAGTGAACATCGGGATACATCTTCGTCTCAGTGACCTTGGTTATCCTTAACCCTAACTCCTTACTTGTGATTTACTTGTGTTACTTGAGCATACATACATTGCATATTGTTTGTGCACATTATATTGTGTTGGCTATTTCTTGTACAAGATTAATCATTCAAGCATACCCTCTATATCCACACGTTCATACTTGCAGCCTTTGATATATCGTGTGATGTAGTGTGATCTAGTATCTTGTGTTGTTCACCTACTTGTCGTGTGATATAGCTCAAGTAAGTTTGTGTAACTTACTTGTGCTTGTTAGTAACTGTATTGTGTCCATCTTGGTAGATCGTGTTGTTGATACACGTTGAAGTGCCTAGTGCATTTAGGATTTGTGCTTGACTAGTACCCTCTTAGTTTATTTCCGCATTAGTTTCAAGCCAAATCCGAAGAAGTTTTTAAATAGCCTATTCACCCCCCTCTAGGCGTCATCGAGGTCTTTTCAATTGGTATCAAAGCTAGGTCTCTTTTTAATTAGGTTTCACGACCTAGAGAGTATCGATGTCGACTATTGGATTAGTGCACAATGGCACCTTTGACTTTGATGGCACAAATTATACCCTATGGAGAATCCGTATGCTTCATCACTTTCGGGCCATGGGCCCAAATACTTTACGAATTGTTCTTGTAGGGATTGCCTACAAAAAGGATGATGCATATTCATCTACTAATGAAATGTATCTTGATTGTGAGGCTTTTCTTGCCATTCATCGAACCATAAGTCCTGAAGTGTTTAAGTCTATCTCGACTTGCAAGTCAGCTCATGAAGTTTGGACTAAACTTGAAGATATATATGGTGGGTCCAATCTTGATGAAGACGATATTATGATGAAGGAGCTGGTGCATGAGCTCTTCACTCTTTTCGATCATAAAGACTCCACCACTACTTCCATATCTGATTGCTTGCACACCTCAGCATCTTCAATCTCACAAGGTAATGACATGGTGAGTGAAGAAATATATGTTGATGAAAATGTCATAGCCTCTATGGACACGAGCATATCTAGCACCACACATAGTGTAAATTATTGTGTTGATAGGTCATGCATTTCACCTAAAGATCCCTCGACAAATGTCTGTGGTGATATGCCTGCTTCCTCGTGTCCTCTTGATCAAAATATCTTGTTTCTCCCTAGTTGCTCTATGACTAACCATTTAGGGGAAATCAAGAAATATGAAGTACTTTTGACTAATGAAGAATCTGGTTCACCAAAAGAATCATCATCAACTCCTCCAGTTCACATGTACCTCATGGCAAGAGGTAATAATGAGGTATCATCTTCCCTGTGCAATAAAGATGATATTTGCGATGAGGATGATGATGATGATTTGACCGAAAATATCTATGTGATCACTAAAATTCTTCATAAAGCTAAAAATAACGCTCTTCAAAGATTCCAAGATGTTCTTGCTTACTTTGAAAATTATAATGATTCACTTAATCATGAACAAGCTAAAAGTGAACAACTTGAACATGAACTTGAGAAGAGTCATCAAGCATGTAGAGACTTAAGATCTTCAAAAGGAGAGATTGAAGTTGCTCATGATAAACTTAAAAAGGATTTTGAGGTCCTTCTCCTTGAATGTAATAATGTCAAGGGAGAGCTCATCAAAACCTCTAAGATCTATGAGGAGCTTCAATCTACTCATGAGAAGTCTCTATTTGCTACTTACTCCTCTCATATTGTTGATGATACTTGTACATCTAACTCTACCTCATTTGAAGTATCAACATTGAAGGAGAATATTGAGCTACGTGCTCAACTTGATTTACTAACTAGCAATTATGGGAAGTTGGAAGAAAACCATGTAATGCTCACAAGCTCTCATGCTGATCTTCTAACATCCTATAATGTGCAAAAGTTAGCTCATGAGGCTATCATCACCAAGGTAACATCAAATGAGCCTCATGTGGACAATGGCACTACTTCTAGTCAAAGTACTATATTTCCATGTGCTAGTCCTCGTAATTTGTCTACTCATAATGTTGCTACCTCGTGTGATGAATTACTTTCCTTGCCTTGTTTCTCTAACATTGAAGCTTACACTTCCTCTAGTACTTGCATTGATACTAACCGTGCAGAGGAAATCGAAGAGCTCAAGGCCCAAGTCACTTCTTTGAAGAAAGACTTGGAACAATGTCATGAAGGGATGTCCACACTCAACAACGTCCTGTGTGAGCAAACATCTCCGAATGAAAAAAATGATGTTGGAGTAAACTCAAACAAGAACAAGAGGGGCCTAGAACAAGTCAAGAATTCGGCCAAAATCATTTGCTTCAAGTGCAAAGTTAAAGGGCACCATGTTAGATCTTGCCCTGTGAAGACGAAGTCTCAAAGTCACAAGCAACAAGGGAAGCGGCCACAAATTCAATCACATATTCAACTACAAGTTGAAGGAAGGCCTCTTCCCAATAAGACCCAAGCCAACACTCCCCAAGGTGAGAAATCAACTGGGAAGAAAACAAAGGGTAGATGTTGCTACTTATGTCGTGAGAAGGGTCACGTCACTTCGTCTTGCACGAGAGGTAACTTATCCAACCCAATCACTATTGATGATACCTATTCCCTTGGGAAGGATAAGGTTGGCAATGTGTTTGCCAAGTTTGTTGGTACTCAAAATGGTGTCAAGAAAAGAACCATTTGGGCTGCCAAGCCTATTGTGATTAACCTCTTGGGACCCAACGTAGTTGGGGACCAACAAGCTCAAACTTGATCAATAGGTGACTATGGAGGACATTAGAGACTTGGATACATAATGAATAATTAAGGGGTCTTCATCATTCATATTATCTCAAGCCAAGTCATTTGGATTATCGAGTTTCTATCTTATATCCAATGTGCCTCCTTACGGTAACTTATACTTAAACTGTTTACATTGTTAGGTGCTTGCCCCTTTGCATGTTGTGGTTTTGTACCTTGCATGCGTTTGTATATGTTGTGCTTCCAACTTGTTTATCTTGAGTAATCGAGTATGGGTATGTTGGTTTGCATATCATGTACATGTGAGTCTTGTATTGAGCCTTTTTGCATCTTGTTTATATTTTTTGTTGGCTCTTGTGAGAGATTAATGGATTATCCCATTGTGGGGGAGTGATGTGCTTTGCACACCTCACAATCCTATAAATGTGTATACATGGGGAATACCACTTAGTTTTGATACTTCAAGATTATCTAGTTTCTATGTGGTATGTCTTACTCATGAGAAATTCAAATTCTATATGGTCCATTAAGTATCTCTTGTTGGTGTTAATTTTGCCACTTGTTAATGTTGTTGGTTTATCACATTATGGGGGAGTAATATGCTATGTGCATATTACAAACCTAGAAAATGTGTACATTTGACGTGTTGCCACTTAGTGTTGATATTGTAAATTATCTTGTTCCTAGGTGGCATGTTAGCTCTACAAGTGTCATTTGCTTGCGTTTTATGGGTAAAGATGATCTTGGATATATTTGTGATCTACCAATGAGTATCACTTCGAAAATACTTTTTGTCCTTGACAATTGGTATTCCCATCATGTGATAGGAATTGCTAATCATCTTTACATTGGATTTTGTGTTTCGTTTGTCTCCCTTGCCTCTTATGAATCTATTTTAACATGTCTAGTGTTTTTATAGATATAGAGAAAGTGATGATCCCATCGTGTGCATTTTGTATTGAAATGCAAATTCTATATAGTGCACGTCCCTTGGGGGAGCTATCCTATTTTCTTTAGAACACTCTCTTTATTCACCCATCATAAAATCTTTTGATCCCCATCAAGTATGTGTTGATGGGAGGCAAGTCTTGCTCTTTATGATGCTTTGTGCCATCATGAAAATTTTTCGAGGGCTTGGTCTGTTGGAACCTAGCTCTCTTTTGGAAACTAGATACCTCGTGTTTGTTTTCCTTCAATTGGTTTCTTGTTGCCTTCTATTTGGCATGTGTCAATGGATATCTCATTCCTTGAGGTATCTTTTAATTGATATCCTTCAAGTGATAGTTCTTTTTGTTTTAGGATCTTATTATCACTTGATACCTTGTCTTTTGGTGACTTATCAACCTTGTGTTGAGTTGATTCTTGAGAGTCTTGAGCATGCGTATCTAGCTACTATATACAACTTCTTTTGCTTGCTTTCCTTCTTTGACCCAATATATAGGGGAAACTCCACCTTGTCATAAATTGGCTAAAGTGTGCATGAAATTCAAATTCATATCTATATGCACATATGTATGTGGAGTTTGTCCTATGTATTGCTGCTTTTCTAACTCTTTGGTCCCAATGAGTTTGGGCACCATTTTGTTTGTTTTGCTGTTCCAGGAACAACTGGAGATGCATTGGATGCTCAGCTCACCTATAAGGAAGGTGTTGAGACCATGTGATTATTGGAGCCATGTTAGGATGATTAAAGAACAACTATCTACTACATCAATCCAATGTTGTCTCGGTAACAAGTATCCACTTCATGCATTCTTTTCTTGCAAAGGCCCCAATCTGTCTTTTCTTTTCCAGGTTGCATCATGGCATGAATCTCTTGATTCGTTCTTGTAGTACTTGTTTGCTTTCTCAAAGCATCCGAACGATGATGTCTTACTACTAGTTGGGATGTCTTTGATGTTCGTATGTTGGAAGTTCATATTATACAATAAGAAAATATTAGGCCATGTGCTATGCTTCCAAGCAAAAGATCTCATTGATATATTTATGACTTCCTTTTTGGATATCTAGTTTGTTCCTTCTTGTAACCATTTTGTGTGTATATCCTTCTTTGTGGATATATATCATCATGATTGTCTTCTACTTAGAATCTTTTACACATAAGAGAAGTTACATCTCTAATTGATATCCTGTTTTCTTTCACGTCCATCGTTACATTTCCTTTTTCAGTTTTTGGTGGCTTCGTGAAAAGATTTGTTTTGAGTGCGTATCTTATTTTCCTACATCTTGATGCACTCTTTGGCCGTGAAGATTATTTTTCCTCATGCTTGTCTTGATGAGGGTTTTGCCATTTCAATCAGTATCCCTCCCCTTGATAAGTTTCTTACTTCCTATCTTCACAATGGGTTGCCACGAGCGTTGGTTCTTATTTTGTTTATTAGTAAGCTTGTGAACCCATTTTCTAGTATGTGTGTGTGGGAATGATATGTCTTGCACTTTGTATCTCATTTCATCAAGACTATGTTGATGAGTAATTCTCATCCTTATCTTAGTCTTCTCAAGTGCTTTGCCATGACTCACACACATTACTTTGGTTGAGCCTATTATTAAGTTGCTTCTTTTACATGTTGCTCAACCATTTGTTTTGTGCAATCGATATGCTTATTGGCTCATCTATCTTCTTGCACTCGTTGTGTGTTTTTATTAATTTTGGGGGAGCAACGATCCTATTTTGTGCACCTGTATCAAATACAAAAATCTCGTATTAGTGCACAAATCATGGGGACCTTCTCTAGTTTTTGATAAAACACTCTGTTGCTTTTATCATAATATCCTCTATTCATGTGGTTCGAAGGACCATATGATTGTTTGTTCCATCGGGAATCTTTTGATTGCTTGCCTCTATTTTTGTATGTCTTTGTGGCATATGATCCTTTTATTTGCAATCTTTGGGTCCTCAATATAGTTTGGTTCCCTCCAACTACTTATCATTATATTTGTGTATTTCTCTGCACTCATTTGCTGAGAAGTACACACTTTTTGGAGGACCACCTACTATATTGACTTTCTAAACTTTTTGTCCATTTTGGCGATCGATGCCAATGGGGGAGAAGTTTAGTGAGTTTACTTTGGATATGTTTAGAGGGTTTTTCTTTTATTGCGTAAGCATTTACGTCTTCACGCATGCATTATTACCTTGTATGTGTGCGCTTGGTTATGCTTATTTCTTATATAAACTCTCTTTAAGTGGTTGTATTCAATTACCAAAATGGGGGAGATTGTTAGAGCATATATCTCCATATGTGGTTTTGGTAATTGATGACAATTCCTATGGACTAATGGTTGCCTTAAGTTATATTTATAGGATTTGTCCATAGGCACTCCATGAAGTCCATCTGTTGGGTTCAAGGAGTTTATATGATGACCAAGATGGTATTCAAGGTATTATCCAAAGAATGGTCATAGAGACACTAGGTTGATCAAGATCTCAGACAAAGAGTAAATCAAGATGATCAACACACAAAGCGTATAAGATGTACCGAGAGGGATCAAGTGATCCCATGGTATGGTAAGCACTGTCCATTACGTATTTGTGTACTAACCCATGGTCTTTGTGAGAGTCCTATGTGGGGGTTAGGTGTGCTTCCATGGTCTTGCATCAGAAGGAAGATATCATCCAACCCATGAAGGATGACGTCAAGTGGCGATCGTCATCAAGATTGTGGTGTGCAAGTTCAAGTGGATCATCACGAATATATCATTGAAACTATTGTTAATGATCATGTGTTGATAAGGACAAGCTCATGTGCTAACAAGGACAAGATCAAGATAAGCATTCCTGAGTACTACGTGCTTGATTCTTGTGGATGTTCACATGGTGGACAAATGAAGATGAATACATAAGCTAGGCTTTCCACATTGTGTATGGGAGAGCTACTTGAAGACTCCATCATGTCTTGATTTCAACTTGAGCCAAGAAGGAACGACAACATCAAGCTCAAGTGAAAGGGCTAACTCAAAGGTATCAGTTCCTTTGACGTTAGTTGTGCGGAGTGATGATCAGCGAATAAAAGTATACACTCAAGTATGGATCATCAGTACCCCTTTTATGATTCTTGAGTCTTTAGGGATCCCGCACTATTAAGAGGGGATCACAGGTTTTGCGATGAACTTGCTCAAACTACATCTCCACTGTTCTGCTCAGACCACATCTCCACTGCTCTGCTGTTATCTGAAAACAGAACCAGTGCCTCGGACATCCGGCTTCCTCCGGACGTCCGAGGGCCGGACGACCGACTGCTTCGGAAATCCGGAATCCTATACCAGAGAAATCAGAGCCATATAACTCGGACTTCCGGCTCCCTCCGGACGTCCGAGGCCCGGATATCCGACCAGCTTCGGGATTCCGGAACTATGCACCAGAGAAACTTGAGCCATATAACTCGGACTTCTGGCTCCCTCCGACGTCCGAGGGCTGGTCAAGGTTCGGACGACCGACAGGCTTCGGAAATCTGGAGCCCTGCACCAGAAGAACATGAGCTCTATAACTCGGATTTCCAGCTCCCTCCGGACGTCCGAGGACCGGACGTCCGTCCCCTTTCGGATATCCGGAACCTCCCAACAGAAGAAGTTGAGTCGAATAACTCGGATTTCCGGCCTTCTCCGGACGTCCGGTCGCTGTTCAATTCACAGTGTTTCCAGTCATAGCTACAGCCCTCGGACGACCGACCCTTGTCGGACGTCCGACCCCTTGCGAACGCCCGGACTTCCGAGAACTGCCGGACGTCCGGACCCTGTGTGACTTAAAGTGTCCCAACGGCTCTTTTTCTCTCCCCACTATAAATACCCCTCTCCCACTTCTGAGAGGGTGTCCAACACAGCCTTATCCCCATAAGAACACACTTCTACCTCACACACATTTTCTCACACCAAATCTTAGATCCCAAGAGCATTTGTGAGCCCCTTTGGGAGTTGTTCCAACCAAAAGATAGATCGTCTCCCTCTCCTCCTCTCAACCCAAGCTATTTGAGATTTGAGCAAGTTTTGAGCATTCCCCGTGATCTTGTTACTCTTGGAGGTTGGAGACTCCTAGGCGGTAGGAGTTCTTCGGAGAGGAATCAATCCGTGTGATTACCCCCCGGAAAAGTTTGTGAGGGTTTGGAAGCCACCTCAAAGGCTTACCACTAGTGGTTGAGAAACGTCTTCGTGGTGTTATCTCAAAGGGAGAATAGGGTGAGCCTTCGTGGCATTGGTGTGCCTTCATGGTAACATCCACCTCTCTAACGGTGACTAGCTTCCCTCCAAGGAAGTGAAGATCGGGATACATCTTCGTCTTAGTGACCTTGGTTATCCTTAACCCTAACGCCTTACTTGTGGTTTACTTGTGTTACTTGAGCATACATACATTGCATATTGTTTGTGCTCATTATATTGTGTTGGCTATTTCTTGTACAAGATTAATCATTCAAGCATACCCTCTATATCCACACGTTCATACTTGCAGCCTTTGATATATCGTGTGATATAGTGTGATCTAGTATCTTGTGTTGTTCACCTACTTGTCATGTGATATAGCTCAAGTAAGTTTGTGTAACTTACTTGTGCTTGTTAGTAACTGTATTGTGTCCATCTTGGTTGATCGTGTTGTTGATACACGTTGCAGTGCCTAGTGCATTTAGGATTTGTGCTTGACTAGTACCCTCTTAGTTTATTTACGCATTAGTTTCAAGCCAAATCCGAAGAAGTTTTTAAAGAGCCTATTCACCCCCCCTCTAGGCGTCATCGAGGTCTTTTCAGTATGTGGATCTAATCTCCTCTCGTAGATGAACATCACCATGATAGGTCTTCGTGTGCGTAGGAATTTTTTTGTTTCCCATGCAATGTTCCCCAACAGTGGCATCATGAGCTAGGTTCATGCGTAGATGTTATCTCGAGTAGAACACAAAAGGTTTTGTGGGTGTTGATGTTTGATTTTCTGCCCTCCTTAGTCTTTTCTCGATTCGGCGATATTGTTGGATTGAAGCGGCCCGGACCGACATTACTCGTACGCTTACGAGAGACTGGTTTCATTAGCTGACATGCAACTCGTTGCATAAAGATCACTGGCGGGTGTCGGTTTCTTCAACTTTAGTTGAATTGGATTTGACCGAGGCCGTCCTTGGAGAGAGGTTAAATAGCAATTTGCACATCTCCGTTGTGGTTTTTGCATAAATAAGATGCGATCATACTAGATACCCATAGCAACCACGTAAAACATGCAACAACAAATTAGAGGACGTCTAACTTGTTTTTGCAGGGTATACTTGTGATGTGATATGGCCAAAGACATGATGTGATATATTGGATGTATGAGATGACCATGTTGTAATAGTTAATATCGACTTGCACGTCGATGCTATAGCAACCGACAAGAGCCATAGGGTTGTCTTTAAACTAACGTTTGTGTTTGCAGATGCGTTTACTATATCGCTAGGTTGTAGCTTTAGTAGTAATAGCATAGATAGCACGACAACCTCGATGGCGGCACGATGATGGAGATCATGGTGTGGCTCCGGTGACAAGAAGATCATGCCGGTGCTTTGGTGATGGAGATCAAGAAGCACAAGATCATGGCCATATCATGTCACTTATGAATTGCATGTGATATTAATCCTTTTATGCACCTTATTTTGCTTAGAACAATGGTAGCATTATAAGGTGATCCCTGAAAGGATGTGGATGTCGCCTAGAGGGGGGGTGAATAGGCGCTTTAAAATAATTACGGTTTAGGCTTGAAAAAATGCGGAATAAAACTAACGTTTAATTTGTCAAGCACAAAACCTACAACAACTAGGCTCACTATGTGCACCAACAACTTATGCTAAGCAAGATAAACAACTAAGTGTTAGCAAGATATATGAAAATAAACAATATGGCTATCACAAAGTAAAGTGCATAAGTAAAGGGTTCGGGTAAGAGATAACCGAGGCACGCGGAGACGATGATGTATCCCGAAGTTCACACCCTTGCGGATGCTAATCTCCGTTGGAGCGGTGTGGAGACACAATGCTCCCCAAGATGCCACTAAGGCCACTGTAATCTCCTCACGCCCTCGCACAATGCAAGATGATGTGATTCCAATAAGGGACCCTTGAGGGCGGTCACCGAACCC
Organism: Hordeum vulgare subsp. vulgare; assembly: GCF_904849725.1. NCBI lineage: Eukaryota > Viridiplantae > Streptophyta > Magnoliopsida > Poales > Poaceae > Hordeum > Hordeum vulgare. The sequence goes on from NC_058522.1 coordinate 269,574,518, forward strand.
GTACAAATCGCAAACCTTGGGGGCGGTCACCGGTACCCGTACAAATTGCTCGGGGCAATCTCCACAACCTAATTGGAGACCCCGACGCTTGCCCGGAGCTTCACACCACAATGATTGAGCTTCGAGACACAACCAAGCTTCTAGGACGCCAAAGCATCCGCGAAGAACAATATCTAGGGTGCTAAGTACCAAAGGTAATAAGCTTGTCAAACTTCACTTCCACGTATCACCGTGGAGAACTCAAACGATGCAACTAATGCAATGCCACGGGCACATGAAGTTCCCTAGTCCTTCTCTCCCAAATCCCACCAAAGCAACTAATGCTAGGGAGGAAAATGAGAGGAAGAACAAAGAAGAACACGAAGAACTCCAAGATCTAGACCCAAGGGGTTCCTTCACTTAGAGGAGAAAGTGATTGGTGGAAATGTGGATCTAGATCTCCTCTCTCTTTTCCCTCAAGAAATAGCAAGAATCATTGGAGGGATTGAGAGTTAGCAAGCTCGAAGAAGTTCAACAATGGGGGAAGAACACAAGCTAAAGAGATAAGGTTCAATGGGGAAGAAGACCCCCTTTTATAGGTGGGGAAAAATCCAACCGTTAAGCCTCACATCCCGCATAGAGCGGTACTACCGCTCGGTAGGTTCACCAACCATGCTGAGGCCAAAAAGGATGCAAAAAACAGTCCGACGAAGCGGCACTACCGCTAGGGAGCGGTAGTAAAAAAATTACTACCGCTCCGGGGGCGGTACTACCGCACCAGGAGCGGTACTACCGCTGGATACTGAAACTGCTGTAACTTTCGCATACGGACTCCGAATTCAACGAAACCAAGTCTGTTGGAAAGCTAACGACATGGGATAACATAATTTTGATAGAAATATCAATAAGAAGCAAGTAATGAAATTGTGAGAACCCTTCTTCGAATAAGACCGGTAAAAACTCCCAACATCGAAAACATCATAGAAGATGCATATGGACTCCGTTTTCGATGAAATCGAGCGTGTCATGTAACATCCCAAATTTTGGAATGTTGATATAATTATTAGATTGTTTGGTTGTTTGTTTGAGTGATTGAAACTTGAGTGAAATTTGAAACATTTCAAAAAAACTTTTGAATGAGAGGGAATAAAATGACTTTCCCTTTTTCGAGTGAATTCAAATTCATCCATTCAAAACCAATGAGAGAAGATGACATGACTTCTTCAACTATAAAGATTTTGAATGAAGGTGGAATTTGAATTTCCTTCGATTTTGATTTGCAAATTCTATTTTCCCTCCACTCAAGAATTTCCGGGAATCATATTTTGTCAAACAGAAAAGAGAGGAGGAACATGACCCAATAAAGCGAGGGGCATTTGTTGAAGTATTTTGAGCCAAGAAAAGAAAATTTAATTGAGAAAGTATTTGCAAAAAGAAAATAAAGCTTTTAGGGATTTTCTGAAAAATATTTTTTAAGTATTTATTTTGGGAGTGGAAAAATGTCCATCTTCTCGGATTTATCTTTCTGATAATTGTGGTATATAACATTTATGTTTTCGGAGGAGGAATTAATTCATTTTCTTAATTTTTTCTTTCCTGTTTTAATTATTAGGAAATGCATCATTTTTTTTGGAAACCTACGTGGGCCGATATGGGAAAAAAATGAATCTCGCTCGATCCCCTATCATCCCTAACCTCCCGCTCCTTCCATCTCACGCACGGTTGCCTTCCATGGAAGGGAGCCAAAATCCTCCCTTCCGGATTTCGCGGATTCCCTTCCCTCCTAGCTCCTCCCTCGCCCACTATAAGAACCCCACCGGCCTCCGCAACCCATTTTCCCCACCACCCCGACCTCTCCTCACCTCACGCCACAGCCAGCCATCTCGCCGGAGCCGAGCTCTCGAGCACCTCCTGCCGCTCCCATCCATCGCCCCTAGCACCCCACCGCCACCAGGGCCCCGCTGGCACCTACCCGCGCTAGATCCACCTCCCCGCAGCCGATTCCCCGTGCCCCCGCCGCCCCCTGCATCCACCTCGCTAGAGCCGAGCTCCCAACACCTCCCGCGCCCCTGCTCCTCCTCCCGTCGCCCCCACGCCTCCCCGACGCCACCAGAGGACGCCGGAGATCCCCCTCCGCCGCCCGGACCCCTTCCCTACCTCGGCTGGCCGCAGGAGCCTCTTCCCCGGCCACCCCCATCTTCGGCTGGAGCACAGGTTCGCCGGAGTTCTTCTCTGTAGCCGGTGAGTCCCTCTTTTTCACCCTCCACCCTTAGATCTAGGATCAACACATCAGATTAGATGTGTTATACCTCTTCGGTTTTTAAATAAAACCGAACGGTTTTCGTCACTTAATATTTAGTCGGAGACTTTTGTTTAAATTGCGGGCGTTCGCCAATTAGTCACCGCAGCTCACACGCCTTAGCCAATCAGAAACCGCCACATGCCCCCTGTTCACTAGTAGATTTTTTCCCTTTTTATGTTTTAGTTAGAAAACAGAGAGAGTTTCAATTTTTTCCCTATAACTTTTGTTCTAGAAGTCAAATGAGGTTGATTCTTTTTCCAGTAGATCACAATTTTTCTGTAGTTTTCGAAAACATATTATTTGCCTATGTTTGAAATTTCAAAATGTGAATTAGATCAGATTTAGTTTAAATCTTGTTTTGCTTATTCCAGGAGTTTAAAAATAGATTTTAATTTGATTCTTTTTGCTGCTGCTTCCTAGTGATCATATGTTTCTGTAGTTTAAGTTTCAATTTTTTTTAAATATTTTTAAGTGGGGTTTTATCAAAAACAGATTCTCTTTTGATTAGGTGAAGTGAATTTCTTCACTTTATGCAATAGTAGTTTTATGCTAGTGATGTTATTTTGCTTGTTAATGATTGTAGTGCTTATGGTGTGTATTTGTTTGTATCGATAGATACCCGGAGTGTGAAGCGTGCCACTTAGAAGTGCTTGATTACAACAACTATCAGCAAGGCATGCCACTTTGATCATACTATCGCCTATGTTTTCTATGCATGGTAGTTGTACCTTTCTTTGCCCAATTGCATGCTGAGTAGGTACTTGGAAATTATGGTTACATGTTGTAGAATCATGTGGTAGGCACCCAACAATCCCGTTACTTGGCCCGGGACGACAAATTTTATGTTGCTATGCTTGAGTAGACGGGATTCTGGTTGAGTGCATAACACGAGTGATGCAAGAATATTTTAATAACCAAGACCGGTTAAGTCAAGACTTTTCAAGACCTCGTGAAGCAAATGCAACTCTCGATGAAGGACGGTTTTGATGGGCTCCCTGGAGAAACCAGTGGATAACCCGGGATGCATGGAGAAGTGCCATGACATCTTGCGGAAAGCTTCACCCAGGCTCGAAGGGATGGACGGAGGCTTCAAGACCCAAGGCTTACCTGCACAGCCACAAGTCATTATGGGCTCTGGCTTGGTTGGACAACGCGGCGACTCTGGACAGGCGGTGCTAGCAGATGTAGAAGAACGGTAGGATTGGATGGGCACCAACAGGGGATCAGAGGGACCCGTTGAAAGACCATGTTTTGATCATCCGGTCTTCAAACACCGTGAAGTGCGAGGACATACCCGGAGGCGATCAAATCTTGTGGGGAACGTGTGCAAAACTCTGCAGAGTACTCAAACCTAATCGATTAGCCGTGTCCACGGTCATGGACAACTTGAGCCGAAGGCATTGAAATTTTCCTGAACTCTCAACACAGTTTAATAATGATGTGGGTAATATTGACAACTTGGGTATGAGAACTGGTTGGCGGAACCTTCTCATTAACAACCAACAATGTAGTAAATTTTGCTTTTATCCCTCTCTTGTTGTAGGAGAAAACTTGCTTTTCGCTAAAAACTTATAGCCCCACCTGCTATATATGCATATAGTATAGATGATATTTTTACCCCTCTCTTTTGTGACTTGCCGGCATATTCCATATGCTGACCTACACGGCTGCAACGTCTTATGTTGCAGATATTTCTTCGACGAGTAAGAGTATGATTCAGGGTTACGGTCTGCACTCAACTTGCCGTTGGTGTTTATTGGGACTCCACTCCCTTGACTGTTTCCGCTGAGATTTTAAGGTATATATATCAGTTTTACGTTATTTACATGTGATTGCACTTTGATATATACATTGATGTACTGTGTGTGCCAGCATACTGATCCAGGGATGGCATAGATACGCAGAGGCTTTACTGGTTTGAGTCGGGTCGCTACAGAAATGGTATCAGAGCACATGTTGATTGTAGGACGTGACCCTAGAAACTGGAAACTTCTTAGGATAGGATCTCTCAAAAATCTTATTTTCGAGAACACCTTTCACTTCTCATCTCTTTTGATTTCATCAAATGTTCTCTCTCACCTGAAATAGTTATACAATCCCCTTACTCGTTTGACCTCATGAAGAATCAATGGAGTTCTACTTCAAAGTAAAGAGGATTTCACCACGCATTTGAAGAATTGAAGCTACACCAACAGAAGACTCTCAAGACCCGAAGAACTCGAAGACCCTGAAGTGTTCGAATAATTATATGACCATTACAAGTCCAAACCCCTTTTATATACCCACGTTAGATACGATGATTTGTGAGCCGTCATTGGTGTGTGTTTTCCGACGGCCACAAATAAAACCTATTCTCAAAAATATTGTTTGTATTGTGTGTATCTCCCTCCCTCTCTTCCCCGTCTCATCCCCAAAACCTCAACCCTACCAGATGGAGTATGAAGTTGGACTTGTAGTCTCTGGACTAATGACCCAGCTGGAGGCTGAAATATGGATTCAGAACATGGAGAACCACTTCGGGAGCAACTTGATCTCAAGGAAATATGAAATGGCACACGCTCTTCAGTACTTTACCCAAAGTGCTGCTATCTGGTGGAAAATGCACCATGCCATACAAGGATTTAGTGGAGCAGAAACTTGGGACGAATTCAAGAACACTCTGTTAAGATCCCGACTTATTCAGAAGTGTTATGATAATCCAAAGGAGAAGACTTGTGCATGCAAGATCTGTGGAGAAATAGGACACACCCAGGAAGAACACAAGGATGGATGCACTCATTGTGAAGAGAATCACCAAGCTGAGGAGTGCCCAAGTAGTCAGGTGACTTGTTTCCTTTGTGAAGGAACCACCCACTACCCAGCTCAGTGTCACATTTACCCCAAGGTGCAACAAGTTGTCAAGCAGCAGAAAGATGCAATGAAGGAAACCCTCAAGAAGAAGATTCTAGAAGAACCTGTGATGAATGAAAATATAGAAGACCCTGACGAACAAGGTCTGACCAGATTTTTCTCCAATGCGTGGTACTCATGTGGAGAAGAAGGACATTATTCACAGGATTGCACGAACGGAAGCCAAGAGTATCTGAGAAACTTCCCGACGGAAAAAGTAGAGTTTGATCCACTCGAAATAGAAGAACTGGCCAAAATGAAGGAGTTCGGAAAGAAGAAAAAGTACCCTCGGAAGGGCCAAATCTTTGCAAATAAAGACCTGAGTCATGTCAGATGTTTTAAGTGTATGTAATTTGGCCACTACAAATACATGTGTTCAGGAAGGAAGCCGGAAACCCAAGGAGAAAAAGCAAACACTAAGAAGCCTGGAGACTTGTCAGAACTCATTTGCTTTCGTTGCAAGGAAGCAGGACATTATGCTAATGATTGTCCACATGGGAAGAAAACTAGAATGGAGTAGTTAAGTTTTGACCATGGCAATAAGTGTAATCTGAAGCACTCTTGTTTTTCATGAGATCATGGAGTTGAAATTTTTGTAACAGAAGTCTCTGAGATTGTAATAACTCATGAATCAATAAAGTTATTGTGTCATGATCTCCTATGTTGAAACTGTATGCGTTGTTTTCTCTACGAGCAAAGATCTCTGAACATTTATGAGAATAAGAGAAAATATGGTCTATGCAGGCATGAGTATAATTCATTTTTAGTGTGGTAGTAATCGGTAAACCCACATGATCCACTGAGTAGGAATGTACCATGATTACCAAGGAGACACATACATTCCTCTGACTACCTATTTACTGACACCTGCAGATGACAACTCTCTACGAGTCATTCCTCAAGGGCCCAGAAACGATCATGACCCTGACCAGTGATCATAATTACCCAAAAATCCTGAAGGACATGATGAAGCACATTCATCTTGAAGGAGATGCAGTCTACAAAGGCTACCCGTTCATGGAAAATGGAGTGGAACTTTGGTATGTGGAAGTACGCCTCCACCATGTGAAAGGAGTTTGTCCAAAGACTATGGGGCAATAATTTTTCATTTCACGTGTACCACGAGCAACCTTATTTGATGCTGTTCGTGAAGCTGCCATGGAAGCCATACGTCAGATTGGAGAAATACTTGAAGCAAGACTCTGTCATACCCAGGAATACCTGAGTGAAGTGCATGCGGAGATGATGGAAATGAAGCTCATGGCCACCATGAGGAAGCAAAAGATGGATGATTTCAAGGAGCACCTTGGAAAGTTCCTATGGAACTAAAGTATCTCCAAGGGAGATAAATGAATAAAGTTGGCAAAAATGCTTGACCATACCGAACAATGTGGATGGCAGCATTTGTAATAAGGTTATTTTTGAATTTGGAGTTTTGAGGAGGTATTAAGGATGTAATAAAGGATTGAGTATGAAATAAATATGAATTATGGATGAGTAATACCTTCTTATGGTATCCCACAGAGTGGCGTGTGAACCAAAAAAATAAGTGTGAGGATTTTTATTATATGATGGTTACCCCAAGAGTATCATGGAATGAAACACTATAGGATTTAAAGGCAGAGTAATTCCAAGTATGCCTGAAACCCATAGACCCCGGGACTAATAAGGATCAAGTACTATCTTTTTGGAGGAGGAAACTTGGATCAGCAAATGTTTTCTTAGGAGCATACAAAAACCTGAGAGTTGTGAAGATACGTTAGATGTTTTATTAGCTTGCAGAACCAATGGATTATCCGAACTTCGTTCGTGGACAAGGGAAATTCTGCAATGCTTGTGAGGATGCCCAAGTGTTAGAATGCGATATTCGCTAAACCTTATACAGAGAAATGATTTGGGTGCGGAATTGATTGATCACCGTGACGACTTACTCTTATCATTTATCTTGCTATTCGGAATGGTAAATCTGAGAGACTTACCCATAGAGAGAGACGACGTTCTCTGAAGCTTTTGTTTAAGCCTTAGAATGGTATGATGAAAGCCCATGTACATGGCATTTGTTGTCACGCGTAAGAAATTTTACGCCGAGGACGAAACCAAGACCCCTCTCTCTCTGCAGGATAACCACAAATGATAGACCACCATGAGAACCATCGATATGTTATTTAGAATTGACCACGAGACTGTCAGTTAAGAAGACCCAGTAACGGAAGAACCTTATATCAACACAGGAACCCTCGATTTTGATGGAAACATTATGAATATAATGGGAGAGCATCACCAAAGGATTTAGTATGAAGACTGTGAGAAGTCAGTTGCCAAAACCCCAGAGGATCGTTAAAACATTTTGAGGGATCAGTAACTCTCATTTTAAGTGTGGTAGCATCCCACTTTGCACGAGATTGGATTTTTTAGAAGACCCCAAAAACCCTAACCTTTCTTTCTAGCCTCTTCGAATCTCGAGGACGAGATTCATTTTAAGTGTGGTAGGTTTGTAACATCCCAAATTTTGGAATGTTAATATAATTATTAGATTGTTTGGTTGTTTGTTTGATTGATTGAAAGTTGAGTGAAATTTAAAACTTTTCAAAAAAACTTTTGAATGAGAGGGAATAAAATGACTTTCCCTTTTTCCAGTGAATTCAAATTCATCCATTCAAAATCAATGAGAGAAGATGACATGACTTCTTCAACTATAAAGATTTTGAATGAAGGTGGCATTTGAATTTCCTTCGATTTTGATTTGCAAATTCTATTTTCCCACCACTCAAGAATTGTTGGGGAAAGATATTCTGTCTAACAGAAAAGAGAGGAGGAACATGACCCTCTAAAGCCAGGGGCATTTGTTAAAGTATTTTGAGCCAAGAAAACAAAATTTAATTGAGAAAATATTTGCAAAAAGAAAATAAAGCTTTAAGGGATTTTCTGAAAAATATTTTTTTAAGTATTTATTTTGGCAGTGGAAAAATGTCCATCTTCTCGGATTTATCTTTCTCATAATTGTGGTATATAACATTTATGTTTTCGGAGGAGGAATTAATTCCTTTTCATAATTTTTTTCTTTCCTATTTTAATTATTAGGAATGCATCGTTTTTTTTTTGGAAACCTAGCTCGGCCGATTTGAAAAAAAATGAATCTGGCCCGATCCCCTATCATCCCTAACCTCCCGATCCTTCCATCTCACGCACGGTTGCCTTCCATGGCAGGGAGCCAAAATCCTCCCTTCCGGATTTCGCGGCTTCCCTTCCCTCCTAGCTCCTCCCTCGCCCCCTATAAGAACCCCACCAGCCTCCGCAACCCATTTTCCCCACCACCCCGACCTCTCCTCACCTCACGCCACCGCCAGCCATCTCGTCGGAGCCGAGCTCTCCAGCAGCTCCTGCCGCTCCCATCCATCGCCCCTAGCACCCCACCGCCACCAGGGCCCCGCTGGAACCTCCCCGCGCCAGATCCACCTCCCCGCAGCCGATTCCCCGCGCCCCCGCCGCCCCCTGCATCCAACTCGCCGGAGCCGAGCTCCCAGCACCTCCCGCGCCCCCTGCTGCTCGTCCCGTCGCCCCCACGCCTCCCCGACGCCACCAAAGGACGCCGGAGATCCCCCTCCGCCGCTCGGACTCCTTCCCTACCTCGGCCGGCCACCGGAGCCTCTTCCCCGGCCGCCCCCACCTTTGGCTGTAGCACAGGTTCGCCGAAGTTCTTCTCTGTAGCCGGTGAGTCCCTCTTTTTCACCCTCCACCCTTAGATCTAGGATCAACACATCAGATTAGATCTGTTATACCCCTTCAGTTTTTAAATAATACGAATGGTTTTCGTCACTTAATATTTAGCCGGAGACTTTTGTTTAAATTGCGGGCGTTCGCCAATTAGTCACCGCAGCTCACACGCCATAGCCAATCAGAAACCGCCACATGCCCCCCTGTTCACTAGTAGATTTTTTCCCCTTTTTCTGTTTTAGTTAGAAAACATAGAGAGTTTCAATTTTGTTTTCCCTATAACTTTTGTTATAGAAGTCCAATGAGGTTGATTCGTTTTCCAGTAGATCACAATTTTTCTATAGTTTTCCAAAACATATTATTTGCCTATATTTGAAATTTCAAAATGTGAATTAGATTAGATTTAGTTTAAATCTTGTTTTGCTTATTCCAGGAGTTTAAAAATAGCTTTTAATTTGATTCTTTTTGCTGCTGCTTCCTAGTGATCATATCTTTCGGTAGTTTAAGTTTCAAGGTTTTTGAAATATGTTTACGTGGGGTTTTATCAAAAACAGATTCTATTTTGATTAGGTGAAGTGAATTTCTTCACTTTATGCAATAGTAGTTTTATGCTAGTGATGTTATTTTGCTTGTTAATGATTGTAGTGCTTATGCTGTGTATTTGTTTGTATCGATAGATACCCGGAGTGCGAAGCGTGCCACTTAGAAGTGCTTGATAATGACAACTATCAGCAAGGCAAGTCACTTTGATCATACTATCGCCTATGTTTTCTATGCATGGTAGTTGTACCTTTCTTTAGCCAATTGCATGCTGAGTAGGTACTTGGAAATTATGGTTACATGTTGTAGTATCATGTGGTAGGCGCCCAACAATCCCGTTACTTGGCCTGGGACGACAAATTTTATGTTGCTATGCTTGAGTAGACGGGATTCTGGTTGAGTGCATAACACGAGTGATGCGAGAATATTTTAATAACCAAGACCGGTTAAGTCAAGACTTTTCAAGACCTCGTGAAGCAAATGCAACTCTGGGTGAAGGACGGTTTTGATAGGCTCCCTGGAGAAACCAGTGGATGACCCGGGATGCATGGAGAAGTGCCATGACATCTTGCGGAAAGCTTCACCCAAGATCAAAGGGATGGACGGAGGCTTCAGGACCCAAGGCTTACCTGCACAACCACAAGTCATTATGGGCTCTAGCTTGGTTGGACAAGCGGCGACTCTGGACAGGCGATGCTAGCAGATGTACAAGAACGGTAGGATTGGATGCGCACCGACAGGGGATCAGAGGGACCCGTTGAAAGACCATGTTTTGATCATCCGGTCTTCAAACACCTGGAGTGTGAGGACATACCCGGAGGCGATCAAATCTTGTGGGGAACGTGTGCAAAACTCCGCAGAGTACTCAAACCTAATCGATTAGCCGTGTCCACGGTCATGGACAACTTGAGCCGAAGGCATTGAAATTTTCCTGAACTCTCAACACAGTTTAATAATGATGTGGGTAATATTGACAACTTGGGTATGAGAACTGGTTGGCGGAACCTTCTCATTGACAACCAACAATGTAGTAAATTTTGCTTTTAGCCCTCTCTTGTTGTAGGAGAAAACTTGCTTTTTGCTAAAAACTTATAGCCTCACCTGCCATATATGCATATAGTATAGATGATATTTTTACCCCTCTCTTTTGTGACTTGCCGGCATATTCCATATGCTGACCTACACGGCTGCAACGTCTTATGTTGCAGATATTTCTTCAACGAGTAAGAGCACAATTCAGGGTTACGGTCTACACTCAACTTGCCGTTGGTGTTTATTGGGACTCCACTCCCTTGACTGTTTCCGCTGAGATTTTAAGGTATATATCAGTTTTACGTTATTTACATGTGATTGCACTTTGATATATACATTGATGTACTGTGTGTGCGAGCATACTGATCTAGGGATGGCACAGATACACAGAGGCTTGACTCGTTTGAGTCGGGTCGCTACATGTAATCAAGATGACCATAAGCTTTAAAACTCACAAAGAGAAATACCAAACAAGAACCAAGAAATATGATGCAAGGATGCAAACGGTTTGAGCTCTCAATGAACGATACGATCAAGCTACTCACTTGAGAGCCCCCCTTGACAGTACGACAATCTATCCTAAAACAGAAAACCTATCAAGGGCAAACCTATACCTTGCACCTCATCCTCTTGAGCTAGATGACGATGATCTTGGCTTCCTCAAGATGGACCACCTTTCTTGCTTGTGTTGGCTTGATGAAGACTAGTTGACTGCTCCCCCATACACACTATGGGTGAGCCGCTCTTCAGCATATCTTCACAAGTCCATTTCCACCATCCTCCATCACTTGACGTCATCCTCCATGGGTTGTATGAGATATTCCTCTTGACGCAAGCCCATGGAAACACACCTAACCCCACATTGAACTCTCAAGAAGACCATGGGTTAGTACACAATTACGTACTAGACAATGCTTACCATACCATGGGATCACTTGATCCCTCTCGATACATCTTGTACGCTTTGTGTGGTGATCATCTTGATTCACTCTTTGTCTGGCGATCTTGATCAACCTTGTGTCTCTATGACCATTCTTTGGATAATACCTTGAATACCACCTTGGTCATCATATAAACTCCTTGAACCCAACAGATGGACTTCAAGAAGTGCCTATGGAAAAATCCTATAAATATAACTTAACGCAACCATTAGTCCATAGGAATTGTCATCAATTACCAAAACCACATATGGAGATATATGCTCTAACAATCCCTCACTGAAATTTCAAGATGAAATTGTGTTCTCCCCGACTGTGCACCATTGCGAAAGTTCATCGTTTTGAAACACCACGTGATGATCGGGTGTGATAGACTCAACATTCACATACAACGGGTGCAAAACAGTTGCACACGCGGAACACTCGGGTTAAACTTGACGAGCCTAGCATGTGCAGACATGGCCTTGGAACACAAGAGACTGAAAGGTCGAGCATGAATCGTATAGTTGATATGATTAGCATAGAGATGTTTACCACTGAAACTATACTCAACTCACGTGATGATCAGACTTGAGCTAGTGAATTTGGATCATGCACCACTCAAATGACTAGAGGGATGTACTTTTTGAGTGGGAGTTTATTAAGTAATTTGATTAGTTAAACTCTAATTATCTTGAACATAGTCTAAGTCCACTTTGCAATATTTTATGTTGTAGATCAATGGCTCACGCAATAGCAACCCTGAATTTCAGTACGTTCCTAGAGAAAGCTAAGTTGAAAGATGATGGAAGCAACTTTGTAGACTGGGCACGAATATTAGGCTCATCCTACAAGTTGGGAAAAAGAATTATGTCCTTGATGCTGCGCTAGGAGATGAACCACCCGCTACGTATGACCAAGATGTTTTGAACGCTTGGCAATCGCGTAAGGAGGACTACTCAGTAGTTCAATGTGCAATCTTTTATGGCTTGGAACCGGGACTTCAACGTCTCTTTGAGCGTCATGGATCATATGAGATGTTCCAGGAGTTGAAGTTTATCTTTTAGAAGAATGCCCGGATCAAGAGGTATGAGACCTTCGATAAATTATATGCCTGCAAGATGGAGGAGAATTCATCTGTCAGTAAACATGTGCTCAAAATGTCTGGGTACTCAAACCGTCTAGTTGAGCTGGGGATTGAACTGCCGCAAGAGGCTATCACTGTCATAATTCTTCAATCACTGCCACCTAGCTATATGAGCTTTGTGTTGAACTATAACATGCAAGGGATGAACAAGTCACCCGGCGAGTTATCCGCGATGCTGGAAGTCGCAGAGTCAGAACTCCGGAAAGAGCATATGTGTTGATGGTCAATAAGACCACTGGTTTCAAGAAAAACGGCAAAGGCAAGAAGGGTAACTCCAAGAAGAGCGGCAAGCCTGTTGCCAATCCGACAAAGAAACCCAAGGCTGGACCTAAGCCGGAAACAGAGTGTTATCATTGCAAGGGGATGGGTCACTCGAAGCGCAACTGCCCCAAGCATTTGGCTGATAAGAAGGCGTCCAAAGAAAAATTAGGTATATGTGATACACATGTTATTGATGTGTACTTAACCAACTCTCGTAGTAGTGCATGGGTATTTGATACTGGTTATGTTGCTCATATTTGCAACTCGAAGCAGGCACTGCGGAATAAACGAAGGCTCGCGAAGGATGAAGTGACGATGCACGTGGGAAATGGTTCCAAGGTTGATGCAATCGCCGTTGGCACAGTCTCGCTTCAGTTACCATCAGGATTAGTTATGAACTTAAATAATTATTATTTAGTGCATGCGTTAAGCATGAACAATATATCTGGATCTTTTTTATTGCAAGACGGTTACTCATTTACGTCAGAGAATAATGGTTCTTCTATTTCTATGAGTAATATCTTTTATGGTCATGCACCCAATTTGAGAGGATTGTTCATGTTGAATCTTGATTGTGATGACACACATGTACATAACATTGAGACCAAGAGATGTAGAGTTAACAATGATAGCGCCACGTTTTTATGGCACTGCCACTTAGGTCATATTGGTGTATAGCGCATGAAGAAGCTCCATTCCGATGGGCTTTTGGAGTCACTTGATTTTGAATCACTTGACACATGCGAACCATGCCTCATGGGCAAGATGACTAAGATTCCATTCTCCGGAACAATGGAGCGTGCAAGTGACTTATTGGAGATCATACATACCGATGTGTGCAGTCTAATGAGTGTGGAGGCGTGATGACCCACAAGTGGCCCAATCCCTTTTGTAGCAAGGGACAAGCCTGAACCAAGTCTTATAGGAGGAAAAACGCTACCGAGGACACACGGGAATTTCTATCATGCTAGTTTCATCATGTTCATATGATTCACGTTCGTTACTTTGATAGTTTGATATGTGGGTGGACCGGCGCTTGGGTACTGCCCTTACTTGGACAAGCATCCCACTTATGATTAACCTCTCTCGCAAGCATCCGCAACTACAAAAGAAGAATTAAGACAAAGTCTAACCATAACATTAAACTAGTGGATCCAAATCAGCCCCTCACGAAGCAACACATGGACTGGGGTTTAAGCTTCTGTCACTCCAGCAACCCATCATCTACTTACTACTTCCCAATGCCTTCCTCTAGGCGCAAATATGGTGAAGTGTTATGTAGTCGACGTTCACATAACACGAATAGAGGAAAAACAACATACAACATCTCGAAATATCGAACGAATATCAAATTCACATGACTATTATCAGCATGACTTATCCCATTTCCTCAGGAACAAAAGTAACTACTCACAAAACATAATCATAATCATGATCAAAGGTGTAATGAATAGCATCAAGGATCTGAACATAAAAACTTCCACCAAGTAATCCAACTAGCATCAACTACAAAGAGTAATCAACACTACTAGCAACCTTATAAGTACCAATCGGAGTCGCGAGACGAAGATTGGTTACAAGAGATGAACTAGGGATTGGGGAGGAGATGGTGCTGATGAAGATGTTGATGAAGATGCCTCCCCTCCGACGAGAGGAGTGTTGGTGATGACGATAGCGACGATTTCCCCCTCCGGGAGGGAAGTTTCCCCGGCAGGATCGTCCTGCCGGAGCTCTAGATTGGTTCTGCTCAAGTTCCGCCTCGTGGCGATGGCAAAACCACGTAAAAGCTCCCTATTAATTTTTTTCCAGACCAAAACCCTTCATATAGCAAAAGGGGGAGCTAGTGGGCTGCCATGCAGCCCACAAGCTTGCCCTGCGCCACCAGGGGGGTGGTGGCGGAGTGGGGGCTTGTGGAGCCCTGGTGGCCCCCCTCCGGTAGTTCTTTCGCCCAGTATTTTCTATATATTCCAGAAAAAATCCACGTAACTTTTCAGGGCATTTGGAGATGTGCAGAATAGTGGACTAGGATTTCCTCCTTTTCCAGTCCAGAATTCCAGCTGCCTGAATTCTCCCTCTTCAAATAAAACTTGCAAAATAAGAGAGAAAAGGCATAAATATGGTACCACAAGTAATATAACATCCCAAAAAGCAAAAAATATCAACATGAAAGCATGATGCAAAATGGACGTATCAACTCCCCCAAGCTTAGACCTCTGTAACGACCCGACTCAAAACGAGTCAAGCCTCTGTGTATCTGTGCCATACCTGGATCAGTATGCTGGCACACACAGTACAACAATGTATATATCAAAGTGCAATCACATGTAAATAGCGTAAAACTGATATATACCTTAAATATCTCAGCGGAAGCAGTCAAGGGAGTGGAGTCCCAATAAACACCAACGTCAAGTTGAGTGTAGACCGTAACCCTGAATCGTACTCTTACTCGTCGAAGAAAAATATCTGCAACATAAGACGTTGCAGCCGTGTAGGTCAGCATATTGAATATGCCGGAAAGTCACATATGAGATGGCGTAAAATATCATCTATACTATATGCATATATGGAAGGTGGTGTTGTAAGTTTTAGCGTAAAGCAAATTTTCTCCTACAACAAGAGGGGCTAAAAGCAAAATATTACTACGCTGTTGGTTGTTAATGAGATGGTTCCGCCAACCAGTTCTCATACCCAGGTTATCAATATTACCCACATCAAATATATATAAATGGTGTTGAGAATTCCAGATAACTTCAGTTCCTTTGGCTCAAGTTGTCCATGACCGTGGACACGGCTAATCGATTAGGTTTGAGTACTCTACAGAGTTTTGCACACGTTCCCCGCAAGATTTGATCGCCTCCGTGTATGTCCTCGCACTTCAGGGTGTTTGAAGACCGGATGATCAAAACATTGTCTTTCAACGGGTCCCTCTGAATTTGTGTCGGTGCCCATCCAAATCCTACCGTTCTTCTACATCTGCTGGCACCGCCTGTCCAGAGTCGCCGCGTTGTCCAACCAAGCCAGAGCCCATAATGATTTGTGGTTGTGCAGGTAAGCCTTGGGTCTTGAAAATATCCGTCCGTCGCTTTGAGCCTGGGTGAAGCTTTCCGCAAGATGTCATGGCACGTCTCCAGCATCCCGGGTCATCCACTGGTTTCTCCAGGGAGCCGATCAACCGTCCTTCACCCAGAGTTGCATTACATCACGAGGTCTTGAAAAGTCTTGACTTAACCGGTCTTGGTTATTACATTATTCTCGCATCACTCGTGGTAAACTCTCAACCATAATCCCGTCTACTCAAGCATAGAAATATGAAATTTGTCATCCCGGGCCAAGTAACGGGGTTGTTGGGTGCCTACCGCATGATACTACAATATGTAACCATAATTTCCAAGTACCTACTCAACATGCAATTGGGCATAGGATGGTAGAACTACGATGCATAAAACATAGGTGATACATGATCAAATGACTTGCCTGGTATTACTTGATGAAGATAGTCGCTCTCAAAATCCTGATAATTCTACTCGCCAGACTCCAAGCAATCCATTGTAAACGAATAGCATTCAATAAACATTCGTGCCAAAAAGGAAGAACCAAGAGAACATAAGAACAAAGCATGTCTTGGTGCAAAATAACAATGTACTAAGGTTTAATAAAAAAAACTAGGGCCTTATGGTGTTGTAAAAGGAACGGTGAAAGGGGTCAACTCAAAAGAGTCAAAGGATGATCAACTATCGCTATATAAGCTCGACTTGCATACACTATGGGAGATGATAAAAAATATTGGGAGAACAACATGAATGTTGTTTGACAAATAGTATAAGACATAAGAATTTATTTGTAGAAAGAATTTCTTGAAATGGAGCACTACAACGCAAGTTATAGCGAATTGAAGTATGAATAGAATTTGAATTCCATAAAGGTCAAAAGTATTTGAATTGGAGCATGGTTGTTATGAATAGAAAGTACGTAACACAAGTGTTTAGGGGCAAAAGAAATCAATGAAAAAGGTGCTACTGTTTGCAAGTTAAGATCAAATGAATGTTCGAATACAAATTTGAATCGCTCAAATATGTAAGGTTCAAAGGTCGAAACTAATGATGCTACTGGATATAGGAGATCAACATGAACATGTAGAAAAAAGAATTACTAGATTTTAAATAGCGGATCAAAAGATACAAATACTTCAATATAACATTGAATCGGCCTAAAACGATGTGAACGCTTTTGGGTACTAATAGATAAATCTGATTTGATCAAAATTATAAGTTGAAAAGTTAAAACTAATGA
Organism: Hordeum vulgare subsp. vulgare; assembly: GCF_904849725.1. Classification (NCBI taxonomy): domain Eukaryota; kingdom Viridiplantae; phylum Streptophyta; class Magnoliopsida; order Poales; family Poaceae; genus Hordeum; species Hordeum vulgare. The sequence goes on from NC_058522.1 coordinate 269,591,589, forward strand.
TACAAATGGAAATATTACTTTAATACGAATCCGACGCAATTGGATTCATCTAAAACGGAGCTACGGATAAAAAGATATGATCAAAAGAAGTTTGAATATGAATGTGAACAAATCTTGAAATTTGAAAATTTCAAAAGGTTGATATGATAGGTTCACCAGATAGGTGGGATCAAGACGAAACTCTAGGCGTTGGTTTCATCTAAATCGGATAAACGAGTAAAAAGTTATGGCTATTTGAAAAATCAGGGCCAAGCTGTTTTACGGAAGAAAAGTGCTATGTCTAAAAGAATTCTAGTACTAATGTGTAAATACAGAGACTAATTGATAAATCTAATTACTCTACCATATACTAGTGTATAAATACTAGTCTAGAAATAATAAACTACGGGAGTATAAAAGAAAAATACGAAGAGAAATACCTTTAGAATGCAGAGTAAAAATTAATTCCAATGAGGAGACGACTTCGAGAAATCCCGCCGAAGAGAAAAGAGTATTTTTATTTAATAAACCTAGTCAAATCAAAAGATTGATTTAACCCGAAATAGATGATTTTTTGGATGCTCCTATGGGTCTATATTTATAGGTGGAAAGAAGGTCTAATGGTCCATAGGTAGGCGATGTGGGACTAAACATATACGCAATGTAGGGAAACTAGAAAAAAAAGTAAAAAGGTGACGCATGGGCCAAAGGAATCGGCCGGCCGCACACACAACGCACGCACACGTGCTGGCTGGGCTGTTTGGCATCGTGAGCCTTTTTATTCAAATTTGTTTTTTCTGAAAAAACAGGAAACAATAAAATATTTTATATAGACATATTATATATCAAAATTTTCAGAATAAAATTTCCTACAACATGAACATTTTATTTTTCACAAAATAAAAACTTTATAACAATTTATTTTTTTTAAATCCAATAAAGTCCAAATTTTGTCTTTAAAATTTTTGGCACTATTTTTCTTGTGACTTTTATTTTTGGGGTGTGTCATGTTACCTCCTCTCTTTCTTGCTTGGCAAGTATATTGTCAGGAAATATTTTGTGGTTGAAATCTTGTGCCAAAAATAAAATATAAATTCAAATCAAAAACCAAAGGAAAATTCAAGTGCCACAGTCATCCAAATTCTTTATAGTTGAAGAAGTCATGTTATCTTCTCTCACTGATTTTAAATGGATGAATTTGAATTCAAAAGAAAAATGGGAAAGTCATTTTATTCCCTTTCATTCAAAAGTTTTAAAAAGTTATAAATTTCACTCAAGTTTCAATCACTCATACAAACAAACAATCAATCTAATAATTATATTAACATTCCAAAATTTATAATTTTGGGATGTTACAACCTCGCTTGTCCTCAAGAGAAAGCCAAGTTCCATAAACATGTCCACATGTTGAGGGACGAAGGTGTCCATAAAACATAATACGGACATGAGGGGATCATGATCACACATAGAACAACAATACATCATAAAGATTCTTATGGGAAAGTAACAATTCCTTCACAAAGCAAAGCATGAAGCAAAAACATTACCGAGAAGTAACCAATAATAGTCCATAGTCATTGAAGCAATTGCAATTTATCACAACATCAGAAAGAGTCAAATAAGAGCTTGTAAGGCAAACCCACATACTCAATCATCTCTTTTGTTTTCCACAATTGTTACAACTCACGTGGTACTCATGGTGTCAAAGTTTCAGCTGGACACAGAGGAAGATAGGGGCTTATGGTTTTGCCTCCCAACCATTTACCTCAAGGGTAAAGTCAACAACAATAAAGCATAAGTACTCAACTCCAAGTTGATATATGAATATAGATCTTTCCCAAGCATGTGACGGTAGCTAAGACAAAGGCAAAAAGGGAACTGGTGAATATCACCATGACTCTTACAAGGGTAAAAAGTAAAGGTACAAGATAGGCCCTTCGCAGAGGGAAGCAGAGGTTGTCAAGCGCTTTTGAGGTTTGAATGCGTGTCCTCTTAGTGCGGAGGAACGTCACTTTATATCGCCTCCTGTGATAAAGAACTTTATTATGCAGTCTGTCGCTTTTATGTCTTCCTCATCACAGGTTCGTACAAAGCTTATTTTCCACACACTAATAGATCATACATATTAGAGATAAAATTTTATTGCTTGCACCGATGACAACTTACTTGAAGGATCTTATTCAATCCATAGGTAGGTATGGTGGACTCTCATGGCAAAACTGGGTTGGAGGTTTATGGATGCACAAGTAGTATCTCTACTTGGTGCGGGAGTTTTGGCTAATATGAGGTGGAAGCAATCGTCACATGCTAAGGGATCTCTAATCATATAACATTGTTTGGAACCAAGCAAACACAATTCATTATGTTGTCTTCCTTGTCCAACATCTACTCCTAAGCATGTAATAGTTTGGTGAGTGCTCACAATTGTAAAAAGTGTCTAAGATGATATATTTTATGTGAACCTCTCTTTCCTTATTACTTCTTATTAATTGCAACAATGACTAATGTCTATGTTGATTTATTCGCAACAAGTTTCAATCATCATACGTGTCATAAGTGAAGTTATCAATTTCCATAAGATCGTCTCATGATCTTTCATGCTATCGTTCTTTCCATACTTTTGATCGTGGCAGAAAGCAAAGCCCTTAACTAAGACACTCTTTATTAGCTCGTAAGCCCGAATGCAACGGGGGATAGACAAAAGCAAAAGACTCAAACTAAACACTAAAGACTTATTCCTCTAAAAGAAGAAATAAAATTTGAAAAGGAAAGAACTAAAACACAGGTAAAAGCAAAAGATATAAAGGTGATACGATACCAGGGCAACTCCCCCAAGCTTGGCATAAGCCAAGGGGATTGCCCATACCAATGCTTAGTTGTCTTCCTTTGGTGGTGATGGTGGTGTTGTTGTCGGAGTAGTCCGATCCTCCGTCTTCCAAGGCATAGGATGAACGAGTCACCGGAATCCTCAAATATGCAGCCAACCTTATTGATTTAAATCTGTACTCATACTCACAGTTTTGGTTCTGCAGGTCATAGATCTGGCCCTGCAGTTGATCAACCCTGCCATAGAGCCTGGAGAGGTGTTTCCCAATATCAATGGCATCCATCTTGTGATTGCTAGTGAACTCCGTGATCATTGTGTGGTTGGCGTTGAGTCCACGCTCCACCATCCCTTGGCACTTGAAGACTTGTTGCTCCATTGCTTCGAGCCTCGTCTCCATGCTTTCGGTCTTCTTGGGCCCCTCAACATCACGGATGTGCAACATCCCCTCGCTCATCTTGATAGATTGAGGGATTGATGACCTTCTCGAAGATCTTGTCCTTAGGAGCATTTGGGTAAGTCATGATGATCTAGATCGAAACAGATACATCTTCGTTTTCAAGGTTTGAAACAGGCTGATAAACATCCCTTATGTACTCCTCTGGAGTTATGACATTGATGATATTGGTCTCAACATTTATGGGAGTACTAGAGATGTAATGCTTGATTCTTTGCCCATTTACCACTCTAGGAAAATTTACTAGAGATGTGATATGATACCTGGGCAACTCCCCCAAGCTTGGCAGAAGCCAAGGGGATTGCCCATACCAATGCTTAGTTGTCTTCCTTTGGTAGTGATGGAGGTGTTGTTGTCGCCTTTGATTCCAAGAGAGCTATCGACCTTTGATTTATACCTTTGAGATCTGTGACATGGTTTTCCAGCAAAACAACTTGACGAGAAAGATAAATATTGCGAGCACGAGTTGTTTCGCAAAACCTCAAGAGTTCAATCAAGGATGGAGGCAGCATGTGGAGGAAGGGTTGGAGAAAGTATACTCCTTCAACGTCTTCAATGTTGAACATAGGTTGAACTTCCTCCCTAGCTTGGGTTTTCTCCTTAGCCTGGTCCCTGGCTTCCGTGACTTCTACTCTTTTCAGATCAGCATCTACTTCCTCATGAACTTGGTGAAGATCATTCTCCCCAACAGACTCCTGAGACATATTTGCTCTAAATCTGCGGCAGACAACAAGCTCGAAACGAAAATAGAGGAAAACTGAGCGATACGGAGATCAAAACCTTCGGCGACTATATATTGATTTTTTTTCTGGGCCAGAAGGAGTCCTGTGCAAGAAAACGGAGTCCGGGAGGCACACGACGTGCCCACAAACTTACCCACCGCCACTAGGGGGGTGGTGGCGGAGTGGGCCCTTGTGGCTGCCTCGTTTGCTCTCTGGACTGCTTTTTATTTTCCTAATTTTCCAAAAATTCCAAAACGGAAGAAATTTCCTATTAGAAAAGTATCAGAGTCCAATTTCTTGCCGAAACAGATACATCTTTGTTTTCAAGGTCTGAAACAGGCTAATAAACATCCCTTATGTACTCCTCTGGAGTTATGACATTGATGATATTGGTCTCAACATTTATGGGAGTACCAGAGATGTAATGCTTGATTCTTTGCCCATTTACCACTCTAGGAAAATTTCCTTTCGTGTTATTGATTTTGATGGCACCGGAACGATATACTTCCTCGATAACGTAGGGACCTTCCCATTTAGAGAGAAGCTTGCGTGCAAAGAATCTCAAACGTGAATTGCATAGCAAGACATAATCACCTACATTGAACTCTCGTTTCTGTATTCGTTTGACGTGTCATCTCTTAACCTTTTCCTTGAACAACCTAGCATTCTCGTATGACTGGGCTCTCCATTCATCTAACGAGCTGATATCAAACAACCGCTTCTCACCGGCAAGTTTGAAATCAAAGTTGAGCTCTTTGATTGCCCAATAAGCTTTGTGTTCCAGCTCAAGAGGTAAATGACAGGCCTTACCGTAAACCATTTTATACGGTGACATGCCCATGGGATGCTTATAAGGAGTCCTATAAGCCCATAGTGCCACGCCAAGTTTGCTAGACCAGTTCTTTCGAGATCTATTGACGGTCTTTTGTAGGATCAACTTGATCTCCCTATTACTCAACTCCACTTGACCACTAGACTGAGGATGATAAGGAGATGCAACTCTATGGTTGACATCATACTTAGCTAGCATCTTGCGGAAAACACCATCAATGAAGTGTGAACCGCCATCAGTCACCAAGTATCTAGGGACTCCAAATCTTGGGAATATGACTTCTTTAAGCATCTTAATAGAGGTGTGGTGATCAGCATTTTTAGTGGGGATAGCTTCTACCCACTTAGTAACGTAATCCACAACAACTAATATGTGAGTGTACCCATTGGAACTCGGGAAGGGCCCCATATAATCAAAGCCCCAGACATCAAGTGGTTCAATGAATAGTGAATAATTCATAGGCATCTCTTGACGCTTACTGATGTTCCCTATCCTTTGGCATTCGTCACAAGACAAGACAAACTTACGGGTATCCTTGAAGAGAGTGGGCCAATAGAAACCTGATTGCAATACCTTATGGGCAGTTCTATCTCTAGCATGGTGTCCTCCGTAGGCTTCAGAATGACACTTCTGCAGGATTTGTCCCTGTACATGTTCAGGCACACAACGTCTAATAACACCATCTACTCCTTCCTTATAAAGGTGAGGATCATCCCAAAAGTAGTGTCTCAAATCAAAGAAGAATTTCTTCTTTTGTTGATAGGTGAAACTTGGTGGTATGTATTTGGCTACGATATAGTTTGCATAATCGGCATACCATGGTGCACTAAGTGAAGTGCGGATGACATTTAATTGCTCATCAGGAAAGCTGTCATCAATAGGTAGTGCGTCATCAAGGACATGCTCTAGCCTAGACAAGTTATCTGGTACAGGGTTATCAGCACCCTTTCGGTCAACGACGTGCAAATCAAATTCCTGTAGCAGGAGAACCCATCTGATAAGCCTAGGCTTAGCGTCCTTCTTCTCCATGAGGTACTTAATAGCAGCATGATCAGAGTGAATAGTGACTTTGGGGTCAACTATGTAAGATCTGAACTTTTCACATGCAAACACGACAGCTAAAAATTCCTTCTCCGTAGTGGCATAGTTTCTTTGGGCACTGTCTAGAGTTTTACTAGCGTAGTGAATGACATTCAACTTCTTGTCAACTCTTTGTCCTAGAACAGCACCAACAGCATAATCACTAGCGTCGCACATGATTTCAAAGGGCAAGTTCCAGTCAGGTGGTTGAAGAATAGGTGCAGTTACCAAAGCCTTCTTAAGTATTTCGAAAGCTTCCTCACAATCCTCATCAAAAACAAAAGGAACATCCTTCTGCAAGAGGTTGGTAAGAGGCCTAGAAATCTTAGAGAGGTCTTTAATGAACCTTCTATAGAAACCAGCATGACCTAAGAAACTTTGTATACCTCTGATATCTGTGGGGCAAGGCATTTTCTCAATTGCATCAACCTTAGCCTTATCAACTTCAATGCCTCTTTTAGAGATTTTGTGTCCTAAGACGATACCTTCATTAACCATAAAGTGACACTTCTCCCAATTCAAGACGAAGTTGGTTTCTTCGCATCTCTGTAAGACTCGATCAAGGTTGCTGAGGCAATCATCAAAGGAAGACCTGTAAACGGAGAAGTCATCCATGAAAACCTCGACAATCTTTTCACAAAAGTCAGAGAATATAGCCATCATACATCTTTGAAACGTGGCAGGTGCATTACATAAGCCAAATGGCATACGTCTATAGGCAAAGGTACCGAAAGGGCAGGTGAAAGTGGTTTTCTCTTGATCAGATTGTGCAACAGGTATCTGCGAGAAACCTGAATAACCGTCTAGAAAGCAGAAGTGTGTGTGTTTTGATAGCCCTTCTAGCATTTGGTCAATGAACGACAAAGGATAATGATATTTCCTGGTTGCCTTGTTCAGTTTCCGGAAGTCTATCACCATTCTATAGCCGGTAATAATCCTTTGTGGGATTAGTTCATCCTTATCATTAGGAACGATGGTGATACCTCCCTTCTTAGGTACGCAATGTACTGGGCTTACCCAATCACTATGAGCAACATGATAAATGATTCCTGCTTCCAGAAGCTTTAATATTTCTTTTCTAACAATCTCTTTCATCTTAGGATTTAATCTCCTTTGATGATCAGCAATTGGTTTAAAGTCAGGATCGGTTTTAATCTTGTGCTCGCATAGAGTAGGACTAATACCCTTAAGATCATCAAGAGTATATCCAATAGCAGCGCGGTGCTTCCTCAGAATTTTTAGTAACTTCTTCTCTTCGCGCTCTGAGAGGAGAGCACTAATAATGATAGGATATATCCCCTTCTCATCAAGATAGGCATACTTAAGAGTATCAGGCAACTGTTTTAGCTCGAACACAGGATCACCCTTTGGTGGGGGAGGATCCCCAAGCAGTTCAACAAGAAGAATATTCCTGAGAATAAGATATTGTTCTAAGACAATTTTATCTATCTCATCTCTCTCCTCCATATGCATATCATTTTCATGCTCAAGCAGATATTGCTCTAAAGGATCCGTAGGAGGTATGGCGATAGAGGCAAGAGCAATGATTTCATCTCTACGAGACGCCTCTCTTTCGTGGGTTTGTCTTACAAACTTGGAGAAGTTAAATTCATGAGACACACCCTCGAAACTTACCGTGACAGTCTCCTTAATGCAATCAATGTGAGCATTGACAGTGTTGAGGAAGGGTCTACCAAATATGATGGGACAAAAGCTAACTTGTGCAGTACCAAGGACGAGGAAATCAGTAGGATACTTTGTCTTACCACACATGACTTCTACATCTCTCACAATTCCTAGAGGGCAGATAGTGTCTCTATTAGCTAGCATAATAGTGACATCAAAGGGTTCTAACTCAGCAGGTGCAATCTCATCTTTCATTTCATGCTATAGAGAACGGGGTATTGCACTAACACTAGCTCCCATATCAGATAAACCATGGTAACAGTGATCTCCTATCTTAACAAAAAGAACGGGCAGGCCAACTACAGGTCTGTGTTTGTCTTTCGGGTGAGGTTTAGCAATTCTAGCGGAGTCCTAACAGAATTTGATAACATGCCCGTCTATGTCTTCGGCTAAAAGATCTTTGATAATAGCAACACTAGGTTCAACTCTAATCTCCTCAGGGGGTGCAAGTGATCTAATGTAACCCCTATGTATCACAGTTGGAGCTTCAGAATAATCCTTTATCCTAGCAGGGTATGGTGGTTTCTCGGTGTAAGCACAAGGATCAACAGGATCACTAAAAGCAATGACTTTCTCCTCAAATAGATTGGTTTTGGCTATGTTGCTTTCTATAGGAGGATGATATTTAAACCACTTCACTTTGGCAAGATCAACACGATCACAAAAGATTCACATAGAGAAGCTACTATCTCAGAGTCAAGTCCATACTTAGCGCTAAAATCACTAGAAGTGTTTGTCTCAACAAAAGATTTAACGCAATCAAACTGGAAATTCATACCTGACTCCTTACCTTCCTCCAGCTCCCAATCTTCAGAGTCGCGTTTGATTCTCTCCAATAAATTCCATTTGTGATCAATACCCTTCTTCATAAAAGAACCGGCACAAGAAGTGTCAAGCATGGTACGATCTTCATGAGAAAGCCGAGAATAAAAGTTCTGAGTGATGATTTCTCTCGAGAGCTCATAATTGGGGCATGAATATTGCATTGATTTAAGCCTCCCCCAAGCTTGAGCTATGCTTTCCCTGTCACGAGGCCAAAAGTTATAAATAAAGTTCCGATCATGATGTACTAAATGCATAGGATAGAACTTTTGATGAAATTCCAATTTCAACCGATTGTAGCCCCATGATCCAGTATCATCACATAGCCTATACCATGTCAACGCCTTATCCTTCAAAGATAAAGGAAAGACTTTCTTCTTTACCTCATCCTCAGGCAAACCTGCAAGCTTAAATAAACCACAAAGTTCATCTACATAGATTAGATGCAAGTCTGGATGTGAAGATCCATCTCCTGTGAAATGATTATCCAGCAGTTTCTCAAGCATACCCGGAGGAATTTCATAAAATATATTTTCAGTAGGTACCTCACGTTGAGGAGCAACTCCTCGTACTTCCGTTCGTGGTGAAGATACCCCGAACAAACTCCTCAAAGAAACAGTTTCCATAGTGACAAGTGATAATAAATTTCAGCACAGTATAAAAATGTTTCTTTACCAATTTCCACTTACCAAAGGCGCTTCACTCCTTGGCAACGGCGCCAGAAAAGAGTCTTGATGACCCACAAGTATAGGGGATCAATCGTAGTCCTTTCGATAAGTAAGAGTGTCAAACCCAACGAGGAGCAGAAGGCTCTGATAAACGGATTTCAGCAAGGTAATAACTGCAAGCACTGAAAGTAGCGGTAACAAGTGATTGTGTAGCGAGGTGAAACGTAGCAAGCAAAAAGTAACACGTAACAAGTAGTAGCAACGGTGCAGCCAGCGGCCCAATCCCTTTTGTAGGAAGGGACAAGCCTGAACAAAGTCTTATAGGAGGAAAAATGCTCCCGAGGACACACGGGAATTTCTGTCATGCTAGTTTCATCATGTTCATATGATTCACGTTCGTTACTTTGATAGTTCGATATGTGGGTGGACCGGCGCTTGGGTACTGCCCTTACTTGGACAAGCATACCACTTATGATTAACCTCTCTCGCAAGCATCCGCAACTACGAAAGAATAATTACGACAAAGTCTAACCATAGCATTAAACTAGTGGATCCAAATCAGCCCCTCACGAAGCAACGCATAGACTGGGGTTTAAGCTTCTCTCGCTCCAGCAACCCATCATCTACTTACTACTTCCCAATGCCTTCCTCTAGGCCCTAATATGGTGAAGTGTTATGTTGTCGACGTTGACATAACACCACTAGAGGAAAAACAACATACATCATATTAAAATATCGAACGAATATCAAATTCACATGACTATTATCAGCATGACTTATCCCATGTCCTCAGGAACAAAAGTAACTACTCACAAAACATAATCGTAATCATGATCAGAGGTGTAATGAATAGCAGCAAGGATCTGAACATAAACTCTTCCACCAAGTAATCCAACTAGCATCAACTACAAAGAGTAATCAACACTACTAGCAACCTTACAAGTACTAATCGGAGTCGTGAGACGAAGATTGGTTACAAGAGATGAACTAGGGATTGGAGAGGAGATGGTGCTGATGAAGATGTTGATGAAGATGCCTCCCCTCCGACGAGAGGAGTGTTGGTGATGACGATGGCGACGATTTCCCTCTCCGGGAGGGAAGTTTCCCCGGCAGGATCGTCCTGCCAGAGCTCTAGATTGGATCTGCTCAAGTTCCACCTCGTGGCGGCGGGGAAACAACGAAAAAGCTCCCTATTGATTTTTTTCCAGACCAAAACCCTTCATATAGCAAAAGGGTGAGCTAGTGGGCCGCCAGGCAGCCCACAAGCTTGCCATGCGCCACCAGGGGGTGGTGGCAGAGTGGGGGCTTGTGGAGCCATGGTGGCCCCCCTCCGGTAGTTCTTTCGCCCAGTATTTTTTATATATTCCAGAAAACATCCATGCAAATTTTCAGGGCATTGGGAGATGTGCAGAATAGTGGACTAGGATTTGTTCCTTTTCAAGTCCAGCATTCCAGCTGCCTGAATTCTCCCTCCTCAAGTAAACCTTGCAAAATAAGAGAGAAAAGGCATAAATATGGTACCACAAGTAATATAACAGCCCAAAAAGCAACAAATATCAACATGAAAGCATGATGCAAAATGGACGTATCAAGGCGCGCGGCGGATATCGTTATTTTCTCACCTTCACTGACGATTTGAGTATGTATGGTTATATCTACTTAATGAAGCACAAGTATGAAATGTTTGAGAAGTTCAAGCAATTTCAGAGTGAAGTTGAAAATCATCATAACAAGAAGATCAAGTTCCTACGTTCTGATCGTGGGGGTGAATATCTGAGTTTCAAGTTTGGTGCTCACTTGAGACAATGTGGAATCGTTTCACAGTTAACATCGTCTCGAACACCACAGCTAATGGTGTGTTCGAACGTTGTAATCGTACTTTGTTAGAAATGGTGCTATCTATGATGTCTCTTACCGATTTGCCGTTATCGTTTTGGGGTTTTGCATTAGAGACAGCTGCATTCACTTTAAATATGGACCATCAAAATCCATTGAGATGACACTATACGAGATGTGGTATGGCAAGAGGCCAAAGTTGTCTTTTCTTAAAGTTTGGGGATGTGATGCTTATGTCAAAAAGCTTCAGCCTGAAAAGATGGAATCCAAAGCGGAAAAGTGTGTATTCATAGGTTACCCAAAGGAGACAATTGGGTACACCTTCTATCTCAAATCTGAGGGCAAAGTTTTTGTTGCTAAAAACAGAGCTTTTCTTGAGAAGGAGTTTCTCTCAAAAGAATTGAGTGGGAGGAAGATAGAACTTGATGAGGTTGTCGAACCTCTACCCCCTCTAGACGATGGCGCGGGGCAAGGGGAAACCTTTGTCGAAGTGACGCCGATTGAGGAGGAAGCTAATGATGAGGATCATGAAGCTTCGGATCAAGTTCCTATTGGACCTCGCAGGTCGACAAGATCACATACTGCTCCTCAGTGGTATGTGATACATCCATTTTGCATCACGCTTTCATGTTCATATTTATTGCTTCTTGGGCTGTTATATTACTTGTGGTACCATATTTATGCCTTTTCTCTCTTATTTTGCAAGGATTATTTGAAGAGGGAGAATTCAGGCAGCTGGAATTCTGGACTAGAAAAGGAGCAAATCCTAGTCCACTATTCTGCACATCTCCAAATGCCCTGAAAATTTACGTGGATTTTTTCTGGAATATATTAAAAATACTGGGCGAAAGAACTACCGGAGGGGGGCCACCAGGGCTCCACAAGCTTGCCCACCGCGACCACCCCCCTGGTGGCGCAGGGCAGGCTTGTGGGCTGCCTGAAGGCCCACTAGCCCCCCTATTTTGCTATAAGAAGCGTCCCGGTCTGGAAAAAATCAATAGGGAGCTTTTTCATGGTTTCTCTGTCGCCACGAGGCGAAACTTGAGCAGATCCAATCTAGAGCTCCGGCAGGACGATCCTGCAGGGGAAATTTCCCTCCCGGAGGGGGGAATCGTCGCCATCGTCATCATCAACACTCCTCTCGTCGGAGGGGAGGCATCTTCATCAACATCTTCATCAGCACCATCTCCTCTCCAATCCCTAGTTCATCTCTTGTAATCAATCTTTGTCTCGCGACTCCGATGGTACTTGTAAGGTTGCTAGTAGTGTTGATTACTCTTTGTAGTTGATGCTTGTTGGATTACTTGGTGGAAGAGTTTATGTTCAGATCCTTGATGCTATTCATTACACCTCTGGTCGTGATTATGATTATGTTTTGTGAGTAGTTACTTTTGTTCCTGAGGACATGGGATAAGTCATGCTGATAATAGTCATGTGAATTTGATATTCGTTCGGTATTTTGATATGATGTATGTTGTTTTTCCTCTAGTGGTATTATGTGAACGTCGACTACATAACACTTCACCATATTTGGGCCTAGAGGAAGGCATTGGGAAGTAGTAAGTAGATGATGGGTTGCTGGAGTGACAGAAGCTTAAACCCCAGTCTATGCGTTGCTTCGTGAGGGGCTGATTTGGATCCACTAGTTTAATGCTATGGTTAGACTTTGTCTTAATTCTTGTTTTGTAGTTGCGGATGCTTGCGAGATAGGTTAATCATAAGTGGGATGCTTGTCCAAGTAAGGGCAGTACCCAAGCGCCGGTCCACCCACATATCAAACTATCAAAGTAACGAACGCGAGTCATATGAACATGATGAAACTAGCATGACAGAAATTCCCGTGTGTCCTCGGGAGCGTTTTTCCTCCTATAAGACTTTGTTCAGGCTTGTCCCTTGCTACAAAAGGGATTGGGCCACTTGCTGCACCATTGCTACTACTTGTTACTTGTTACTTTTGGCTGGCTACGTTTCACCTCGCTACACAATCACCTGTTACCGCTACTTTCAGTGCTTGCAGTTATTGCCTTGCTGAAATCCGTTTATCAGAGCCTTCTGCTCCTCGTTGGGTTCAACACTCTTACTTATTGAAAGGACTACGATTGATCCCCTATACTTGTGGGTCATCAAGACTCTTTTCTGGCGCCATTGCCGGGGAGTGAAGCGCCTTTGGTAAGTGGAAATTGGTAAGGAAACATTTATATACTGTGCTGAAATTTATTGTCACTTGTCACTATGGAAACTCTTCCTTTGAGGAGTTTGTTCGGGGTATCTTCACCACGAACAGAAGCACGAGGAGTTGCTCCTCAACCTGAGGTACCTACTGAAAATATCTTTTATGAAATTCCTTTGGGTATGCTTGAGAAACTGCTGGCTAATCCTTTTACACGAGATGGATCTTCACATCGAGACTTTCATCTAATCTATGTAGATGAGGTTTGTGGTTTATTTAAGCTTGTAGGTTTCCCCGACGATGAGGTAAAGAAGAAATTATTTCCTTTATCTTTAAAGGATAAGGTGTTGACATGGTACAGGCTATGTGATGATGCTGGATCATGGGGCTACAATCGGTTGAAATTGGAATTTCATCAAAAGTTCTATCCTATGCATTTAGTACATCGTGATCAGAACTTTATTTATAACTTTTGGCCTCGTGACAGGGAGAGAATAGCTCAAGCTTGGGGGAGGCTTAAATCAATGCTATATTCATGCCCCAATCATGAGCTCTCGAGATAAATCATCACTCAAAACTTTTATGCTCGGCTTTCTCATGAAGATCGTACCATGCTTGACACTTCTTGTGCCGGTTCTTTTATGAAGAAGGATATTGATCACAAGTGGAATTTATTGGAGAGAATCAAACACAACTCTGAAGATTGGGAGTTGGAGGAAGGTAAGGACTCAGGTATGAATTTCCAGTTTGATTGCGTTAAATCTTTTGTTGAGACAAACACTTCTAGAGATTTTAGCGCTAAGTATGGACTTGACTCTGAGATAGTAGCTTCTCTATGTGAATCTTTTGCCGCTCATGTTGATCTTCCCAAAGAGAAGTGGTTTAAATTTCATCCTCCTGTAGAAAGCAACATAGCCAAAACCAATCTAGTTGAGGAGAAAATCATAGCTTTTAGTGATCGTGTTGTTCCTTGTGCTTACACTGAGAAACCACCATACCCTGCTAGGATGAAGGATTATTCTAAAGCTCCAACTATGATACGTAGGGGTTACATTAGACCACTTGCACCCCATGAGGAGATTAGAGTTGAACCTAGTGTTGCTATTATCAAAGATCTCTTAGGTGAAGACATAGACGGGCATGTTATCAAATTCTGTGAGGACTCCGCTAGAATTGCTAAACCTCACGTGAAAGACAAGCACGGACCTGTAGTTGGCATGCCCGTGTTTTCTGTTAAGATAGGAGATCACTGTTACCATGGTTTATGTGATATGGGAGCTAGTGTTAGTGCAATACCCCGTTCTCTATATGATGAAATCAAAGATGAGATTGCACCTGCTGAGTTAGAACCCATTGATGTCACTATTACGCTAGCTAATAGAGACACTATCTGCCCTCTGGGAATTGTGAGAGACATAGAAGTCCTGTGTGGTAAGACGAAGTATCCTACTGATTTCCTCGTCCTTGGTACTGCACAAGATAGCTTTTGTCCAATCATATTTGGTAGACCCTTTCTCAACACTATCAATGCTCACATTTATTGCATTAAGCAGACTGTCACAATAAGTTTCGAGGGTGTGTCTCATGAATTTAACTTCTCCAAGTTTGGAAGACAAACCCATGAAAGAGAGTCGTCTGGTAGAGATGAAATCATTGCTCTTGCCTCTATTGTCGTACCTCCTACGGATCCTTTAGAGCAATATCTGCTTGAGCATGAAAATGATATGCATATGGAGGAGAGAGATGAGATAGATAGAATTGTCTTAGAACAATATCCTATTCTCAAGAATAATCTGCCTGTTGAACTGCTTGGGAATCCTCCCCCACCAAAGGGTGATCATGTGTTCGAGCTTAAACAGTTGCTTGATACTCTTAAGTATGCCTATCTTGATGAGAAGGAGATATATCCTGTCATTATTAGTGCTCTCCTCTCAGAGCGCGAAGAGAAGAAGTTACTAAAAACTCTGAGGAAGCACCGCGCTGCTATTGGATATACTTTTGATGATCTTAAGGGTATTAGTCCTACTCTATGTTAGCACAAGATTAAAACTGATCTTGACTTTAAACCAGTTGCTGATCATCAAAGGAGATTAAATCCTAAGATGAAAGAGGTCGTTAGAAAAGAAATTATAAAGCTTCTCGAAGCAGGAATTATTTATCCTGTTGCTCATAGTGATTGGGTAAGCCCAGTACATTGCGTACCTAAGAAGGGAGGTATCACCGTTGTTCCTAATGATAAGGATGAATTAATCCCACAAAGGATTATTACCGGCTATAGAATGGTGATAGACTTCCGGAAACTGAACAAGGCAACCAGGAAAGATCATTATCCTTTGTCATTCATCGACCAAATGCTAGAAAGGCTATCAAAACACACACACTTCTGCCTTCTAGACGGTTATTCAGGTTTCTGGCAGATACCTGTTGCACAATCTGATTAAGAGAAAACCACTTTCACCTGCCCTTTCGGTACCTTTGCCTATAGACGTATGCCTTTTGGATTATGTAATGCACGTGCCACCTTCCAAAGATGTATGATGGCTATATTCTCTGACTTTTGTGAAAAGATTGTCGAGGTTTTCATGGATGACTTCTCCATTTACGGGTCTTCCTTTGATGATTGCCTCAGCAACCTTGATCGAGTCTTACAGAGATGCGAAGAAACCAACCTCGTCTTGAATTGGGAGAAGTGCCACTTTATGGTTAGTGAAGGTATCATTTTAGGACACAAAATCTCTGAAAGAGGCATTGAAGTTGATAAGGCTAAGGTTGATGCAATTGAGAAAATGCCTTGCCCCACAGATATCACAGGTAAACGAAGTTTCCTAGGTCATGCTCGTTTCTATAGAAGGTTCATTAAAGACTTCTCTAAGATTTCTAGGCCTCTTACCAACCTCTTGCACAAGGATGTTCCTTTTGTTTTTGATGAGGATTGTGAGGAAGCTTTCGAAATACTAACAAGGCTTTGATAACCGCACCTATTGTTCAACCACCTGACTGGAACTTGCCCTTTGAAATCATGTGCGACGCTAGTGATTATGCTGTTGGTGCTGTTCTAGGACAAAGAGTTGACAAGAAGTTGAATGTCATTCACTACGCTAGTAAAACTCTAGACAGTGCCCAAAGAAACTATGCCACTACGGAAAAGGAATTTTTAGCAGTCGTGTTTGCTTGTGAAAAGTTCAGATCTTACATAGTTGACTCCAAAGTCACTATTCACTCTGATCATGCTGCTATTAAGTACCTCATGGAGAAGAAGGACGCTAAGCCTAGGCTGATCAGATGGGTTCTCCTGCTACTGGAATTTGATTTGCACGTCGTTGACCGAAAGGGTGCTGATAACCCTGTAGCAGATAACTTGTCTAGGCTAGAGAATGTCCTTGATGACCCACTACCTATTGATGACAGCTTTCCTGATGAGCAATTAAATGTCATCCGCACTTCACTTAGTGCACCGTGGTATGCCGATTATGCAAACTATATCGTAGCCAAATATATACCACCCAGTTTCACCTATCAACAAAAGAAGAAATTCTTCTTTGATTTGAGACACTACTTTTGGGATGATCCTAACCTTTATAAGGAAGGAGTATATGGTGTTATTACACGTTGTGTGCCTCAACATGAACATGGACAGATCCTGCAGAAGTGTCATTCTGAAGCCTACGGAGGACACCATGCTGGAGATAGAACTTCCCATAAGGTATTGCGATCAGGTTTCTATTGGCCCACTCTCTTCAAGGATGCCCGTAAGTTTGTCTTGTCTTGCGACGAATGCCAAAGGATAGGGAACATAAGTAAGCGTCAAGAGATGCCTATGAACTGTTCACCTGTCATTGAACCATTTGATGTCTGGGGCTTTGATTATATGGGACCCTTCCCGAGTTCCAATGGGTACACTCACATCTTAGTTGCTGTGGATTACGTTACTAAGTGGGTAGAAGCTATCCCCACTAAAAATGATGATCACCACACCTCTATTAAGATGCTTAAAGAAGTCATATTCCCAAGATTTGGAGTCCCTAGATACTTGATGACTGATGGCGGTTCAGACTTCATTGATGGTGTTTTCCGCAAGATGCTAGCTAAGTATGTTGTCAACCATAGAGTTGCATCTCCTTATCATCCTCAATCTAGTGGTCAAGTGGAGTTGAGTAATAGGGAGATCAAATTGATCCTACAAAAGACCATCAGTAGATCTCGAAAGAACTGGTCAAGCAAACTTGACGATGCACTATGGGCTTATAGGACTGCTTATAAGAATCCCATGGGCATGTCACCGTATAAAATGGTTTACGGTAAGGCCTCTCATTTACCTCTTGAGTTGGAACACAAAGCTTATTGGGCAATCAAAGAGCTAAACTTTGATTTCAAACTTGCCGGTGAGAAGCGGTTGTTTGATATCAGCTCGTTAGATGAATGGAGAGCCTAGGCATATGAGAATGCCAGGTTGTTCAAGGAAAAGGTTAAGAGATGGTACGACAAACGAATACAAAAACGAGAGTTCAATGTAGGTGATTATGTCTTGCTATACAATTCTCGTTTGAGATTCTTTGCAGGCAAGCTTCTCTCTAAATGGGAAGGTCCCTATGTTGTCGAGGAAGTATATCTTTCCGGTGCCATCAAAATTAATAACACGAAAGGAAATTTTCCTAGAGTGGTAAATGGGCAAAGAATCAAGCATTACATCTCTGGTACTCCCATAAATGTTGAGACCAATATCATCAATGTCATAACTCCAGAGGAGTACATAAGGGATGTTTATTAGCCTGTTTCAGACCTTGAAAACAAAGATGTATCTGTTTCGGCAAGAAATTGGACTCTGATACTTTTCTAATAGGAAATTTCTTCCGTTTTGGAATTTTTGGAAAATTAGGAAAATAAAAAGCAGTCCAGAGAGCAAACGAGGCAGCCACAAGGGCCCACTCCGCCACCACCCCCCTAGTGGCGGTGGGTAAGTTTGTGGGCACGTCGTGTGCCTCCCGGACTCCGTTTTCTTGCACAGGACTCCTTCTGGCCCAGAAAAAAATCAATATATAGTCGCCGAAGGTTTTGATCTCCGTATCGCTCAGTTTTCCTCTATTTTCGTTTCGAGCTTGTTGTCTGCCGCAGATTTAGAGCAAATATGTCTCAGGAGTCTGTTGGGGAGAATGATCTTCACCAAGTTCATGAGGAAGTAGATGCTGATCTGAAAAGAGTAGAAGTCACGGAAGCCAGGGACCAGGCTAAGGAGAAAACCCAAGCTAGGGAGGAAGTTCAACCTATGTTCAACATTGAAGACGTTGAAGGAGTATACTTTCTCCAACCCTTCCTCCACATGCTGCCTCCATCCTTGATTGAACTCTTGAGGTTTTGCGAAACAACTCGTGCTCGCAATATTTATCTTTCTCGTCAAGTTGTTTTGCTGGAAAACCATGTCACAGATCTCAAAGGTATAAATCAAAGGTCGATAGCTCTCTTGGAATCAAAGGCGACAACAACACCTCCATCACTACCAAAGGAAGACAACTAAGCATTGGTATGGGCAATCCCCTTGGCTTCTGCCAAGCTTGGGGGAGTTGCCCAGGTATCGTATCACATTTATATATTTTTCTTTTACCTTTGTTTTAGTTCTTTCCTTTTCAGTTTTATTTCTTCTTTTAGAGGAATAAGTCTTTAGTTTTTAGTTTGAGTCTTTTGATTTTGTCTCGCCCCCGATGTATCCGAGCTTACGAGCTATATAATAAAGAGTGTCTTAGTCAAGGGCTTTGCTTTGTGCCATGATCAAAAGTATGAAAAGAACGATAGCATGAAAGATCATGAGACGATCTTATGGAAAGTGATAATTTCACTTAGGACACGTATGATGATTTAAACTTGTTGAGAATAAATCAACATAGACATTAGTCATTGTTGCAATTAATAAGAAGTAATAAGGAAAGAGAGGTTCACATATAAATATATCATCTTAGACACTTTTTACAATTGTGAGCATTCACCAAACTATTACATGCCTAGGAGTAGATGTTGGACTAGGAAGACAACATAATGAATTGTGTTTGCTTGGTTCCAAATAATGTTATATGATTAGAGATCCCTTAGCATGTGACGATTGCTTCCACCTCATATTAGCCAAAACTCCCGCACCAAGTAGAGATACTACTTGTGCATCCACAAACCTCCAAACCAGTTTTGCCATGAGAGTCCACCATACCTACCTATGGATTGAATAAGATCCTTCAAGTAAGTTGTCATCGGTGCAAGCAGTAAAAATTGCTCCCTAATATGTATGATCTATTATTGTGTGGAAATTAAGCTTTGTACAAACCTGTGATGAGGAAGACAGAAAAGCGACAGACTGCATAATAAAGTTCTTTGTCACAGGAGGCAATATAAAGTGACGTTCCTCCGCACTAAGAGGACACGCATTCAAACCTGAAAAGCGCATGACAACCTGTGCTTCCCTCTGCGAAGGGCCTATCTTGTACCTTTACTTTTTACCCTTGTAAAAGTCATGGTGATCATCACCAATTCCCTTTTTGCCTTTGTCTTGGCTATCGTCACATGCTTGGGAAAGATCTATATTCATATATCAACTTGGAGTTGAGTACTTATGCTTTATTGTTGTTGACTTTGCCCTTGAGGTAAATTGTTGGGAGGCAAAACTATAAGCTCCTATCTTCCTTTGTGTCCAGCTGAAACTTTGACACCATGAGTACCACGTGAGTTGTAACAATTGTGGAAAACGAAAGAGATGATTGAGTATGTGGGTTTGCCTTACAAGCTCTTATTTGACTCTTTCTGATGTTGTGATAAATTGCAATTGCTTCAATGACTATGGACTATTGTTGGTTACTTCTCGGTAAGGTTTTTGCTTCATGCTTTGCTTTGTGAAGGAATTGTTACTTTCCCATAAGAATCTTTATGATATATTTATGTTCTATGTGTGATCATGATGCCCTCATGTCCGTATTATGTTTTATCGACACCTTCGTCCCCAAACATGTGGACATGTTTATGGAACTTGGTTTTCGCTTGAGGACAAGCGAGGTCTAAGCTTGGGGGAGTTGATACGTCCATTTTGCATCACGCTTTCATGTTGATATTTATTGCTTCTTGGGCTGTTATATTACTTGTGGTACCATATTTATGCCTTTTCTCTCTTATTTTGCAAGGATTATTTGAAGAGGGAGAATTCAAGCAGCTCGAATTCTCGACTGGAAAAGGAGAAAATCCTAGTCCACTATTCTCCACATCTCCAAATGCCCTGAAAATTTACGTGGAGTTTTTGTGGAATATATTAGAAATACTGGGTGAAAGAACTACGGGAGGGGGACCACCAGGGCTCAAAAACCTTGCACACCGCCACCACCCCCCTGGTGGCTCACGGCAGGCTTGTGGGCTGCGTGAAGGCCCACTAGCCCCCCTCTTTTGCTATATGAAGCGTCCTGGTCTGGAAAAAATCAATAGGGAGCTTTTTCGTGGTTTCGCCGCTGCCATGAGGCGGAACTTGAGCAGATCCAATCTAGAGCTCCGGCAGGACGATCCTGCCGGGGAAATTTCCCTCCCGGAGGGGGGAATCGTCGCCATCACCATCACCAACACTCCTCTCGTCGGAGGGGAGGCATCTTCATAAACATATTCATCAGCACCATATCCTCTCCGATCCCTAGTTCATCTCTTGTAATCAATCTTCGTCTCGCGACTCCGATTGGTACTTGTAAGGTTGCTAGTAGTGTTGATTTGTCTTTGTAGTTGATGCTTGTTGGATTACTTGGTGGAAGAGTTTATGTTCAGATCCTTGATGCTATTCATTACACCTCTGTTCATGATTATGATTATGTCTTGTGAGTAGTTACTTTTGTTCCTGAGGACATGGGATAAGTCATGCTGATAATAGTCATGTGAATTTGATATTCGTTCGGTACTTTGATATGATGTATGTTGTTTTTCCTCTAGTGGTGTTATATGAACGTCGACTACATAACACTTCAACATATTTGGGCCTAGAGGAAGGCATTGGGAAGTAGTAAGTAGATGATGGGTTGCTGGAGTGACAGAAGCTCAAACCCCAGTCTATGCGTTGCTTCGTGAGGGGCTGATTTGGATCCACTAGTTTAATGCTATGGTTAGACTTTGTCTTAATTATTATTTTGTAGTTGCGGATGCTTGCGAGAGAGGTTAATCATAAGTGGGATGCTTGTCCAAGTAAGGGCAGTACCCAAGCGCCGGTCCACCCACATATCAAACTATCAAAGTAACGAACGCGAATCATATGAACATGATGAAACTAGCATGACAGAAATTCCCGTGTGTCCTCGGGAGTGTTTTTCCTCCTATAATACTTTGTTCAGGCTTGTCGCTTGCTACAAAAGGGTTTGGGGCACTTGCTGCACCGTTGCTACTACTTGTTACTTGTTACTTTTTGCTCACTACGTTTCACCTCGCTACACAATCACCTGTTACCGCTACTTTCAGTGCTTGCAGTTATTACCTTGCTGAAATCCGTTTATCAGAGCCTTCTGCTCCTCGTTGGGTTCGACACTCTTACTTATCGAAAGGACCACAATTGATCCCCTATACTTGTGGGTCATCAGTATGGTAATCATGTCTTATAAATCATGTTGTTAGACAACAATGAACCTGCGAATTATGAAGAAGCAATGGTGGGCCCGGATTCCAACAAATGGCTGGAGGCCATGAAGTCCGAGATAGGATCTATGTATGAAAACAAAGTGTGGACTTTGGAACTATTACATGAAGGCCGTAAGACTATTCAGAACAAATGGATCTTTAAGAAGAAGACGGACGCGGACGGTAATGTAACCGTTTATAAAGCTCGACTTGTGGCAAAGGGTTTTTCACAAGTTCAAGGAGTTGACTACGATGATACGTTCCCACCGGTAGCGATGCTTAAGTCCGTCCGAATCATGTTAGCAATAGTTGCATTTTTCGATTATGAAATCTGGCAGATGGAAGAAACGACGTTCCTTAACTGTTTTCTTAAGGAAGAGTTGTATATGATACAACCCGAAGGTTTTGTCCGATCCAAAGAATGCTAACAAAGTATGCAAGCTCTATCGATCCATTTATGGACTGGTTCAAGCATCTCGAAGTTGGAATAGGCGCTTTGATGAGGTGATCAAAGCATTTGGGTTTATACAAGTTGTTGGAGAATCTTGTATTTACAAGAAATTGAGTGGGAGCTCTGTGGCGTTTCTAATATTATATGTGGATGACATATTGCTGAATGGAAACAATGTGGAGTTTTTAGAGAGCGGAAAAGATTACTTGAACAAACGTTTTTTATGAAGGACCTAGGAGAAGCTGCTTACATTCTAGGCATTAAGATCTATAGGGATAGATCGAGGCGCCTGATAGGACTTTCACAAAGCGCATACCTTGATAAAGTTTTGAAGAAGTTCAAACTGGAACAGTCCAAGAAGGGGTTCTTGCCAGTATTACAAGGTATAAAGTTGAGTAAGACTCAGTGTCCAGTAACTTCGGAAGATAGAGAAAAGATGAGTACCGTCCCCTATGCTTCAGCCATAGGGTCTATCATTTATGCAATGTTGTGCACTAGACCGGACGTCAGCCTGGCCATAAGTATGGCAGGCAGGTTTCAAAGTAATCCAGGAGTGGATCACTGGACGGCGGTCAAGAATATTCTGAAGTACGTGAAAAGGACTAAGGAAATGTTTCTCGTTTATGGAGGTGACGAAGAGCTCGTCGTAAAGGGTTACGTCGACGCAAGCTTTGACACTGATCCGGATGACTCTAAATCTCAAACCGGATACGTATTTATTCTTAATGGGGGTGCGGTAAGCTGGTGCAGTTCCAAGCAAAGCGGCGTAGAATATTCTACATGTGAAGCAGAGTACATGGCTGCCTCGGACAACTAAGGAGGGTGTCTGGATGAAGCAGTTCATGACGGATCTGGGAGTTGTGCCGAGCGCATTAAATCCAATAACTCTGTTCCGTGACAACACTCGTGCAATTGCTTTAGAAAAGGAACCAAGGTTTTACAAGAATACCACACACATCAAACGACGCTTCAACCTCATCCGCGACTACGTCGAAGGAGAGGACGTAAATATTTGCAAAGTGCACACGGATCTGAATGTAGCAGATCGGCTGACTAAACCCAAACTGTATGGGTGTTAGATTCATTCCAATGTAAATCACATAACAATGTGAGGACTAGATTATTGACTCTAGTGCAAGTGGGATACTGTTGGAAATATGCCCTAGAGGCAATGATAAAATAGTTATTATTATATTTCTTGTTTCAAGATAATCGTTTATTACCCATGCTATAATTGTATGGAATGAAAGCATAGATACATGTGTGGATATATAGACAAAACAATGTCCCTAGAAAGCCTCTAGTTGGCTAGCCAGTTGATCAAGGATGGTTAAAGTTTTATGACCATACACAAGTGTTGTCAATTGATAACTCGATCACATCATTAGGAAAATCATGTGATGGACTAGACCCAAACTATGAGCGTAGCATGTGATCGTGTCATTTTGTTGCTATTGTTTTCTGCGTGTCAAGTATTCATTCCTATAACCATGAGATCATGTAACTCACTGACACCGGAGGAATACCTCGTGTGTATCAAACGTCACACCGTAACTGGGTGACTATAAAGGTGCTCTACAGGTATCTCCGAAGGTGTCCGTTGAGTTAGCATGGATCAAGATCAGCATTTGTCACTCCGTGTGACGGAGAGGTATCTCGGGGCCCACTCAATAATACAACATCACATACAAGACTTTCAAGCAATGTGACTCAAGTGTAAGTCACGGGATCCTATATTACGGAACGAGTAAAGAGACTTGTCGGTAACGAGATTGAAATAGGTATAGGGATACCGACGATCAAATCTCGGGCAAGTAACATACCGAAGGACAAAGGGAATGTTATACGGGATTATATGAATCCTTGGCACAGAGGTTCAACCGATAAGATCTTCATAGAATATGTAGGATCCAATATGGACATCCATGTCCCGTTGGATATTGACCGAGGAGTGCCTTGGGTCATGTCTACATAGTTCTCGAACCCGCAGGGTCTGCACACTTAAGGTTCGATGATGTTTTAGTATAGTTGAGTTAGATGTGGTGGTGACGAAGGTTGTTCGGAGTCCGAGATGATATCACGAAAATCACGAGGGTTTCCGGAATGGTCCGGAAGCAAATATTGATATATAGGATGGTTTCATTTGGTCACCGAAAAGTTTTCGGGCATTACCGGGAGTGTACCAGGAGTGACGAATGGGTTCCGGCTATTCACCAGGAGGGACCCACCAACCCGGGAGTGAGCCCAGTAACCCTAGGGTGGCGCACCAGCCCTTAGTGGGCTGGTGAGGCCAGCCCAATAGGGCCATGGCGCCACAAGTTGAAAAAACCAAAAGAAAATAAAAAACAAGGAAAGAGGGAGGTGGGAAGGAAGGAGTGGACTCCTTCCCCCAAACCGAATTGGGGTGGGAGTCCACCTCTCCCTTCGGCCGGCGCCCTTGGGGCTCCCTTGAGCCCCAAGGCTAGCCCCTCTCCTCCTCCTATATATATTGGTGGTTTTAGGGCTTTTGAGACACAACTTTGCCATGTGCAACTCAAACTTATACCACGTAGTTCTTCCTCTAGATCGTATTTGTGCGGAGCTCAGGCGGAGCCCTGCAGGAGTAGATCATCACCACCACCGGAGCACCGTCATGCTGCCGGAGAACTCATCTACTTATCCATCTCTCTTGCTGGATCAAGAAGGCCGAGATTGTCATCGAGCTGTACGTGTGCTGAACGCGGAGGTGCCGTCCGTCCGGCGCTAGATCGGAACGGGTCGTGGGACGACGGTAATTTGAATCACGAAGTTGTACCACTATATCAACCGCGTTTCTTAATGCTTCCCGCTTAGCGATCTACAAGGGCATGTGGATCTAATCTCCTCTCGTAGATGAACGTCACCATGATAGGTCTTCGTGTGCGTAGGAAAATTTTTGTTTCCCATGCAACGTTCCCCAACAAAGTGGGCCTCTAGGATTTATTAGGAATTCTGAAAAATAGTCATTGGGCTGGCTCAAAACGGTTAAATTCCAACAATCCCCCACGAGATCCCAGAGTCACACAAAATTTTCCTTTGGTTCCAAAACAATGTTTATATACCGCTACTGTAATGGAGACTGCTAAGTTGAACTTCCACCTAGAAATCTATGCTACACTAGTAAGCAACTTGAACAGTGGACTATGCTTTGAACTCCAAGTTTCCTACGAATCTAGCTTCACACACAGCCTTGACCGATACTAGTCTACCGTGGGACTTCCCCGCGGATGGAGCTTATGATTCATACCCCGAGTCCTTTCATGAGTTTACTAGAGAGCACCCTACTCTCATACATTGCGACGTTAACAATCAGACTCATATAGGTGTGTTCTTCAGAAGATATTCTGTCGGACAACATCTCTGCCCCAATAAGCCACTTACAACACATTAAGATATATATCAACATGTCATGCAGATTATGAAAGTATTGCATCTTCATGGAGGGGTATTGTAAATGGTAATGATACTTTCCTCTCAGTTGGCCAACAACTTATCTTCCACATCTAATTCACAAGATCTCCGATCACATAGAATATGTTACCATTGTGAACATATCATATTGTGGGTCCCATACCCATCTCCTTCGATGCATTATGTATCACATTATGTGATAGACCCTTAGTAAACGGATCTGCCAGACTTTTAGATGTTTGGATATAATCTAATACAATAACTCTGGAGTTTCTCATTTTCCTTACAGATTTTAACCTTCTCTGACCATGTCTTGATGACTTCATGTTATCCTTTGAACTACTCACTTTGTGATTGTCGCGGTTCATAAGAACACCCGGTACATGTTTCTCAACAACTCGTAAGTCATTCAAGAGTCGACGAATCCAATCTTCTTCGATCGTAGTTATATCTAGTGCTGTGAGTTCTGCTTCTATTGTTGACCCTGTTAAGATCGTTTTCTCGCAAGAATTCCAAGGAACAGCGCCACCACCGTGAGTGAATACATATCCGCTCGTGGCCTTTATCTCATCAGCATAAAAGATCCAGTTTGAGTCACTATACCCTTCAAGTACCTTTGGATACCCAGTGTAGTGAATTCCATAACTTTTAGTGCCCTTCAAATAGCGTATAACTCTTTCTAGAGCTTTCCAATGATCATCTCCTGGTTTTAAGACAAACCGGTTCAGCTTGCTAACAGGAAAAGAGAAGTTAGGTCTCATAGCGCTCGCTAAACAAATAAGCGAGTCAATTATCTGAAAGTATTTCAATTGATCTCTAGCAATTGTTCGATTCTATCGAAGCAAGACGCTAGCATCATAGGGTGTTGGAGAGGTCTTGCAGTCATTATAACCAAAGCGACCCACCATCTTTTCCACATAGTGAGATTGAAGCAATGTAATCCCACTATTATCACTTCTGAGCAGCTTCATATTCAAAATAATATCAGCTACTCCTAAATCCTTCATCTCGAAATAATGAGATAGGAACTCCTTGACCTCCTTAATAACATTCAGTTTTGTTCCAAAAAATCAATATGTCATCAACATATAAGCAGAGGATAACTCCCACACCCCCACCATGGCGATAGTACACACATTTGTCAGCTTCGTTTACAACAAAGCCTAGAGCTGTTAAAGTTCTTTCAAACTTCTCATGCCACTGCTTAGGTGCTTGCTTAAGTCCATACAAAGACTTCAACAATTTGCACTCCTTTTCTTCATGACCGTCCACTATAAACCAATCTGGTTGTTCCATATAAATTTCCTCATCCAACTCTCCATTTAGGCAAGAAGCCTTAACATCCATTTGATGAACGAGAAGACCATGTGAGTGAGCTAGTGAAAGTAGTACTCGAATGGTGGTAAGTCGAGTAACAGGTGAGTGAGTATCAAAGAAGTCTTCACCTTCCTTTTGGCTATAACCCTTGGCCACGAGCGATGCCTTGTACTTCTCAATACTACCATCAGGCCCAAGCTTCTTCTTACATACCCATTTGCACCCTATAGGTTTGCACCCATAAGGACGATCAGTTATCTCCCAAGTTTCATTTGTCACGATGGAATCCATCTCACTATGGACCGTTTCCTTCGACTAGTGAGCATCTTCAGATGCATAAGCCTATGAAATAGAACTAGGAGTGTGATCGATGAGATATATAAGAAAATCATCACCAAAGGACCTTGTAGTCCTGTGTCTCTTGCTCATTTTAGGAGTCTCATTATTGTTCTCCACAGTATCTTCAAGATGTTGCTTTGCAATGGTAGGTTCAGAAATTGCAACTACATCTTGACTCGATGAACTAGGCATCTCCTGATTTGATGAGCTACCCATATCTTTCATGGGAAAGATATCCTTGAAGAAAGTCGCATCATTGGACTCCATGATTTTAGCGACATGCATGTCACATACCTCAGATTTTACAATCAAGAATCTATAACCAATGCTATGAAAAGCATAACCCAAGAAAACACAATCCACAGTTTTTGGTCCAAGCTTTCACTTCTTTGGAATTGGTATATTGACTTTTACCAAGCATCCCCGAGTTCGTAGGTAAGAGAGTTTTAACCTTTTCTTCTCCCATTCTTCGAATGGAGTTATTTCTTTTTTTATGGGAACTTAGTTTAGGACATGACCATGCCATCGAGATACCCGATGTGTCTAACATGGCGTTAACCAAATCAGTTAGAGTATGGTTCTTTCTTTCGTCTACCCATTTGACTGAGGTGAATAGGGAGGTGTCCTCTCATGGATTATACCATGTTCTGCACAAAAGAAATAAAACTCGTTAGAAAAATACTCTCCACCAAGATCGTACCTAAGCCTCTTGATTTTCCGATCAAGTTGGTTTTCCACTTCAGCTTTATAGATCTTGAAGAAATTCAAAGCCTCATATTTCGACTTTAAAAGATGAACATGCCAGTATCTAGTGGAGTCATCGATTAACGTCATAAAATATTTCTATCCACCTTTCGTCAAAACACCATTCATTTCAGAAAGATCTGAATGTATGAGTTCTAGTGGCGGAAGATCTCTTGTTTTCGAAGCTGTATGAGACTTAAGAGGTTGCTTAGCTTGCATCACACTTGACACTTAGATCCCTTGACAATAGTGACATTGGGGATTAAGTTCAAATAGCCTAACCACATTATACAACCAAAATTAAGATGACAAAGAAGTGAAGGCGAGACATTTGATTCATTATTATTGCAAAGATGATTAACAACTTTATTACAAACATCTGACAAGGATAGAATGAACAAGCCTCCTGATTCATAACCTTTACCAACAAAAGTTAAATACTTGGATATTACAAATTTATTGGACTCAAAGACAAGCTTATAGCCATCTCTACATAGAAGAGATCCGCTAACAATATTTTTATTCTCGGAGGGGTCATAGTTCACGTTCTTCAGCCGAACGACCTTTCCTGAAGTAAACTTCAGATCGACCATGGCAACAACACGAATAGAAGTACATGAATCGTTGCCCATCAAGATGGAAGCAGTCCCTACGACCTGATATGAAGAAAAAAGGAAACATCACCGCATACATGCACATTAGCACCCGTGTCAATGAACCAATCACGGAATGACATACTCAGAGATTAGTGGGAAGTATACCATACCAAACATCCTCCATCTCAGCGTCACCAATGAAAACATTGGCGATTTTGTCGCCTTTCCCATGTTGACGCTTGTCATAACAGTTAGGGCACCTAGGTGCCCAATGATCAGGATCTCCGCAGACATGACAAATACTTTTCTTCTTCTCGGTCTTCTTCTTGAAGTTGGTGTGCTGCGAGGCCTTGTTTTTCCTGTCAAACTTCCCCTTACCATCAAACTTGCCCTTGTTCTTGAAATGTGGGGCTGGAAGTTTTTTGTTTTTTACCATATTGGCACTAGAACCTCCCTCCATACCTCGAGCACTTATGTCTTTTTCTCTTGCCTTTTCTTCCACATCAAGAGTACCAATGAGACCCGGAATGGAAAAATCCTACCTCTTTTGCTTCAGAGAGGTAGGAAAGTTCCTCCACGAAGGAGGAACCTTAGTGATAATACCATAGTCTACAAACTTCTCCAGTAACATACAATTGCGGTGCTCAAGTTCTCTAGCAAATGGTTGTATCTCGTGAGCTTGCTCAACCATGGAGGCTCATCAATCATCATGTAATCATAGAATTGTTCCATGATATACAACTTAGTTCCAGCGTCCGAGACTCCAAACTTGGCCTCGAGCGCGCTTGACACATCTTTTCCATTGTCAATTGACGCATAAGCATCAACTATATTCTCACCAAGAACACTCAAGAGAGCAGCCTTAAACAAGAGATCAATTTTGTGAAAAGCGAGTTCCTGTTGAGGATCAAGAACTCCTTCAGGTTTGCCAAGACTGGCGTCATAGAAGCTCATGGTTTGAAACCGTAGAAGAGCACTCACACGCCTCCTCTTACAGTGCACACCCTCAAACATAGGAGGCCTCATGGAAGGAGCAAAACCATTCGGGGTAAATTGCCTATAATAAGGTTTTTGGATTGTTGGAAATACGAGTGATTTACTATCTGATTTTACTACCATAAGTAGCAGATAAATCATGACTACCATAGCAATTATAAGACAAGACATGCGACCATATAAAGAGTATGCAAGTGGCATCTGAAGTGATGAGTATGAACGGAACATATCTAGAACAAAAACTAGAACAATAAGTTGCGACATAAACTCAAACAAGAAGAACATGAACACATACTGAGTTGCAACATTAGTGGGATTGGCATTGACGTCGTCACGGGCCATGTTGTTGTAGAGGTTGTTGTCGGATTTCGGGCTCCGCAAAACCCTAAAGATTCAAACTCAGGGGCGTGTACGAAGATCTCTCGCGTGTTCGCTCTCCTAAATCGCTACTCGCTGGGATGGCAGAGAACTCACTCGATGGCGAGGGGACACAGAACACAACAGTTTACCCAGGTTCGGGCCGCTGAGAAGTGTAATACCCTACTCCTACTTTGGTGGATTGCCTCTCGTAGAGGTTGGTGGATGAACTAGTATAGTGCTCGAGGGCCTCCGGAAGCTGGGTGGCCTTTGTGTGGTGCAGGTGGGTGAATGAATGGATCTCCCCCTATGAAGTAACCTACTCTCTCTATATATAGTGGGGGCCCTGGTCATCTTCCCTTATCGTTTTGGCGGGAAGGGATCCCACAATGGCCAATTTTGAAGGGGGACATGGGAACATGCCTCTCGTGTCCAAAAGTAGTCTTCGCATGCAAAGTGGATGTCAACGCAGCAGGGACGGGTCCAGGGATGACGTCCGTCCTGCTGGCGGGCGGTAGTGGCCTTGTTGCACCAGAATGGAAACCTTTTGGAGATGCCTTGGGGACCTGCATGCGTTCGCGCCCCCTTTGCACTAAAGGGGGAACTGCACCGTCCTGATGCATGATGCTCGCCTGTCCTTCCCCTATGTCATCCTAGACTCCTGAGGCTGGGTCTCGCCTCGGAATATCCGCCGATCCGGAGGGGTCCCGAGGAGGCCCCGTGTGGGTCTTGATGTTGTTCCTCCCCGCGAGGCTTGTTCCTCCCCGCGAGGCTTGGCCCCTTGCGAGGGACTTTCCTTGAGTGGTGTCGGGCCTGTTGGCTTTTTTCCGATGAAGTGGTCCAACCCTGGGCTGCAGGCAGGCAGGTCTGGGTACCCCCATTCCCAGAATGCCGACAGTTGTCGATGTCGGTGAAGAAGCCGTCGTCCGGGAAGTGGTCGTTAGCGTCCATGGCGTCCGTGATGAAGAAGCCAGTAGTCGCGCAAAGCGCTCCCCAAAAATGGTAATTTGAAGGCCTACTTTCCCGACGTGCGGTGCATGCTGCGACCTCGATTGGGGAAGAACCTAGTAGCAGCGCAGGTTTGGAACTTGACGTTGAGAGGAAGATGATCTATCTGATTTGTCTCTGTAGAGAGGAGCGACTTGTCTTTAATAGGCATAGGAGAAGGAGGAGAACTTGCAACGACGGGAGGAAAATTAGTCATCGGCTCGAATCGTTCCCACAACCCGTGGCGCAACGCGTCACGACGAGGTGAGGCGGGCGATGGAGGAGGACGAGCATGCATGTATGTTTCTCTTGTTCTGATGCTCATACATGTGTGGAAACATCCTCCTTTATAAGGAGGTACAACTCCTACCAAACTAGCAATGTGGGAGTAAACTTTAGTTCCACCTCTTGTCTTGCATGAATGGGCTAAGTGGGCCTCTAGGATTTATTAGGAAATCTGAAAATAGTCACTCAGCTGTCCCAAAACGGTTAAATTCCAGCAATTGGCTTCTCCGTTGCTCCAGGAGGCAGGAGGTCTACGCTTTATCCGCCAAATCCAATGCTAAACCATTCACACCGCGACGCAACACAAGGGCGTCTAAGAGCGCAGCGACTCTTTCTATTGCCAAGGCTACCCTGACAGATAACGTCCTTCTTAGAGTGTTGGGTCTCGTCCCGCGATATCCCGTGGCTGACGACATTGTTGTGCAAGAGTTGAAGGACCTGTTTGACTCTCTGTTTAGAGAACAATACATGAGGATAATTGTGTCTCTCTTTGGCAAGGCAGTTCTAACAGAGAACTTCGAGGGAGGTTCATCGATGGGCATAGAGGTATAGTGAGCCATGTGATCTTTGGTGCTGGTGTTTCAGATTCTTCTCATGGATCTAAGCCGACACATTATATGATGGAATGTGAGAGGTTTAAATAACCCGACAAATAGGAAAGCGGTGGGAGATTTATTGGCCACGACTAAGGCTAATCTATTTTTATTACAAGAAACCAAGCTCGATGTAATTGATCAATTCGATGTAATGCAATGTTTGGGCCCGTCCTTTGACGGCTTTGCATACTTATCGGCGATCGAGATTAGAGGTGGGATCCTTTTGGCTTGGAACTCCAGTTTTATCCCTAGATGCCAACTTCATAACATGGCTAGTGTGTCCCAAGATGGGAAGAGATTGGTGGATCTCGGTCGTCTACGGGCCTCAAGGTGACGAGCTCAAATCTTTATTCCTACATGATCTGGAGGCCAAGAGGGACACGTGTCATGGGCCATGGATGATCTTGGGGGATTTCAACATGATTCTAAGGGCTTCCGAGAAGAATAACACTAACCTCAGTCGTGGTATGATGGATAAGTTTCGTCGCTTCATGGACGACGAGGAGCTCAAGGAACTTTACTTGCAGTGGTGACGTTTTACTTGATCCAACTAAAGGGAGGCGCCTATGCTTACCAAGATTGATCGCATCCTAATTTCCGTGGACCGGGAGTTCGAATACCCGGATTCTCTCCTCCAGTTTTTGTCCACCGGAGTGTCCGATCACGCACCTCTCTATATCACCAGTGCCGCCCCTTTCTTTCACAAGAAAATGTTTCATTTTGAGATGTTGTGGACTAAGCTGGATGGTTTCGAGGATGCCATCAGGCATGCTTGGGTGCGTGATGCTTCCATTACTGACATGTTCAAGCGCCTTGACGCTCTCTTTAGGAACACATCATCTTACCTCCAATCTTGGGGGTAGTGATAAATGGGCAATATTAAACTGCTAATGGTAGTTGCCTCTTGGGTCATCTTTTGTGTGGACAGGGCATTGGAGTAACATTTCTTTCTAGCATTGAGAATTTGAGATCAGGTTAAGGCACACTTTAAAGCTAACCCTTCTTGGCTTGGCTTCTCTCAAACGAACCATTGATAGGCAGAGATCCAAGTTGAGCTGGCTCACAGAGGGCGATTGTTAGAGCATATTTCTCCATATGTGATTTTGGTAATTCATGACAATCCTTATGGACTAATGGTTGCCTTAATTTATTGTGATGCCCCTAATTGCTAGCTATAGTAACCCCTCTAATCAAGCTACAATGATCACCATGACTAAGCTAATCATGTTGCTAAACAGTACATGATCAATCTTGGAATCATATCTCATTTCAAATTCCACTACTAGAGGACATTGTATTTTTGTTGTGATACAATAAAACACCAGAAAACAACGGTAAAATGTTGCACACTTGGTAAAAAATCCCAAAACAAATGATGTTATGGAAAACAACGTCACCAACCTACTAGTGTAGACCCCCATCATTGAAAATAGAGCCGAAATTGCATTTGGAAAGCACTTTAAAATCCATGAGAAATTCAAACTTATTCAATAAAGTCTCAAACTAATTGTGGCAGTACAAAATATTGCATGCACTTTAATGAAGTAAGTCACACATTTTTGCTAAAGCTAATTGGTCCTGAAAATAAATGAAACACAAAAGATTAAAAGAAAACAGAAACAGAAAATTAAATAAAAAGAAAAATACCTACTAGGCACCGAGGCCCAAGTGATAGAGGCTGGCCTGGCCCATTTAGGCCAGCATTTCCTTCCACCCTCGTCAGAGGGGGGGGCTGTCACGAGCACGACCGTCCGAGTGGCGATTGCCTTGCTGGCGAGCATCCCGCAACCCTCCTCGGGGATAAGGTCGAGCCCTTAGCTCTCTCTCTCTCTCTCACCCCCACAAACCCTAGGACCCCATTAGCCCTACTCTGTTCCTCTGCCCCTCACACCGAGCTCAGCCAAGCACTACCATGGTCGTGCCGTGGTGAAGTCCGCGGCCACAGCCATTCCCCCGGCTCCGTTGCATGTCCACGAGCTCCGCGGGTGACCACTCCTTCCTGCTCTTCACTTTATCGAGATAGGGAGCTCCATTATAATCGCCAGTGTCCACTTCATCCTCTTCATGCTCCGGTGATCGCCGCCTCGATTCGCCGCCTCCACCGCGTCAAGAGCTTCCCCGGACCTTCTCTGCAACGGTCATGAGCTCCCTCTCGTAGCCCCCTCCCTCTATGCACTCCCCTAGGCCCTAGGCCCGATAGCTGGCTGTTGTTGTGGCCAAGCTGTGTCTGCCGTCATTGCCGCCGTGCATGAGTCGTACGTGCTCTTGAACACTCATGCATGCTACGGGCATGGTCCAGGGCCTCTCCTGCGGCGTCCCCGAACCATAGTTGGGTTCCCGCGTGCTTCTGCTGCTAGTTCCATGCTCGCCCAAACCGGCCGTCGCCTAAACTCGACGCCGGCGATGTTTCCAGCCTCCCCTAGACCAACCACCACCTCCATTCGATGCGGTTGGGTGTGATCGTTCGAAAGAACCCACCCGCAAGTGATTTGAGCTGCCGTAGACGAATCCCGAGATCCTCCGGCAAAGTAGCCAGTGCGGGAGGCTCGCGGGAGCTATCTCCGGCGTCATCGCTGACGTGGCGTTGACACTCGGTCCCTCTGGGTCGTTGGCAGCTGGGTCCCGCGGCCTAAGTTGGCCAGTTAACCGGGTCAACTTGCTGACTCGACTGGGTCCAATCCTCGACGAGTGGCCCCACCACTTTTCTAATTAACTAAGTTAGTTAGACATTTTAATTAACCTACTTAGTCACTCGCTAGTGGACCCACTTTGTTAATTAACTAATTTACATTAGTTACAAATTGTGTTAACCCCACTCACTAGGACAGATGGGGCCCAATAGTGAGGTCTAACCTAGGCACAACCATGTTGACTCCTGACATCACAATGATGTTATGCTGATGTCGTAAATGCATTTTTCGAATTAAATCAATTTTGATAATTTCATAATATTAATAAATCTTTGAAAATTAATATACGATAATCTATAAGTGAGATGAAAATATTTTATATATGAAAGTAGATTAGAAAAATACAATGAATCCGAATATGGTGTCCCTTCGTGTGCCACATGCCCCTAACATAAAGAACATGGAACTTTTCCATTGATTTCATCTCTCCAGTTGTAGCCACAAACCGAGGAAATAGCGTGAGATATTTTCCTGATCCGTCCATGACGTGTAGTACTGCGTTAGCTCATGCCTAGCACCGCACATAGCCATGACATGCATCATGATGCACCTGCTTGTTCTTATTTATAGTTTCTTC
Organism: Hordeum vulgare subsp. vulgare; assembly: GCF_904849725.1. Lineage (NCBI taxonomy): Eukaryota > Viridiplantae > Streptophyta > Magnoliopsida > Poales > Poaceae > Hordeum > Hordeum vulgare. The sequence goes on from NC_058522.1 coordinate 269,626,642, forward strand.
CCCCTCTTCTCTCCGGTAGACGCCGACGCTAAAGCTGCTGCCGGGTACGATTACCCTCCTAATGACCAGCCTTTTGCAGTAGAGCAACAAGGCAAGCAACCCCCCTTGATCATTCTTATATCGCTCATTCTTTCTCCCTTGTGCTGGCATTAGATTTTACTACTGTTGTGATAGCTCCTATTCTGATGCATAGACAACTTTTGATAAACTGTATTATACTGTACTACACATTAAATGCTTAGTAGAGGCGGAGCAGCGAACCCCATTGACCCTGTAGTCCTAGTTGCCCCTGCTTTATCAACAAAGATTCAATCCACTAATCGACGAGCCAAGAATCTTCACATCACTTCACACCCCCTTGTTGTACGACGCTGCAGAGCTACTATCGAGTACCATGGGTGACATCTCGTTACGTACTCCTGATGTTAGCTCTGTAGTGTAGTTAACCGGCGGTGGTTTACAAAGGGTGATTCCTCCTTCACCACCTCTCATAATGACTCTGTCGTGAAACCCCTCAAGCATGGACAATCGTGGGTGATTCCTCCCTGGTCACCTTGACGGTTATATCATTCAGAATCCATTGAGGGTGGTACCTCAGAACCCTCTAATGTTACAGCCACATGGTTACTTAACCTTACTACTTGGAATATGATGAAAGGTGTGTTGCAGGTGGATGTAACGAGCCATGGTCGGGCATTCTTGGCCTTGGCCACACATCCTCGAGACGGGGCGACGGGACCACATATCGTGGATTGCTGATTGTTGAGTGCCACACATTCTGGGGTATTTGATCTCAGTTGGTCGTTGACCTTTTCGCACTAACCTTCACGTGGGAGAAGTTATGGGTACTCGACGTCGTAGTATTAGTCGAAGCTCTTCGGACGTCCGCAATGGAGTGGCGCGCGCCCGACTGGTATGCGTAAGCATTGATCTTGTATTGGAGGTACCAGGATTGACCTCGGCCGCCCATGCGTCATGCAGGAGTGAAAACGGTGATGGGCCCATGACCCCTGCGCACTTAGGATTTATGACAGGCTGGCCCTTTGTTGAGCATAGGTAGGGCTGCGACGTGTTGATTTTCCGAGGACGGGCATGACCCAGGAAAGTGTGTCCGGCCAGAGTATATCGAGTTTGTTGGGTACTATGGTGCACCCATGGAGGGATGAAAATCAACTATACGAATAGCCATGTCCACGGTTACACGGTGACTTGGAATTGTATCCCAATCTAATACAACTAGAACGTTGACTTTACTGGTACGTTTGGCTCCGAGATTGCTCTCTCACAGGGAGTCGAGGAAGAATCTCTGGGCGTGACTTAATTAAATTTGATGCAATAATATGAATATATGTGTGTTATTGTTCTACTCTCTTCTAATGCTTCAAGACTCTGAAGATGCTAGTCTTCGATAGGACTAGGCCTTCTCTCTATTCTCGCATTGCTGCAGTTAGTCCACTTATAACCCCATTCCTTTGATACTGATGCATACTTAGCATAGTTCTCATGTTAGTCTTGCAAGTACTTTGGATGAGTACTCACCCTTGCTTTGCTCCCTCTTTTCCCCTTGATACGATTTTCGTGACCAGATGATGGAGCCCAGGAGATGGCGTATCTCGTAGATGACGACTGCTACCTTGACGGTGGCTACTTCTACGTGGGGGCCACTAATTACCAGGAGTAGTTTAGGAGGTTCCCACGCAGGAGGCATCGCCTCTTTTGATCTATGTATCTTTTGTGCTAGCCTTCTCTAAGGCATAACTTGTTTATATGTCTATACTCAAATAATATTGCTTTCGCTAACTCGTGTGTTTTAGAGATGTTTTATTCGAGCCCTCGAGGCCCCTAGCTTGTAATATGAAGATTGTATTTTTAATTTGTGTTTAGAGGTTTGTTGTGATAACTTCCCGTGAGTCCTTAATCTTGGTTGTATGCATTTGCGTGTATGATTAGCGTAAGACCAAATCGCGGGCATCACAAGTTGGTATCAGAGCCGACTTCCTATAGGTAGCCCCCTTTCCAACTCCTTGTACGAAGTTGAGTCTAGTACTTGAAAAACTTTTACTAACATTGTTGTGTGGCTTACGGGCCCACATCTCAATCGGGTGGTATTATGATCTTTAACTCCTCTTCTATACTCTCGGTTCTGATCTCTCTTCTCTTTCTAGTTAAAGATTTTACTAACTCTAACTCTAGGTTCTCGTAACTACTTCCTCCCAGAGAGACCCTCATCCCAGATTATGACTTGATTCATCATAAGACTTAGAAGATACTCTTTGATAATCTCACAAGAACTTGTGCTCATCGCTTTTTGCTATTACCTTCCACCGTCAACCCGTATGGACGATTGCATACAATTGTCGCTAATACTTCCATTTTGTAGTTGCTCTTGTTATGACAAGGTACATTAAATTATCTTACCGTGGATTCGTTCGTCCTTAGTTCTCATCAGTTTTGTGAGTCCTTCGAATTGCTATTTGATCTTCTGAAATCCTCAGTAGCTTATTGCTCTTGACTTTCCTCGTGTGCTTGCATTATGGTTAATTCCATATGTCTAGCAACATTCATTAAAATACTTTGTGATTGTCCTCCGATCTTATTGATTCAACATGTGTGTGAATGCATGCAATTATGAGCTGATCCTCATAAATTATCTTTCGGCTCGGACGTCTTCTAAATAGGAGCTGGTTCTCGGCAAATCAACCTTGATTTATTGCCCATCTAAGTCCTTCTACTTACTTGTATTTGATGGGAGCATCCGATTTTGATATAGCAACCTAGAAATCGTAATTCTTTGGTGTTGAAGTATCGATATTACTCATATGATCTCTAATACGATGCCTTGCATTTCTTATTCCTTTGATTGGGTACCGATACTCATAATCAGGTCCATTTGTGGACCACCAGACCCATTGTTGGGTTATTATCCGATGGCATCCTTCACATTCTAAATTCTTGTGATATTATTTCCCTGATACATGATACCATTAGTAAATTGTGCCTTATCCCTATGATAAGTTGTATCCTATGCTTTTGTCACCCATGCTCTTCAAGAATGTGTTAATTACTCTTAAAGTTTGTGGCATATGTTCCTAAGATGGCCCGATGGGTTGACATATGCCTTCCTTAATCCGTGTGAACCCGGGAGTTTTCACGAGTCTTACTCTTTTGGTGTTTTGCCACATAATCTTTCCAAGATACAACTTCATCAAAGGCGAGGAGTAAATGGCACGTGATGCATTGATGAAGTCGGAGTCGACCTTGAACTTGGTGTTCATGACCATGGAAATTATGTTGATCCTATCATAGAAGCTTCTCGTATCAATAATCATTCATTGTTTGCTTTGATATTGTATCTGTGATTTGGTACTTTGCAAGTGTGGTTCCTACCATGATTGCTCTTCTTTGATCCCATTTTTAGACAAGTTAGAGCACTTGTCTTCCATAGATTAATACACTAGTCTTAACATCTATTCCAATCTACCTTCGAGTATTAACCCTGGTATCTCGAGAATATCATGGAGCTATATAACTTCTTATGAGCTCCTCATCGACTATCATATTTTGTTGATTCCAGTTTTCCTCGTGTTCTGAGTTGTTGGACACTCAAGGACACCGATAACTGAATCGAGTATGCATTGTGATTCAACAGCTCTTAGAAATCTCCTTTGCTTACGATCTTGTACTTGATCATGTCATTCCTAGTTGATTGGATACATCATCATTGTCATGATAAAGCTTGACCATCCTATCTAAGTCCTTCAGCCCCAGAACACATTTCCAACAGTTCAATAATCTTACATCGAGTTTTCAACATTATGTTGGTTGTCCTGAAAGGCAATTTCGATTCTGAGCTAGCAATCTTACCTATGTTTCTGACAACATTTCGCTTCACCATTACTTTTCTTGATGTCATCGCTGGACGATTACATCTTAATGGAACTTATTAACAAATGTATCGTGATCATCATCATCAGCATTCTGAGCTCTTCCAGGATATCAATCGAATTATTGATGAGAAATACCCTCTTTGCCCTCGATGATTTGTGTTATCTTCGACAACCTTATTGCCTTCCCTCCAACATGAACTTCTTCTTGTTTTGTGTTGTCCCATGAGTTTCTTAATATCCATCTTATGTTATGTTCTACCTTGGAGTATTACCATCTTTTATGTCAAGGGTGCTCTGAGAATTGTTGCACCTCTTAAGAATTCTTGAGGTAATGATACTTCTCGCCATCACCATTCATTTTTGGTCCCTATGTTGTTTCTAACCGGAATACCGACAAGTGAACTACTATGTGTGATTCCAATACTTCTAGCAACCCTATTACTTTCAAGTTAATGAGTGATAGTGTCGTTCTTAGTGTGTTGGCTGTTGGCTCACCATTTTAGCATTGGTCGTGCTACTCAGTTCGTATCCACGAGTGCACCCTTCGATCAATGTTTAACTATTTATGTTTCCTCGAGCATATGTTATTATATCATTTGAGCTACCAAATGCTATCTCCTTGCTCTTATAATTTTGGAAATTCATCCCTATCCAAAACTTGAGGGATTCTTGATGAGCCCATCGGACACACCCAAAACTTCTCCATGGTTCATGATGAAGGTTTTGAAGGCATTATCCTTGTGCCTTCATGAAGAATATGTTTGATAGAAGAAGTGTTTTCCCAAAGTTCATGTCTATTCTTGCCGCCGTCAATATGAGAAAGTTTTGTTTCGCATCCTCTCGGGTCGTCCCAAATCATTCACGCATGTGTGAGGTGTTATATGTTTTGAAGGTTTGCTATCTTCACTTCATATAACTTCTCTTAGCACCCCAAGACAGTGATTGATTTGACCAAGGAAAATAAGTTCTTTCATAAGGGCTCATCCAGGCTTACACAAGGACCATGGTATCCTCGATGATGGTTATTAAATCAGATCTCGGTTGCATTTCATGGTAAGGATCCCATGTGGGCACGAATGTCTTGACATTGTGTTCTTGTGTCTTACAATCAAACTCATGATTCAAGACTTGCTTCTGTAGTTCATATCCCGAGAATCTTGCATCATCGTCTTGTCAAATTTTGTTGCCCCCTTTTCTTCTCAAGCATACTGAACCTGAGGTATCCTGACGCCAATCAGATCTTGATCTCGGGCAGATATGATGGTTGGAACATTTCCCAATAATCATAACTTTGGTCTAAACCGGTATGGTGATGTCTTCCCTAGCACACCTGGCCAAAGGACCTATTGTTATATTATCTTCCTTAACAAGATTCACCATTCTTCATGAGGAAATTGTATGACTTATTTTATAAGATGTTCCTGAGGGATTCTATCCAAGGTTCTACCTTACGTGATGACCCTGCCGAGGCTCCCTCGAAGCACGAATGTGGTACTTCAAATTTCAACACGAACATTGGAATCGCAATGTTAAAATGTTCTTGATCAATTATCCAAACGGTTTTATACGGGTAAAAATCTTGATTATCCTTTCCTGTTATCTAAATGGTTATGTACTTGATGACCTATCTTATATACCATGCTCTGTTTTCCATGGAAGAGGTATACTCTAATACTTGTGTAAGGACACATTTTCCTTTCCATTGGTTTGTTTAAACCTTCTTGTAATCTATCTTATCTGAGTAGAGGTAATTCCCTGCTTAGGTAAAAAAACCTCGGTGTACAACTCTGTCAGGAAGACCCTGTTACTATTGTGCATAACATTCTGGTAGCCGCGGGTGGATGAGGACTTTGCCTATTGGCCTGCCTCATTTCAACGAGTAGGAACATGGTTCTATTCGTCCCCCGTCCTTGGTACTGACATTGTTGCCAACATAACTGACATGCTATCCTCTGACATGTCTGGCTACAAGACCGTGCAAGATGTCTCCTCTCTGCGTGCTCTTAACCCATATGATGGGCCCATAACAAACAGTTCCTATGCATCGAAACCTGACTCTGATGTACATCTTTGACTCCAAAGTATCCTTTGCACTTGGCTTTGTGTGAAATTTCCCGAGCCACCGTCCAATGGAACGATCTATTCTTGTATAAGACACAATATTTATTGACGTTGCTCTAAACCCCCTTTCATCCCTATTTAGGCATCAAATGGTTGCATAACCGTTTGAAACCTTTGTACCATCGCATATTACTCCCAATGAATTTTGTGAGTTACAACTTTAGAAATAATTCATGTCTTCTTCCATGATTTCACTGTTAGGTACCCAAGCTTTGTGTATCTACGTTCTCCTTGAATTTCCCCTCTAATCGCATTCGTAGGACGAGGAAGATTTTGAAGGAAGGATGAAGACTCCATGAGGTTGACCTTAATCCAAGTAATGAGTACATCGACAAGAAGTACCAACCCATTCAATGAGAGGAATGAAGACAAGAAGACTCGTTAGAATTTCATAACCGGACAGTCCCCGCTTACCTCTACCTCTCAATTCTCGGGACGAGAATTTCTTTTAGTGGTGGAGTGTTGTGACACCCCTGATTACCAGCTACAGTAACCGATGTAATCAAACTACAGTGATCACCATGATTAAGCTAATCATGTCACTAAGCAGTGCATGATTAATCTTGGAATCATATCTCATTTCAAATTCCACTACTAAAGGCCATTGATTTTTTTTGTGATAAAATAAAAGCCCAAACAACAAAGATAAAATGTTGCACACTTGTGAAGCATCCCAAAAGAAATGATGTTATGGAAAACAACATCACCAACCTACTGGTGTGGACCCCACGATTGAAACAGAGCCCAAATTGGATTTTGAAAGCACGTTAAATACCATGAGAAATTCAAACTTATTCATTAAGTCTCAAACTAATCGTGGCAGTACTAAATATTGCATATTACTTAATGGAGTAAGGCACACATTTTGCTAAAGCTAATTGGTCCTAAAAATAAATGAAACACAAAAGATTAAAAGAAAACTGAAATAGAAAATGAAAAAGACCTGCTGGGTACAGAGGCCCAAGTGCTACAGCGTGGCCTGGCCCATTTAGGTGGTGTTTCTTTTTTAGGGACTAGACTTTTTTTAGTCCCGAGGACTAAAAAAAAATCCCTCGAGTAAAGTTTTTTGATAGTCCCTTAAAAAAAATTCTTTCTGTTTCTTTACCTAATAGAGATTAAAAGGGACTTTTTAGTCTAGTCGCTCCGCAAAGAAACACCACCTTAGGCCGGCCTTTCCTTCCACCTCTCGCCACACGGGAGGCCATGGAGTGAGCACGACCATCCGAGTGGTGATTGCCTCGCTGGCAAACATCCCGCAGCCCTCCTCGGGGATAAGGTCGACCCCGCGGCTCTCTCTCTCTCTCACCCCCGCAAATCCTAGGACCCTAGTAGCCCCCTCGGTGCTTCTACCACTCGCAACCTAGCTGGGCCGAGTGCTACAATGGTCGTGTCCTACTGAAGCTCGCGGCCACAGCCGTTCCCCACCTCCGTTGCACATCCAGGAGCTCCGCAGGCTACCGCTCCTTCCTCCTCTTCACCGAATCGAGCTGGGGAGCTCCATCATCGTCACCTGCGTCCTCTTCTTCCTCTTAAGGCTCCGGTGATCCCCACCTCGATTCGGCACCTCCACCGCATCAAGAGCTTCCCTGGGCCTTCTTTGCAACGCGCGTGAGCTCCCTCTCATTGCCCCCTCCCTTTGTGCACTCCCCTAGGCCCGCTAGCTCGTTGCAGTCGTTGCCAAGCTCTGTCGTCCGCCATTCCCACTGTGCACGAGCCGTTCATGCTCTTTAGCACCAACGCATGCTACATGCATGCTCCAAGGCCTCTCCTGCGCCGTCCCTGACCCGTAGTTGGGTCGCCCTTGTGCTGCTGCTAGTTCCATGCTCGCCCGAACCGGGCGCCGCCTGAGCTCGACGTCGGTGATGTTTCCAGCCTCCCTGGGACCAACCACCACCTCCATTCCATGTGGCTTGGAATGTTCGTTCGAAATAACCCACACGCAAGTGATTTGAGCTGCCGTAGACGAACCCCGAGCCCATTCGGTGAAGAAGCCGTCGCGGGAGGGTCGCCAGAGCTATCTCCGCCGCCGCCGCCGATGTGGCGTTGCCACTGGGTCCCTATGGGTCACTGGCGGCTGGGTCATGCGGGCCCAGTTCGCGAGTTCACAAGGTCAACTTGCTGAGTGGACTCGGTCCAGTCACTAACGAGCGGCCCCCCCCATCGCATTTCTAATTAACTAAGAGCATCTCCGGCCGTTCGCCCCGAGGGTCATAAATAACGCCGCTTGGGGCCGAACCGGCATTAAAATGGACTTGGGGGCTCGGGTTCCCAACTGCCCCTCAAAGGTCGTCCCTCAGACGCCCTTTGCAAACCAAATTCAAAGGAATTCATTCAAATTTGATTTGTTTTTGAATGAAACTTAGGCGAATTCATTCAAATTTGTATAAACTTAAAGAAAATACATAAAAACATATAAAACTATGCTGCCGCCGCCACCCCTAGCCAATTTCATGCCGAGGTGGTGGTAAAAGGCCGTGTAGTCCCCATCGTCGTCGTCGTCGTCATCGCCGCTGTGGCGGTCGCCCTCCTGCGCGCCGTTGTCCTTGCTGCAGCCCTGCCCTATGTCGCCGATGTGGGTGGGGGCAGTCTGCACCGGCATCTCCTTCCCGTCGTTAGAGAGGATGATGATGCCGGCCTCCTCGAGGCGGCGCCTCTCGGCAGTCTCCTCCAGGGCACGGCGTTGGCGCACCATCTCCTGACGGATGTAGTCATCGCGCACCCACTATAGGCCGGTGTCGACGTCGACGGCCATGGAAGCGTGCTCGGGCTTGACGGCGGCCGACGTCACCGGCTCCTTCTTCGACCGAGCAAGCCGAGGGCGTCCACCGGTGGGGGCTCCCTCGTTTATGACGAGGTTGCCGCTAGAGTGGGTGTATCGCTGGTTCGACGTCTCCATGGGCTCGGTCTCGACAGTAGCGAGCAGCTCGTGCTAGATGAGTCGAGCTCTAGGACGAGGAGGACGCTCCTGAATCCATGCGGCAAGGCAGCCACGAGGCCAATCCTGCCGAGCCCCCCCTCCGGCGAGAGAAGGAGATCGGCGGGTGCTCTAGCGGCGGGTTGTTGCCGCCCTTGATGTGTTTGAGGACGGCGTGTACAATGCGCCCGGGGACGCCCCAGCACGCCTTCCGACCGCTGTAGTTGTGGTACCCTTCGTCAGCAGTGAAAAGGATCGAGATGGACCTAGAGGGGGGGGGGTGAATAGGTACAAATCCAAATTTTAACAATTACTTAGCAATTTTAGGCTAAAGTGCGGAATATAAGTGTAAGCCTAATAATTGCTATGACAAAGAGTAAGCTATTAGGAGTGAAGCAAGGCAAGCGGTAAACATACAAGTATGTAATAAGGATTAACACAAGTAGAGAGTTAGGGTTAGGAATAACCGAAACTCCGAGAGAGACAAGGATGTATCCCGATGTTCACTTCCTTGGAGGGAAGCTACGTCACCGTTAGAGGGGCGGATGTTACCACGAAGGCACACCAACGCCACGAAGGCTCACCCTATTCTTCCTTTGAGATAACTCCACAAAGGCGTTTCTCAACCACCAGTGGTAAGCCTTGAGGTGGCTTCCAAACCTTCACAAACTTTCCGGGGGATATCACAATGGAGTCTCCAACCGCCTAGGAGTCTCCAACCTCCAAGAGTAACAAGATCACGGGGATTGCTCAAAACTTGCTCAAATCATAAATCACTTTGGTGGGAAGGAGGAGAGGGAGACGATCTATCTTTTGATTGGAACAACACTCTAAAGGACTCACAAATGCTCTTGGGATCTAGGATTTAGTGTAGACAAGAGTGAGTGAGAGGAAAGGTGTTCTTGGATGTGTCTTAGCTGTGTTGAACACCCTTTCACGAGGTGGGAGAAGAGTATTTATAGTGTGGGGTGAAATCCAGCCGTTGGAGGTGCATTAAGTCACACAGGGTCCGGACGTCCGACACTTGCCGGAAGTCCGGGCGTCCGTGAGGGGCCGGACGTCCGACAGGGGTCGGTCGTCCGAGACCTGTAGGCATAACAGGAACTCTTCCGAATTCATCAGCGGCCGGACGTCCGACAGGGGTCGGTCGTCCGAGGCCTGTAGATGTGCCTGAACATATTTGAATTCATCAGCATACGGACGTCTGGAGTGGCCCGGAATTCCGTGTTATACAGCACAAGTTCTACTGGTGGTGGCTTCCGGATTTCCGATGGGTGTCGGACATCCGGCGCGCGGACATCCGGAGGGAGCCGGATTTCTGAGATATAGTGCACACATTCTACTGGTGTTGACCTCCGGATTTCCGAAGCTTGGCCGGACGTCCGGCCCTCGGTCGTCCGGAGGGAGCCGGATTTCCGAGATATAAGCCTTACAGACTACTGGTGTCTGGTTGCAGATTTCCGGAGGGAGCCGGATGTCCGAGGTAATTGGACATATATTGAATTGTAGACAGTGGACAGTATGTGGTGTTTGATATGTTTGTAGAGATGTGGTATGAGCAAGTTTATCGCAAAGCCTGTGATCCCCTCTTAATATTGCGGGATCCCTATACTCAATATTAGTAAACTCAAAAGACTATTCTACAGCATCTCTTCTTAATCCCGAGTCTTCTCGAAATATACATCACCAATCTTTTCAGGGAACCTTTGGCACATAAATCTTAATCTACTAAAGTACTTGCCGTCCTGAGATACACTCAACAAATAGGATTAGTTTCCTATGTATGTGTTGTCATTAACACCAAAAGACAATTAGGGGCATAGCATGCACTTTCAATCTCCCCCTTTTTGGTAGTTGATGACAACATATACATAGGTCTCAAAAATATTAAAACATACATTATAGTCTAGGAGATATTTAGTACGGAGCTCCCCCTTAAGATATGCATGATAAAGAAAGCGAAGCTCCAAATGAATCAACATGGAAGGATAATAGATCATCATAGAAATAAAGGAGCAAGACATAATAGTCTATGATGATATCATAGCAAGTCACAACCATTCATAAGTAGCCATACATGAGTTTTATCCATTACATTAAATCTCCAAAGACTAAAAATGACGAGAATAAAAATTTAACTACGATACATTACTCGCCCTTTGGCACCAAGTACCAAAAAGGGAGCCATCAATAGCACCAACCAAACTCAAGGCGCATCACCATCATCATCAGCATCATCAGCCAAACCACTGCCCCCAGCCTCGTCAAAGAAGTTAGACCACTCAGGACCAGAAGGGAAGCCAAAATCAATGGAAGGAGCAGCAGGAGGGGCCTCATCATCACTCACAGTAAGATCGCCCGAGGCTCTCAGACGAGCCTTGAGGGCATTCTGAGAGGAAACTAAGCGGGAAACCACATCATGGGTTTGACCACACTGAAAGGAGACAACCTTCATCAAAGCAGAGTGAGCTTTGCCAAGGAATTTGGCAATGCGACCGAGAGAAGCGGTGCTAGATGAAGGGGTGGCGGCCCGTGAAGCAGTGCGGCGAGTGGTAGTAGAGGAAGAAGGGGCGTTCTTGGGAGCAAAGTCATCCGCCATGTGAGCGGGAATGGACCACTTGCGATGGATGTGAGTGGTAGCCACAGAGAAATCAGCAACGTGGTTAATAAGTGCCTGAATGAAAGGAGCGTGAGGAAAGGCTCGCTTGTACTGAAAGCTAGCAAGCCGAATCTCATGCCATAGGAAATGGGGCACATTGATTTTGCTCTTGGGGTTCTCGAACAAGTGGTACATGATGTCGATACAATAGCCACTGCAAGAACCCTTATCACCCATCTTGGGATAGATGGTGCGGATGACACACTGAAAGATAATGAAGTAAGGTGAGCGCCAGATGGATACCTGGTTAAGGTCCTTCAGGCGCTCATCCGCATCAAGCTCACGTAGTGGTTTGATTAGGTGTCCACACACAACAATAGTCTTAGGCGCATGGTTAGAATCATCCTTATGTATTTTATAACCGGAATGGGGAAAACCCAGTGCGGCAACAAAAGTAGCATAAGTGGCTTTGAAGCGAACGTCAGAGGTGATCCAGGTGACAGTGTTGTCGGAGCCAAAATGACATGTGGCATAGAACTGGTGAATGGCAGCAGCATTATAGTCGCAATGAAAGGCAAACGGGGCGGCAAGCCCCGATGACTCAATAAGCTCAGTGGCACCCGGATATTTCGTCGGGTGCATGCGAATGTGCTCAACATCAATGTAAAGATGATTAGATAACCCCTTAGGAACTATGACGGTGGAAAAGATGTCCGCGTGGACGTTTGTGCGGAAACGTGAATCCGTAGAATCACTGCCGACTTCGTATTGATTTACGTCGCGGCGGAAAGTAAGATAGGAAGCAGCCCCAAGTGTGGTGAAGTTTGTGATATTACGACCTAACGTGGCAGGAGGCTCTAAGGAGATGCGGCGAGCTTCACCTTCAGGTTGGGTAGGAGGCGGTTGTGGCATGTAGGACACCCTGCGAGACCCGAGCTTGGACCTTCGAGCGACGGGTTGAGGAAGTTCCTCGGCGGCAAGCTCCTCCTCGAAGTCGGGGTCAGCATCATCAGACGGCGAGGGAGACGGAGACCGCCGGGGCGGAGAACGCCGGGCAGCCCGTTTGAAGGGACGATGTGGCTCATCCGATTCCGACCCCGTGTTCATAGGGATGCGAGAGGATGAGCCGGCCACGGTCTTCCGAGCGGTGTGCTTGGTCTTGCCCATGGAGCCCTACGCGGATGAAGAATCCCCAAATGAGGAACGAACAAGGAGAGACATGGGGGAAATCAAATCCAACGCGAGAAAAGACGGAGGAGCAACCTGAGATGGATCCCGGGAAGAGTATGGACGGAGGAGTAGGGGATCCGCGGAGGAGATCGGCTCGATCTCGTGGGTGGCGGCGCTGGGGAGGTGCTCCTCGAGCAGCTCCCAGGGCTGGCGGCGGCGGCTGGGGGAAAATGGGGTGCAGGGGATTAGGGCAACAGGCCCAGCCCCGCGCCCAGCTTTATATAGGAGCCCCAAGGGGTCGGACGTCCGAGAGGCGTCGGACGTCCGGCGGTCAGACGTTCGAGAGGTGTCGGACGTCCGAAGGATGTTCTCGCTCCGGACGTCCGAGATGAGCCGGACGTCCGAGAGATAGGGGAGAGGAGTGTTTTGATGATGATGACTTGCATGGTATATATATATATATATATATATAAGACAAACTATGAGCACTGTTTTCCTAGAAGCATTACATGCATGAAATGATCTGTGCGTACGTTGTAAGCTTAAAAACACATAGAATTACTACGCACTCCCCCTAAATATATGCGCACATCAAGACACAACCATAATGTGAGTGTATGTATGTGTGCAAGATTTCAAGATATATTGTCAAGCTCCAAGATACCAAGTTCACGCCTAAGTTGACAGAACCTAGCTACGCTAAGTGGCTTGGTGAAAATGTCGGCTAACTGCATGTCGGTACCCACATGGGTAATATCAATGTCACCCTTTTGCACATGGTCTCTCAATAAATGATACCTAATATCAATATGTTTTGTGCGAGGGTGATCAATGGGGTTTACGGAGATCTTTATGGCACTTTCATTATCACAGAGAAGAGGAACGTGTCGATACATGATACCATAATCCTTCAGTGTTTGCCTCATCCATAGCAATTGAGTAGCACAGCTTGCGGCTGCAATATATTCGGCCTCGGCCGTGGAGAGAGAAACACAGTTCTGCTTCTTCGAGGACCAACTTACCAACGAGCGTCCAAGAAACTGACATGCACCGGAAGTGGATTTCCGTCCCACTTTATCACCGGCCCAATCCGCATCAGAATACCCAATAAGATCAAACTTTGCATCCTTAGGGTACCATAAGCCTAACTTTGGGGTGTGAACAAGGTATCTAAGAATGTGCTTAACCGCCGTGTGATGGCTTTCCATAGGGGAAGCTTGAAATCTAGCACATATTCCTACACTTAGCATGATGTCCAGTCTAGATGCACAAAGGTAAAGCAGCGAACCAATCATGGAGCGATAAGTAGATGGGTCAAAAGGAATACCGTTTGAGTCTTCATTTAGAACTACATCGGTGGCCATGGGTGTCTTCATTGGTTTAGCATTTGTCATATCAAATTTCTCAAGAATGTCCTTGAGATACTTAGTTTGAGACAAGAAAATCCCTTCTTGAAATTGTTGTATTTGAAAACCAAGAAAGAACTTCAAGTCCGTGTTGAGTGACATCTCAAAGGTCTTGGTCATGGAGGCCGCAAACTTCTTGCACAAATGAATGTTAGGAGAACCAAAAATGATGTCATCTACATAGATTTGGCATAAGATCAAATCACCATTTTCCCTCTTAGTAAAAAGAGTGGGATCGATCACCCCCACCACAAAGCCATCATCGAGTAGGAACTTCTTAAGATGGTCGTACCAAGCACGGGGTGCTTGTTTAAGACCATAAAGTGCCTTGTGAAGTTTATATACATGGTCTTTGTGATGAGGGTCAACAAACTCAGGTGGTTGTGATACATATACCTCTTCTTGTAGAGGACCGTTAAGAAAAGCACTTTTCACATCCATTTGATGCAAGGTAAAACCATTGAAAGCAGCATAGGCCAATAAAATGCGAATGGACTCAAGACGAGCAAGAGGGGCGAAAGTTTCACCAAAGTCCAAACCTTCAACTTGGGAGTACCCCTATGCTACTAACCTTGCCTTGTTGCATAGAACAGTCCCGTTCTCATCTTCCTTGTTCTTGAAAATCCATTTAGTTCCAATAACATTGTGTTCCTCAGTTGGTCGTTCTACCAATGACCATACTTCATTGCGTGTGAAACTGTTTAGCTCTTCTTGCATAGCAAGTAGCCAGTCATTGTCACACAGTGCATCCTGAACCCTGTGTGGCACGGTACTAGAGACAAATGAAAAGTGAGCACAAAAGTTTGTTAATTGTTTACGAGTCACTCTACCTTCCGATACGCCTGTGAGGATTTGATCAATATCAACACGACCGGCCACACGTGGCATGATGGAGGTCAAGGTTTCACGAGGTTCAACTTCGTTTCCATCATCAGTGTCCTCAACATATGGATCATTTATGTGCGGAGGAAGATATTCCTCTTCACGTTGCACCTGTTGAGGTTCATCATCAAGCATACCCATGCTTTGGTCTACCTCTTGAAGATCAACTTGTTCTTGAGTGTCATCTCCCACTTGATCCTCAAAAACTGGCATGATGGGTGTGCTAATATCTTGTGGAGGTACGGGTAGTGAACTGTCTTGAGGATGCGAGATGTTCTCATCATCTTCATCATCATCATGGGGTCTTTCTTCCATAGGCAGAAGTGCACCTACACCCATGTTTAAGATATCTTGTGGAGAGTCTTCTTCACCTGCATCATTTAGATCAACTTGCTCCCCATGGGAGCGGTTAAATTCATCAAACGTCACGTCACAGGTTTCTATAACACATCCAGTGGATTTATTGTAGACTCTGTAGGCGTGAGAGTTTGACCCATAGCCAACAAAAATCCCCTCAGTTGTTTTGGATTGAAATTTCCCTAACCGTTCCCGTTTGTTGAGGATGAAGCATTTGCATCCAAACACACGAAAGTACTTAACATTGGGCTTGTTCCCAGTTAGGAGCTCATATGGAGTTTTCTCCAATATTGATCGGAGGAAGAGTCAGTTTGATGCATGACATGCTGTGTTGACGGCCTCAGCCCAAAAGCTATGTGGTGACTTGTATTCATCTAACATGGACCTTGCCATTTCCACAAGTGTCCGGTTCTTTCTCTCTGCCACACCATTTTGTTGGGGGGTGTAAGGTGCGGAGTACTGATGTTCAATCCCCTCATCACTAAGAAATTCTTCCAGGGTGTAGTTCTTGAACTCAGAGCCATTATCACTTCTTACTGCCTTGATGTCCTTGTCAAACTTCCGCTGGGCTTGTTTGACAAAGTCAATGAAAGTGACCTTCGTCTCGTCCTTGGACTTGAGAAAGAACACCCATGTATATATTGAGTAATCATCAACAATGACTAGGCCATACTTTTTCCCTCCAAGACTTGCCCATGAAGGAGGCCCAAATAGATCAACATGAAGGAGCTCTAACGGCCTCGAAGTGGATACAACGTTCTTGGGTGGATGTCTTGATTGATGTTGCTTCCCAGCTATGCATGCACTACACACACGATCTTTCTTAAAAGACACATTTGTTAGTCCAAGGATGTGATAAACGTTTAAGAGATTTTGAAGATTTTTCATGCCAACATGGGCGAGCCGGCAATGCCACAGCCATCCCATGTCGGCCTTGGCCATTAGACAAGTTGTATGGAAAGTGCTCTCTTTCGAGAAATCAACCGTGTAAAGGTTGCCATCCAACTCTCCAACAAAAGCCACTTCAAGAGTGTCTCTCTTAAAGACTTTCGCATCCGTTAGTCCAAATAGTGTGTCATAACCGACGGAAGCCAATTGATGAACTGAAAGTAAATGATATTGAAGATATTGGACAAGCATGACATTTGCAATAGACATGTCATTAGTGATTGCCACCTTGCCCAACCCAATTACCTGCCATTTCGACCCTCCACCAAATACAATGCTCATGTATGGTCGAATGGCTTGCATGAAGTCATAGAGCAAGTTACTGTCTCCGGTCATATGATTGGTGCATCCACTGTCGATCACCCATTTTGCTCCACCGGAGAAAACAGCCTGTAACGAATTAAGACTTGGTTTGAGGTACCCATTTTGTCATGGGGCCTTTCACATTAGTTACAAGAGTCTTAGGAACCCAAATGGCATAGAATCGAAATGCATTACGGGGACCAACGAATTTAGCATAAACTTCTCCTTCCTTTGATTTGCTTAGTACATAGGATGGAGGCATGAATCCGGTTGTCTTGTTGTGAGTAGACGGACCCCTAGTGGTCGATCCACTCACAACCTTACCTTTCTCCGTGTGTCCCTCTGGTACAAATATTTCCTTAAGAGGAGTGGTACACTTCAGAGGAGATGCACTTTTCTTGGCAGTGCTTGGGTTGAACCCAAGCCCTTTCTTGGCGACACCTCCATTGTGTCGACTTAAGATCTCATTGAGAGTCTTTTGTCCTTGTGCACATGTCATGAGACCTCTGTCTAGCTGTGCCCTTAACGTACAGTTTTCCTCAAGGATAGATGTCAGTTCACTACTAGGGTTAGTAGTGCAAGTATCAACATTGATAATAGGTGAGGAGTAGGCCTTAGCTAGAGTGTCAAGATAAGTGACTTTAAGTGCCTCAAAGCTCTTTGTAAGAACAGTGAGTTTTTCTTCCTTGTCTTTGAGAGACAAGGATAGACGCTCACAATCCTTAGAAAGAGAATCATGAGAGTTCACAAGTCGGTCTTTATCATTTAGTAATTCTTTGCACACATTTTCAGCCTTTTTCAAGGAGGCGAGATCATTAGCATGTTTATCAAGGTTTTCACCTACTTTTGAACATAATGCATCATTTTGTGCTTCCTCATAAAGGACTTTCTGCTCAAGGAGTTCATTTCTCTCCTTCTCCTCAGTGACGAGGGTTTCGAGTTCCTTGATGGTATTGGTGTGCTTACTCACCATTTCCATAAGTATGCGAAACATAGTGAGCTTCTTTCCTTTAAGAGAGCACATAAATTTGTTCATTTTAGCAAACATGGGATGATCTAAATCATCATCCTCATAATGATCTTCTGCATCAAGATACTCATCAGAGTGGGTAGAAACTAGACTGAAAGAGTTTAACCGTGGGGTTACCTTAACCTTATCATGGGAGCTTTGGTCTTCCCCATCTCCCATGGCAGTCTTTGCCATCAAACACTTGTGAGCGTTGCCCTTGTAGTCCTTCATATAGTTGTAGTGAACAACATCACCACTTTTGTTGACTAGCCTCAAGGTACTCTGTGTATCTTGAGCTACTCCGACAACTCCACCAACATCTTCTGGATCTGATTCTTCTTGTGCAACCATTGCTCTTCCATCTGTCCTCTTGGACTTGGAGTTCATAGGGTTTGTTAACTTCTTCTTTACAAAGGTCTTTGGGAACCTTGGTTTGTCTTCTCTCTTCTCATAAGGGCAGTCGTTGGAGAAGTGGTTGGTTTCCTCACAGTTATAACATGTTTTTACCTTCTTCTTTGGAAATCTTCCCTTGAACTTCCCTGCACTGAACTTCTTCACAAAGAGAGAAATGTCCTCAAACGATGGGCTTTCATCAGAGTCAACATCATCACCATCTTGACAGTCATCATCACCTTCTTCTTCTTCACTTTCTTCTTCGTCATACTCATGCTTGGCTTTGAAAGCAAGATTGATCTTTGATGTTGAAGTGCCATGCATGGCTAGGTGCTTTGTTGCATTTGCCTTTGACTCTTCAAATAATTGGAAAGTGGATATGATGTCATCCGGAGTCATTTCTTTGAAAGCATGCTGTTTCATGTCCCATACCATTTGATGGTGATATGGAGCAAGAGCGTGAAGTAACTTGTCCACAAGGAATCTCTTGGTCAGATTGAAACCATCTTGCGTCTTGTCATAGTCACATGACTCAATGTCTGCGGCGAGAGTCATGAGCCGTTCTAGTAGCTGCTTGGGAGATTCACCCTTTTCCATACAGAAATTCTGTAATTGCCCCTTGGCAATTTCATATTGGGCAAGCCGAAGAGTGGAGGTATCGGTCTTGGTCCTTATGATGCTGTCCCACAATTCCTTGGCACTTGTGATGTGAATGTAAGGTCTTCGTTGCTTGTCATTCATTCCCTTTCTTATGCACATGATCGGAGTGTCATTGAGATGCTTGTCATAAGTTTCTCTAGGCGTGAGGCATCTTGGATCAACAGGATTGTACCCATGCTCGAGGATGTCCAGCATCTCATCATTGGCGTACCTAAGATGATCCTGCATACCAACTCTCCACAAAGCAAAATCGGAATTGTCATCAAGCAAGGGGGGTTTTCCTCCAGGATTGTACTTAGGTTTCTCAATTTGAGACTTAGCATAAAGCCATGGAACACTGGTTTGGTTCCTCTCCGGAGGAGGTTGGCCAAATGAAGTACCGTGCACGTGGGGCCCTGAGGCCCTCGGGGACGTGGTTGTCCCCGTGGTTAGTGCTGCTAGTCTTATTTGAATTATGGACTCAAGAGAAGCATCATGCTCCTCATTTTGCTTGGCAAGGGCCCGTTCCAGGTCCTCAAAGGTGAAAGACTTGACTTCCGCGGAAGTCCCGTCCCTCTGCACTAGAGCTACTGCAGCTGGATCCACGTCCATCTTGCTCTAGCGCGGTTAAGCCACACAAATAGAGCACGAGGCTCTGATACCAATTGAAAAGGATCGAGATGGACCTAGAGGGGGGGGGGGGTGAATAGGTACAAATCCAAATTTTAACAATTTCTTAGCAATTTTAGGCTAAAGTGCGGAATATAAGTGTAAGCCTAATAATTAATATGACAAAGAGTAAGCTATTAGGAGTGAAGCAAGGCAGGAGGTAAACAATAAGCAAATACAAGTATGTAATAAGGATTAACACAAGTAGAGAGTTAGGGTCAGGAATAACCGAAACTCCGAGAGAGACAAGGATGTATCGTGATGTTCACTTCCTTGGAGGGAAGCTATGTCACCGTTAGAGGGGCGGATGTTACCACGAAGGCACACCAACGCCACGAAGGCTCACCCTATTCTCCCTTTGAGATAACTCCACGAAGGAGTTTCTCAACCACTAGTGGTAAGCCTTGAGGTGGCTTCCAAACCTTCACAAACTTTCCGGGGGATATCACAATGGTTTGATTCCTCTCCGAAGACTCCTACCGCCTAGGAGTCTCCAACCTCCAAGAGTAACAAGATCACGGGGATTGCTCAAAACTTGCTCAAATCACAAATCACTTTGGTGGGAAGGAGGAGAGGGAGACGATCTATCTTTTGATTGGAACAACACTCTAAAGGACTCACAAATGCTCTTGGGATCTAGGATTTAGTGTAGACAAGAGTGAGTGAGAGCAAATGTGTTCTTGGATGTGTCTTAGCTGTGTTGAACACCCTTTCACGAGGTGGGAGAAGAGTATTTATAGTGTGGAGTGAAATCCAGCCGTTGGAGGTGCATTAAGTCACACAGGGTCCGGACGTCCGACACTTGTCGGAAGTCCTTGCGTCCGTGAGGGGCCGGACGTCCGACACGGGTCGGTCGTCCGAGACCTGTAGGCATAACAGGAACTCTTCTGAATTCATCAGCGGCCGGACGTCCGACAGGGGTCGGTCGTCGGAGGCCTGTAGATGTGCATGAACATATTTGAATTCATCAGCATACGGACGTCCGGAGTGGCCCGGAAGTCCGTGTTATACATCACAAGTTCTACTGGTGGTGGCTTCCGGATTTCTGATGGGTGTCGGACATCCGGCGCGCGGACATCCGGAGGGAGCCGGATTTCTGAGATATAGTGCACACATTCTACTGGTGTTGACCTCCGGATTTCCGAAGCTTGGCCGGACGTCCGGCCCTCGGTCGTCCGGAGGGAGCCGGATTTCCGAGATATAAGCCTTACAGACTACTGGTGTCTGGCTGCGGATTTCCGGAGGGAGCCGGATGTCCGGCCCTCGGACGTCCGGAGGGAGCCGGATGTCCGAGGTAATTGGACATATATTGAATTGTAGACAGTGGACAGTATGTGGTGTTTGATATGTTTGTAGAGATGTGGTATGAGCAAGTTTATCGCAAAGCCTGTGATCCCCTCTTAATATTGCGGGATCCCTATACTCAATATTAGTAAACTCAAAAGACTATTCTACAGCATCTCTTCTTAATCCCGAGTCTTCTCGAAATATACATCACCAATCTTTTCAGGCAACCTTTGGCACATAAATCTTAATCTACTAAAGTACTTGCCGTCCTGAGATACACTCAACAAATAGGATTAGTTTCCTATGTATGTGTTGTCATTAACACCAAAAGACAATTAGGGGCATAGCATGCACTTTCAAGCAGGAAGCCGTTGGTGGAGGCCAACTACTCCTCATGACGGCGCACGAAGTACGCCGTCCAGAGTTCGTGTTGTTCGGGGTGTACCTCTCTTGATGGAGAACTTGCTCCAACAGGTTTGCGTGGATGCGCGCGATCTCGCCATGGTGCTTCGAGGCGGACGGTGGAGGGTGCATGGGGGAAAACGCTGGTTCCCAACCTCGAGGCGCCGACACGCTCATGTCCGGCGGTGTGGGGTATTTGGCCTCGTGGAGGGCGTAAGCTTCCTACTCGTGCAGCGAACGGCGTCCGAAGCTGTTCGCCGCCGTGCTGTTGCCTGGGAACCTGTCGACCATTGGGGGAAGGTGGTTCCGTGGGTGGGGTTTCTACGACGAGTGTGAGAGAAGAAGGGGCGAGAGGGGGGCAGAGGCTAGTGTGTGGCATGCGGCGGCGACGCTTGGATTTTATAGCCAGGGGACGGCGAGAGTGGTGTGAACGCATGACGGGATAAGCGGACGCATGGAGGGTTCGCCATTACTCCACCGTCGGGCCTTGGAATCCACAGCATTGAACCGGCGCGGCAGCCATGGCGATGATGATCACGACGGTTCGCGAGCGCCTGGTCTCGTTGACTTGATGGGTCCACGTAGGGAGAATTTGGCGCGCGTTATTTTGATGCAAATTTATTTTTGACCGGTGCCCCAAGGCTCCCCGAGCGTGGTGGGTTCGGCCTGGATCCGCTGACGTCAATTTCAGCCCGAACATGCAGAAAACGAGGTCCTCGGGGCTCGATTGGGCCATTGTTTTGGCGCCGGCGATAAAAAAGGGCTTGGGGGCCTCTTGGGGGCGTCGCTCGAGATGCTCTAAGTTAGTTAGACATTTTAATTAGCCTATTTAGTCAGTCGCTAGTGGACCTAGTCTATTAATTAACTAATTTAGATTAATTGTAAACTCTATTAACCCGACTGACTATGACAAATGTGGCCCACTGGTCAGGTTTGACCTCGGCACAGCCGTGTTGTGTGCCGACATCACAATGATATCATGTTGACATCACGAATGCATTTTTCGAATTAAATAAATTCTGTTAATTTCAGAATATTAGTAAAACTTTGAAAATTAATATTAAATAATGTATAAAGTCACATGAAAATATTTATATATGAAAATTGATTAGAAAATCCAACAAATCTGAATACGGAGTCCGTTTGTTTGTCACATGCCCCTAGCATAGCGAGCATGGAACTTTTCCATTGATTTCATGTGTTCGGTAGTAGCCACACACCCGGGAAATATCATTAGATATTTTCCCGATCCGTCCATGACATGTAGTACTGTGTTAGCTCATGCTTAGCACTACATATAGACATGAGATGCATCATGATGCACCAGGTTGTTGTTATTTATTGTTTCTTCCCCCTCTTCTCTGCGGTAGACACCGACGCTGATGTTGCTGCCGTTTATGACTACCCTGCCGACGACCAGCCTTTTGCAACAGAGAAACAAGCCAAGCAACCCCCCTTGATGATTCCTATATCGTCCATTCCTTCTCCCTCGTGCTAGCATTAGATTTTACTACTTTTGTAGATAGCTCATATTCTGATGCATAGCCTATTTTTGATAAACTGCTATTATACTCTACTTCACATTCAATGCTTAGTATAGGTGGAGCAGTGAACCCCATTGACCCTATAGTCCTAGTTGCCATGCTTTATCATCAATGAGTCGATCTATTGATCGACGAGCCAAGAATTATCACATCAGTTCACACCCCCTTGTGGTACGATGTTGCAGAGCTACTATCGAGTACTATGAGTGACACCATGTTACGTACTCCTGATGTTAGCTCTATAGTGTACTTAATCGGTAGTGGTTTACAGAGGGTGATTCCTCCTTCACCACCTCCGATAATGACTCTGTCGTGCAACCCCTCAATCGTGGAAAATCAAGGGTGATTCCTCCCTGATGACCTTGACGGTTACATCATTCGGAATCCATCGAGGGTGATACCTTGGATCCCTCTGATGTTACAACCACGCGATTACTTGACCTTACTACTTGGAATATGATGAAAGGTGTGTTGCGGGTGGAATCCCAAGCGGATGTGACGAGGCCTGGCCAGACATTCTTGGCCCTTGCCACACATCCTAGAGCCGGGGCGACGGGACCACATATTGTGGATTGTTGATCGTCGCCGCAGTGTTAATTAAAATGCTAATGGGATTTGGATATTTGATATGAGTTGGTCGTTGACCTTTCCGCACTAACCTTCACGTGGGAGACGTTATGGGTACTCGACATCATAGTATCAGCTGAAGCTCTTCAGACGTTAGCAATGGAGCGGCGCGCGCCCGAGTGGTCTGCGTAAGCATTGTTCTTGTATAAGAGGTTCCAGGACTGACCTTGATCAACCTTGCATCATGCAGGAGTGCAAAGGGTGATGGTCCCATGACCCCTGTGCGCTTAGGATTTAGACTGGCGGACTATCCTTTCTATTGAGCCTAGGAAGGGCCTCTACGTGTTTATGTTCTGAGGCCGGGTATGTCCTAGGAAAGTGTTTCCGACCAGAGTTTATCAAGCATGTCGGGTAATTTGGTGCATCCCTCAAGGATGAAAATTAACTCTTCGAATAGCTGTGTCCACGGTTATAAGACGACTCGGAATTGTATCTCGATATAATACAACTAGAACTGTTACTTAACTCGAATGTTTGGCTCGAGATTGCTTTCTCGCAGGGAGTCGAGGAAAATATTTCGGGGCGTGACTTAGTGAAATTTGCTCCAACAATATGGCTATATAATTGTGTTATTATTCTACTCTTTTCTAATGCTGCAAGACCGTGAAGATGCTAGTCTTCAATAGGACTAGTCCCTTCTCTCTATTCTTGCCTTGCTGCTGACAATCTCGATATAACCTCATTTCGTTGATACCGATGCATGCTTAGCATTGTTCTTTTGTCAATCTTGCGTGTACTTTGGATGAGTACTCACCGGTGCTTTACCCCATATTTTCCCCTTGATACGATTGCCACGACCGAATGATGGAGCCCAGGAGATGGCGTATCCCGACGACGACGACTGCTACCCGGACGGCGCCTACTTCTGTGTGGGGGTCGCTAACGACCAGGAGTAGTTTAGGAGGTTCCCGAGCATAAATTGTTTCCATATCTGTACTCAGATATTATTGCTTCCACTGACTCGTGTGTTTCCGAGCTGTTGTATTCGATCCCTCGAGGCCCCTAGCTTGTAATATGAAGCTTGCATGTTTTCAATTTGTGTTTAGAGTTGTGTTTTGTTATCTTCCCGTGAGTCCCTAATCTTGGTCATATACATTTGCGTGTATGATTAGTGTATGATCTTGAGGACGTCACAATTATATTCGAAGGATTTGTCCATAGGCACTTCCTGAAGTCCATCTGTTGATTTCAAGGAGTTTATATGATGACTAAGGTGGTACTCAAGGTTTTATTCAAAGATTGGTCATAAATACACAAGGTTCATCAAGTCTATGTCAAAGAGTGAATCAAGTAGATCAACACAAAAATCGTACAAGATATACCAAGAGGGATCAAGTGATCCCTTGTTATGGTAACCATTGTCCATTACGCTTTGTGTACTAACCCATGGTCTTCGTGCGAATTCTATGTGGGGTTAGGTGTGTTTGCATGGGCTTGCGTCAAGAGGAAGAACTCACTAATCCCATGGAATATTGTGGTTTCCAAGTCCAAGTGGATCATCACGAGGAGATCATGCTTGAATCTTGCCGTTTATTGTGGTGGCAATGGAGTTGTAAATATGAACTGAAGAGTGGCTCACCCATAGTGGAGTATGAGGGGATCTACTAGTCTTCATCGAGCCGGAGCAATCAAGAAAGGTGGTAAATCTTGAGGAGGACAAAATCATCATCATCTAGCTCAAGTGGACTGTGCGCAAGGCAAAGGTTTGTCCTTGATAGGTTTTCAATTTTATCGGTCTTAGTGTGTTAGTTGGGAGACCGGGTTAGAGGATAGATTGACGTACTATCAAGGGGGGCTCTCAAGTCAGTAGCTTGATCGTATCGTCCGTTGAGGGCTCAAACCATTGCATTCTTGGCATCATCATATTTCTTGGTTCTTGGTTGGCTTTTTGCTATGTGGGTTCTTGACCTTATGGTCATCTTCATGACAAGCTCAAGTTTATCGAAAACCGAGTTCATGTGCATCTTCGATGATGTTTTCGATGTTGGAGTTTTTCCAATTCTTCATAGAGGTTTAACATCTCTGTATCATTGGTTGTTTGTAAAGTAATCGTCGTATGCGAAAGTTACGACAGTTTGAGTGCCATGGAAGTTTTTTCTCTGTTAAGCGAAAGTACAGCTCGGAGCGAAGCTGTAGTACCGCTCGGGCGGGACTTCTGCCCTCCACTTCCGGCCCCACTTCTACTTATTTGAGCTCTCTCGTTTTCTCGGGTGCTCTTGCCCATTTTCAACGGAAGTACCGCTAGGAGCGGAGCGGTAGTACCGCTCGGGCGGTACTGCCGCCCTCCTCTGCCGGCCCTAATTCTGCTTATTTGAGTGTTGTGGTATTGGTTATGCATCCCCAACGGTAGTACCGCTGGGTCGGCTAGTAGTACCACTCCGGTGGCACTACCATCTCGAGATTTCTGCCGTTTGCATACTTTTTCATGGAACTACCGCACTAAGCGGTAGTACTGCTCAGCCGAGCAGTAGTAGTGCTTGTGCACGACCTGTGCACATAAGAGTTGGATTTGGGGGAACCTATTTAAGGGGGTCTTCTTCCCCAATGGTTCCCCATCACCTAAGTTCGTGTTCTTCAATCATTGTTGGCCTTCTTTGAGCTTGCTAACTCTCAATCCCTGCAATGATTATTGCTAGTTCTCGAGGGAAAAGAGAGAGGAGATATAGATCTACGTTTCCACCAATCACTTTCTCCTCTATGTGAGGGGAACCCCTTTGATCTAGATCTTGGAGTTCTTTGTGAACTCCTTGTTCTTCCTCTCATATTCCTCCATAGCTTTTGTTGTTGTTTTGGTTTGAGTTCTCCAGAGCGATAGGTGGAAGTGAAGTTTGAGAAGCTTATTACCCTTGGGTGCTTGGTACCCTAGATCTTGTTCTTCTTGGGCGCTTTGGCGTCCTAGAAGCTTGGTGTTGCCTCAAAACTCAATCATTGTGTTGTAAAGCTCTGGGAAAACGTCGGGATCTCCAATTAGGTTGTGGAGATTGCCCGAAGCAATTGAGGTCACCTCGAAGACACAATCCATTGTGGTGAAGCTTCATGGTGTTGTTGGGAGTCTCCAATTAAGTTGTGGAGATTGCTCCAACCTTGTTTGTACGGGTTCAGTGACCACCCTCATGGGTTCCTTAGTGGAATCATGACATCTTGCATTGTGCAAGGGCGTGAAGAGATTACGATGGCCCTAGTGGCTTCTTGGGGAGCATTTTTTCTTCACACCGCTCCAAACGGGGATTAGCTTCCACAAGGGTGTGAATTTCGGGATACATTGTCGTCTCCGCATGCCTCGGTTATCTCTTACCCGAGCCCTTCACTTATGCATTTTACTTAGTGATAGACATATTGTTTCATGTTATATATTTTGCTATCACTTAGTTGCTTATCTTTCTTAGCATAAGTTGTTGGTGCACATAGGTGAGCCTAGTTGTTTTAGGTTTTGTGCTTGACTAATTAAACGTTATTTTTGTTCCGCATTTGTTCAAGCCTAAACAGTAATTATTTTAAAGGACCTATTGACCTCCCTCTAGACGACATTGACGTCCTTTCAGCTATGCTAGCACCAAATTCTTCCAAGCCATAGAGAACGGGAGATGTGCTAAAAACTACATACCACACCTCAAGTTAGGTGAGAAAATAATCACCGATCAAAGGGACATGGAGGATGCTTTTGTGGAGGCCTATCAAGATTTTATTGTCACGACCCAGGCTAGGTAACACACTCTTGACTTGTAATACCTCAGCATTGGCTCGACTGATATCCATGATCTAGACAACATTTTCACGGAGGAGGAGGTTTGGGCCTCAGTTAAGGAGCTTCACCACGATTGTGCCCCCGATTCAGATGGTTTCATTGGAGATTTCTTTCAACACGCTTGGCCAATCATTAAAAATGACAGCATGGCTCTCATGCTTAATCTCTATGTGGGAGATGGTCGAGATGTCGACAAGCTCAACCGTGCTCTCATAGTCCTCATCCCTAAAAACCGGACGCAAAGACTATTGGTGACTCTAGGCATATAAGCCTTCCGCACACATGTCCAAGCTATTTTCAAAAGTCATGGCATCCAGAGTTCGACCGTGCATGAAGGATATCGTGGCGTTCAATCAGTCGGGCTTCATTCAAGGTCGGAACCTGGACGACAACTTTCTACTGGTCCGACAAGTGACACGCAAGATCCATTCTAGGAAGTGCTCAGGTGTGTTCTGCAAGCTTGATATCTATCAGGATTTCGACTCCCTCTCCCGGCCAATGGCTCTCGATCCTCCTACAGACAGCTTCGACAATAATCATCATGAGTGGTTGGCCATCTAGAAGAATTTCTCATGCTCCAGGATTACGTCAATGGGATCTAGTTTCTCCTCTCTTGTTCGTTATTGCGATGGAGGGTTTGACGGTGATCATCGTCCGGGCCATGGAGATTGGCGTCCTGAGCAAGTTCTGAGGCATCTCTGTTGACAGGGCCTATCCATATATGCTCATGATGTGGCACTATTTGCTAGACCATCCTCATCATACCTCCTCTTCATTAAGGAAGCGCTCGAGGTCTTTGGGGAGGCATCGAGTCTCCGGGTTAACTACACGAAGTCTTTTGCCACTTTGATTTATTGAGAGTCCAATGATCACAAAAGAGTTACTGACATTCTACAATGCCTCCCTAAAGGAATTCCTGTGCTCATACCTGGGATTGAACCTCAACATTAACAGCTTAACGAAACTGGATTGAGAAGCACTCCAGGACTTACTGAGGACTTTCATTCCGGCCTGGCAGCGCGGCTTTCTTCAGCGCTCTGGGGTTGGTAAAATCTGTCATTGCAGCTAGGCCGGTGTATCTGTTGCTAATTTTGGAGGCTCCGGACTAGGTCTATGAGGATATCAATGGATGAATGAGAGTGTTCTTTTGGGCGTGCAAAGTTAAAGTCAACGGAGGCGAGTGTCTGGTTGCATGGAGCAAAGTATGCCAACCCACATGTTATGGTGGACTTGGAGTGAAAAATCTCAAGCTTCAAGGGACGGCACTTAGAGTCAGATGGGAATGGCTGAGAAAACCGATCCCGATAGGCCTTGGCAAGAGTTGTGATTGATGGTGGACCACTTGGCGAGGGATGTCTTTGATAGCCTTGTCAGCATCCAGGTGGGCAAAGGAAACAAAGTTCTTTTCTAGCATGATCGATGGATCCACGGGTTCTCTGTTCGGGACATTGCATCGCTCATCCACGCTATCGTGGGAAAGCGTGACATCATCAGGCACACAGTGGAGCGGGCGTCGACTAACGAGCTATGGATGACCGATGTGAATCGACATATTTCCTTTCAAGCCCACCTTCGGCTGATGCATCTCTCACATGCCATTGCCACGGTGCAGCGAGACACAACCAAGCCTGACACCTTCACATGGCCTTGTGCTGCTTCCAACAGCTACTCGCCCAAGGCAACTGACGACAAAATGTGTGTTGGAACACAATGCTCTCCCACCACCAATTGTAGTTCGAATAACTTCGCCTCGCTCAAGGTCAAGATCTTCTCTTCGCTGGCCACCCGATATCATCTTTGGACCTCTGATCGTCGTGCGAGATTCGGTCTCCAAGATTCGCCATCCCCTTGTTTCATGTGCACGCAAGAAGATGATAACGTTGATCACACTCTTATTAGGTGCGTCTACGCGCGTGAGGTCTGGCACATCTTCTTAGTCACCCTGCACCTCTCCACTGGAGGAGGACACCTTAGAGACGTGGTGGCTCTAGACCAGTCCCACTTTTACACGTGATAGCAAGAGAGGTTTCGATTTCTTTATCGTATGTACTACCTAGTCTCTATGGAAACAACAAAACGCGCGAGTCTTAAACCGTATGGAGCAGCAATTAGGAGTACTCAACCTGGTCGAGACCATATTGGCTGAGCTCAAGGAATGGCACATAGCGCGAAGAGGAGTGGGCGGCTTGTATAGATTTGTGAGACTGTAGTCCTTTTTTTCTTTGTTGTGGAGTTCTTCTTTTTCTTTCGATGTACGTGCGTTGATGCTTGCATCAATGTGAGGTTTCTTGTAAATGTTATGATCTCTTCTATAAAAATAGGCACGTATTTTGCGTGTTCTCGAAAAAAGTATGCATTCATGCGAATGGCATGTGTTGTTCTTCAACTTGTGATGAGGAGTTACAAGGTGTTTCTGAGAGAGCTTTTGCCTTGAAAGAGTCGAGCATGCATGTATCTGTCGTGTGAGCAGCTACCAGGGGTATACCTGGTCATTCTTCGCGTCGGGTTAAAAAAAGTCTGATGCTAAAAACCCAGGCCCGAACCCACTCCGGCCCGAGCGTCGGGCCTAAATATTGGACCAAACCTGGCCCGAGTCTGAAAAAGCCTGATTAGGCTTGACCGACCTAGCCGATGATGGCGTAAAAACAGTTTTTATCAATCCGGAACCCGACCTGGCCCGACCGCTGGAATCAAATTTCAGACCCGAACCCGACCTGATGACACGTTTAGGCCCGACCCGATGCAAGATTTTCGGGCCAGGCTGCCCATGACGAGGTATAACCTGGGGACTCCCTCGATGACCCAGATTATTCATTCCCATTGCGCACATTCATGCGTGCGTGCGTGGGTAAAATGCCGGCCGGTGGCAGTCATTAAAATTATGTGCTTCCGGTGCATGCATGCAAAAGCAGCAAATGGATGTGCTTCCCCCCTCTCTCTCTACGTCTAGTGGTTGAGCTACTTTTTGTATTAAGGGCATGTTTGGTTCATGACTAACTTTGCCACAACTAACCTTAGGAAAAGTGTGGGTGCCACAAAAAGTGTGGCTAACAAAATGGACACCACAAGTGTGGCAAGATTTGGCAAAAAATTGAGTTTATGACATGTGGACCATATACCTATAAAAGTGTGGCAAGTCACAAGTGTGGTAATGAACCAAACACATGCCTAAAGTATTGTGGCATGACTAAGGTTAGGTGTGGCAACCTTAGGCTGGGAACCAAACAGCCCCTAAGTTGTTTCCCTTTTCATGAAGCTTAAGTCAGCTTTGTGGACGTTGACACTATGTGAAGATTGATCGATGTGCCAATGTGCTTACTCAATGATACTACAAAAACAAATGCGATATTCTTCACAGGTTTCACTCCAGTGCTTGGTTATTTTATAAGGCGATGCTCTGTCGGCCGGTCACGCGCGGGCCGCCTGATCTGCAAGCTGTAGGCGGACCGTGCCGTTAGATCTCCATGCAACATTTTTTTTGATGCAACAAATTTCGGTGCTATGCAACGATTTTCGTCAACGGTTGCAATAAAAAAATTTAATTGTAGTAAAAAATATCTACTGATCGTAGCAAAAAACGAAGCAGATGATGCGTGGTAGCAAAAGATAAACGCCGGTTGTAGCAAATATCTACGTGAACGTGCATGCAACTTTCACTAGTAGAAAAAGGGCATTTAGCCCCGGTTCTCGAACCGGGACTAATCAACCGGGACTAATGCTAGGCCCGGTTCGGCCATGTGGCGGGGCTGGGAGCGGGGGGGGGGGGAGGGGTATTAGTCCCGGTTCATATTACGAACCGGGGCTATTTCATCGCTGTTTTTTTTGAGCAATTTTTGGGTTTTGGGTTTTGCACTAAATTGGATGGGCTATTTTGCTGCCCTTATTTTCCCATTTATTTGTTACATATATATTGCACATCTTCATGAATATATTACACCATCTCATCCGTTGTGCTTTGTCTAACATATTTACAAAATGTAGACACGAGTTACATGCACATATATGCATCTTTTTTACACTATATCATTTCATATCATTTCCATCGAATGGCAATTGTATTCTAATCGATCATCTAACAACACATCATCAACTTAATCCTATACCAAGTTATCATATGATACACATAAAATAAAATAGAGAAATATCATAATATATATATAGTCATCATATGCATGCATCCTAATTAATCGATCATGTCAAGTAATAATATAAACCAGAATAACTTTTCTCTCATAAGACCTAGTCCTCGCTCTTAGATATAATGTCATAAAACAGAACAACACCTATGGCTCCATGATGAATCACAGAGATCCAACGGTCTCCAGCTTGTGGCTTGCGAACCTTCTTTATTTCTCTCCATGCTTCAATTTGGAGCCTTTTTTATCTTGAGTTGAAGTTAATCGAGTATGGAGCATAGAACTCAGCCCTCAGCGAGCTTTTAATTTTCATTTGACCTTCTGGGTTCATCAACGGAGGCACTACATCATGTGGCAGTTGTTGTTGAAGAACATAATAATAACCTAGTTAACAATGTAATCAACACCATTTATGCAATAGTAGAGTGTACTTAATTAGGAAACGCTTACCAAGACATTTCGACGAATGTCATCCGGACTCGACCTATGCACTAGTGGCATGTAAAATGAATAATTTTGGCCAATTCCAAAGTGATACGGGAAGGTATCCCTAGAAGACACAACACGAACAACAAGAAAGTGGAGAAGATCATCCTTCTCCTCCCAAGTTAGATGTGATCATACGTGTAGTGTGTCGTGTCAATTAATTTTCATAATTGAGTCGAAGCAACGAAATAAGTTGTATATTATAATTTAACAAATTTAGTATATGGATGAACACCAACTATTTCTAAATATAAATGCAAATTACTTCACATGGAGGTAAAACAGGAAGCATATCATCAACAACCACCCAAATTTTGTAATAATTTAATGTTTCGAAAATACTTAGAAATTTTGTAAATGTCCACAAGATATGAGTATAACTTGTTAAAACATCAAATTCAATTTTGTAATAGTACACCTTAAGCTCTAAACAGTTCCACACAATGTGAGCATTATATATACCATTCAAAACAACCACATGTGCTATGATCATTCAAAGGACAATTTGGGTTGTTGTTGTTGTTTGTACAACATGTAACATGAGAAAATTATTTAGTATAGTAGTAACTATGGTCCAATAACTACGAACCTGCAGCGTGTGGCCAAAGTTTTCAATTGTTCAATTTTTAGGGTATATCACTCGTTATTCGGTGGAATTAATGGTCATCTCTTATTGGAAGTATAAATTTGGAACGGTAGTACACCTCAACTTCCCAGGCGTTTCATTAAATATTAAGCACCACACAAATCTTTTAATAGACGATGAACACCACATGACATGTAAATTGCGAGAGGAAAACAGGTTGACTACATCAACTATTTCTAAATATAAATGCAAATTACTTGACAAATATGGTTGAGAAACTCACATGGAGGTAAAACAGGAAGCATATTATCGACAACCACCCAATTGTCGATGTTGTCTGGCATATTATCTTCAGGACGAAGATCGAAGGTGATTTCCATACCCTCCTGAAATCCATATGCCTTGCAAAGATCTTCCCACTTTGGGCACCCAAATTCTGTTTAAAAAACTGAATTAAATACTTGGATATAAAATGTGTGATCATGTATAGTCCTCAGCTTAGCGCTCCTTGTCTCAATTCTCTCGTGGTCTTCGATACCGTGCCTCTCCAACACATATCTTCTTGCATGGCAACGGAGGCACATATCTCCATTCTCGTCAAGCTTCATGCTGAAGAATCTATCGTCTCGCAGGTGAGGTGTGTCACACATACCCCGAGAGTCGCCGTAATATTCACACTCCCAATATCCATCGTCAGACATTTCCTGTTTTAATGTGGTAAATGTGTGTAAACAACAATATAATCGTGACACACTATATATATCGAAAGAATTGAACATCTATATATTCCGATCGACAAAACTTAGCACAATTTAGCAAGCAAAAGTGGGAAACTAACTACTGTTTTATGCATTATATTAACACCAACAAAATGATGATATTTGTAGGTTGGTGAAATATGTATATGTGTCCTTTTTCCTCTCCAAAGTTTAAATAAGTTATTGAAACCATAGGTTGTCTAATTCAAACCTAATGTGCCTACTTACATGAAATTTACAAACAAGATTTTTTCCTTCTTTCTAGTTAGCCCATCAAAAGATCTTAAACAAACATATATATCTTGATTTTCTTATTAACATATGCATCTCAATTTACATTATTTCAATTTGTTCTATAGCTTGAACCGGCCCTAAAATCTAAATGACAGTGCCTAGCTAGCAGCGGGAGGGGAGGGGGCGGCGGCGCATGGAGGGAGTGGGCTTACCAGAGCGGGATCGATGGGGAGCGATGGGGCCGGGTGCGGCTTACCGGCAGGATAGGGGAATAAGGGGCTTACCGCGGGAGGGGATGGGTGCGGCGGCGACGACGAAGGAGGCGGCGGCGACAACGATGCCATTGACGGCGAGGGAGGCGATAGCGGGGAGGAGCGCGGAGACGGCGACAACGTCGGGGAGGAAGAGTCGGCGTCGATCGAGGCCAGGTTCGTCCGCGTCGCGCGTGAGAGGAGGAAGATGATGGAAACCGTGATTTGGACATCACAAATTTCCAACTACCGCCTATATAGGCGGAGCTTTGGTCCCGGATCGTGGCTCGAACCGGGGCTAACGACCACCTTTAGTCCCGGGCTGAGCCACGACCCGGGACTAAAGACCCCTTTTCTGCAGGCGGAGTGGCGGGAAATAAGGGTCTTTAGTCCCGGGCCGAGCCACGACCCGTGACTAAAGAGCTGGGCTGGCGACACATCACAACCTTTAGTCCCACCTCGCCTAGCGAGGAGCGCCAACAGTGCTTTATAAGCACTGCTGCGCGTGCTCTTTCGAGCTTCTCTCTAAAGCACGCTTACACGCCTAAACGCACTCTCTCTATATGTCAATTTAAAGATAAAATCCAAGCTAAATTCAAAGTGAGTGAGCACTTTGAATTTAGGTTGAATTTTCTCTATAAATTCTCATATATTTTCGATTTTTTTCATTATTTTTGTTTTGTTCTTTGCTTTTTTTTATTTTTTTCTACTTACAGCTAAATATTTAGTTCTCAAATTTGAATTCTTTAAAATTTTTGAATAACTTTACTTTCATTTTTTTTCTCTTCTATTTTAGTTTTCTATTAAAGATTTTAACCAAAAACTTTATGAAAATTATTTTTAGTTGATTGTTGTTTGTTTCTTTTTAGTTAATGTTTTACTTGATTCTTTTTAACAAATAAGAACTTTGATAATTTTAGTTGATTATTTGTTCGTGCATGTACTTTATTTTTTTGAGCTAGTTGACCCTGAAATTAAAAATCACTACAAATGAACTCTGAAAATGTTGAAAGTTGGCTTGGTATCATCATTTCACCCACATAGCATGTGCTAAAAAGTTGAGAGGGTTACGACAAAAATTGGATGCACTTCATGTACAAAACGGACAATCTATCTCGAAGTATGAGGGTTTCGAACGAGAACTCATCTGTTACAAAGGGATTTCATTTTTTTGAACTTATTTGAACTCCATACTTTTTGTGTGTTCAAAATGCAGAATACAAAGACACATCACAAATTTTCAAACTTTTTGACTTCATTTGGTATTTTTCGTGCATTTACTTTATTTTTTTGAGCTACTTGACCCTGAAATTGAAAATCTCTACAAATGAACTTTGAAAATGTTGAAAATTGGCATGGTATCATCATTTCACCCACATATCATGTGATAATTAGTTGAGAGGGTTACGACAAAATTGGAGGCACTTCGTGTACAAAACGGACAATCTATCTCGAAGTATCACGGTTTCGAACGAGAACTCATCCGTTACAAAAAGGGATTTCATTTTTTTGAACTTATTTGAACTCCATACTTTTTGTGTGTTCAAAATGCACCATTCAAAGGCACATCACAAATTTTCAACAATTTCTGACTTCATTTGGTATTTTTAGTGCATTTACTTTATTTTTTGAGCTAGTTGACCCTAAAATTGAAAAGCACTACAAATGAACTCTGAAAATGTTAAAAGTTGGCATGGTATCATCATTTCGCCCACATAGCATGTGCTAAAAAGTTGAGAGGGTTACGACAAAAACTGGATGCACTCCGTGTAAAAAACGGACAATCTCTCTCGAAGTATCAGGGTTTCGAATGGGAACTCGTCTGTTACAAAGGGATTTCATTTTGTTGAACTTATTTGAACTCCATATTTTTTGTGTGCTCAAAATTCACCATTCAAAGGCACCCCACAAGTTTTCAACAATTTCTGACTTCATTTGGTATTTTTCGTGCATTTACTTTATGTTTTTGAGCTAGTTGACCCTGAAATTGAAAAGCACTATAAATGAACTCTGAAAATGTTGAAAGTTGGCATGGTATCATCATTTCATCCACATAGCATGTGATAAAAAGTTGAGAGGGTTACGGCAAAAATTGGATGCACTTCTTGTACAAAACGGACAATCTCTCTCGAAGTATGAGGGTTTCGAACGAGAACTAATCTGTTACAAAGGGATTTCATTTTTTTGAACTCATTTGAACTCCATACTCTTTGTGTGTTCAAAATGCACCATTCGAAGGCACATCACAAATTTTCAACAATTTCTAACTTCATTTGGTATTTTTCGACCGTCGATGATGGTCGCTCCTCCTTCTTCCCCTAGTGCATAATAAATATCTAGCACAAGGAGAAGAAGGAAGAGCGACCCCCACAACAACAGTCGACATTCTTCTTCTCTCATATATGGTGGACACTCCCTCACCTGATTTTTCTACTGTCGATGATGGTCGCTCCTCCTTCCCCTAGTGCATAACAAATATCTAGCACAAGGAGAAGAAGGAAGAGCGACCCCCACAACAACAGTCGACATTCTTCTTCTCTCATATATGGTGGACACTCCCTCACCTGATTTTTCAACCATCGATGATGGTCGCTATTCCTTCTTCCCCTAATGCATAACAAATATCTAGCACAAGGAGAAGAAGGAAAAGCGACCCCCACAACAACAGTCGTCATTCTTCTTCTCTCATATATTGCGAACACTCCCTCACCTGATTTTTCGACCGTCGATGATGGTCGCTACTCCTTCTTCCCCTAGTGCATAACAAATATCTAGTACAAAGAGAAGAAGGAGAAGCGAGTTCCACAACAACAGTCGGCATTCTTCTTCTCTCATATATGGTGGCTCGGGCATTTCATCGAACACCTCATGTGCATGAACTAGAGTGGCAAGAGCATGGCATGCATGCTCACACCTCAACGCCCAAAAACACATGAGAGGGTGGGCAGGGGTGAGGGTTTATATAGGCAACACTTTAGTCCCTTTTTTTCTATAAAACCGGGACTAATAGCATACACTTTAGTCCCGTTCGTGCCACAAACCGGGACTAATGATCCGCGACACGCCGCGTGGTTCCGCGGCACGCCACTTGGGACTAATGGTCTTTCATTTTTAAATGACTGTTTTAATCAAAAACAGATCTATTACAAAAGGGATTTCATTTTTTTGAACTTATTTGAACTGAAGACTTTTTGTATATATATGTGGTCGAAATGCATGATACCATGAAGTTAGAAAGGGCTAAACCATTCAAAAGTAGCAAATGAAGTTAGAAAGGGCTAAACCATTCAAATTTGGAAACTATAATGGCACAAACAGAAACTAGACATATATAAATTGGTCCAAGCAGTACCTGATACTAGTCCAAAGAATACATAATAATAGCTACCATAGATATATATATATATACAAGTGTTCGACGTTGAGAACACTACTCGTGTGAATCGTCTGAATCAGAATGTCCACCTTGTCTGAGGTGACGCTGGCCATAGTTGACGACTCAAATCTTGCCGTACAACTCGTATGAAACGTATGCATCTTTTGCTGCATACTCAATGTTGATACGGTGAAGTGGGGTCCTCTCCCAAAGTCTGTGCTGAGACTTTGGGAAATTGGTCTTCATATCACCATACTCCTCATCGATCAAGGCAACTGCCATATGAGCCATTGAAGTCCTGGCATGTCGAAGCCTGAATACCATTTGTAGATCAATGAGGCAACTAGTTGGTATCTCAATACCGAAGTTGTGTCTCATATTCAGCTTGTCGTTCATTATGTCAACAGTAGCAAAAGTGATGCCGCTGCGAAGGAAGTCCATGTGTTCTAGACAATGCTTGTCACTTCTCCAACAACAACAAATTAAAATGGAACAAATGTTACATACTGTTGCAACAAGGAAAAATGTTTCACTACAAATAAAGAGAAAATTATCTTTAGGATTCAAATGGAACATATTGCTATCCTATGCAATTTTCATATCCTATGAATTGATCAAGAAACCGTAAATTAACTATGACACACACACACACACACACACACACACACACACACACACACACACACACATATATATATATATATATATATATATATATATATATATATTCTCCCATGGTTTTTCAAATATGCAATAAGCTAGACATATTGCATATTGCTATCCAATGGAACCTAGAGAGATCACTATAGCTATTCAATGGAACCTAGAGAGATCACTAGCTATATGCAATTTTCATAACTATGACATATCATTTTGCTATCCAATGGAACCTAGAGAGATCACTAGCTATATGCAATTTTCATAACCTTGGATCAAAGAACGCTGCATAAAATTGTTTCACTACAACTAAAGAGAAATTGATCTTTATAGGATTCCAAAATGTAACATATAGCTATCGATCCTATGCAATTTTCATATCCTATGAATTGATCAAGAAACCCTCAATTAACTATCCAATGGAACATATATAGAAATTTCATATTACTATCCAATGGAACCTAAAAAATCACTATATATATATGCAATTTTCATAACCTTGGATCAAAGAAAGCCTCAAAACATACCTCGCCCATTGGAAGATCAAGACATGGTGTTTGAAACATAGTTGGATGACGGAAACACCTTGTTGATCGGCCGTGTACTCCAGATCAAGCCCCAAGAACTTCTCATGATCCACTGTGGCGTCAAGCCACTCCTTCAACTGTCTAAGAAAATGCGCAACTCCCTGCTCTCGTTCGTGTACACGACATCGAGCTTGGTCTTGCCATGTGCGAGCACCTATCCGAAGTGAGTTGGCATGGTGGAAGAAGAGAAGGGAAGAAGAGAGGGGAAGAACATAGCGAGAGAGGAGAAGAACAGAGCGAGAGAGGAGAAGAACACAGAAATGACAGCAAACTCTGCTTTAGTTGTGCTTTGGGAAGCGGGATGCAAACCATTTGGGACTTTAGTCTCGGGTTGAGTCACCAACCGGGACTAAAGGGAGATACCAACGGTTGCCACCACTACGGCAGGCTACATGTCAGACCTTTAGTCCCGGGTTGAGCCACGAACCAAGACTAAAGGGGGATACGAACGGTGGCTACCACCGCGACGCACCACGTGTCAGTCGCTGGATCTTTAGTCCCGGTTTTTGGCGCAAACCGGGACTAATGCATCGAACCGAACCAGGGCTATTGCCCTGCTAGGCCCTGGAAGCTTGAACCGGGACCAATGCCTGACATTGGTCTCGATTTTACTTGGACCCGAGGCTAATGGGATTTGGGGCTCCGGCCGAAAGCCTCATTTCCTACTAGTGTTTTCACTACAAGAAATATGTCAACTAACGACCTTTTGTGAGTGATCCTGGAAGGAATGGTCATAAATGTATGACCATTTGACATCATTTGGTCGTAAGCTTTCTGGAGGGGTCCTAGCCCCAAAAACCAACGACCATTTTCATCAGAAAGGTCATCACTTGCTTACTGGAAAAGGTCATAAAAGCGGACAACACCTGGCACATGCTTATTTCTACGTGATAATGACCAATATGAATGGTCGTTACTAAATAGTTCGAATGCACTAGGCTGGTTACGCAGCCACCTCAGCAGCCTCACTTACTTATCACTAAGGTAGGACCCATTTGACAAGTAGGTGAGGGGCCGGCGACCGAGCGGGGACATGCGCGAGCCTCGCTTAATTCCCGAAAAAACATGCGCGAGTGGGGACTCGAACCCACGACCGAGCGCTTATAAGTTTATAAGTGTTTGCTACCGCTGGGCTAGAGAGGGACTGTTGCTCAGGTATCGGTATTTGGGGGTATATTATATTAAATCGCCGGTCTCTCATATCATTGACAAGTGGGACCGACGGGGACGGGGCGGCGACGATCAACGGGGATGGGGGCGGCGGCGACCGACGGGGATGGGGGCGGAGGTGACCGACGGGGAAGATCTCGGGGGCGGCAGCGACCGATGGGGACGGGGCGGCGGCGATCAACGGGGATGGGGGCGGCGGTGACCGACGGGGATGGGGGCGGCGACCGACAGGGGCGGTGACCAGCGGTGGTGGTGCTGACGCCACGACCACCTCACCCATCGGCATTGGTGGTGGTGCCGACGCCACGGCCACCTCGGCCACGACGACCTCGCCCGGACAGTGGAGGTAGCGGTTGTGGTGTCGCTCGCCTCAGCCACCTCGCCCACTGGTAGTGGTGGTGGTGCCGCCGCCGAGCATGAGGGACTCACCGCAGAGCATGGGGGACTCGCTGCTGCCATCAGACAGAAGCTGGATTAGAAAAGGAGTTAGAAGGTTTTCGAAAGAACATATGAAAGGAGTTGATGAATTCATGCAATTTGTTCGGGCAAATTTTTCCAAGGATGCTGTCATTGTTTCCCATGCTGTAATTGCCTCAACCGTTCGAGAAAAGCTCAAGGAGTAGTGGAAGATCATCTTCTTCTTAATGGGATGGCCATCACATATGATAGATGGATATATCATGGAGAACCTTTAGCCAGACAACCTCAACATATTGAAGCTGATACACAGGGCCCTCATATGATGGGTGGTGGTGATGCTGGCATTAATTTT
Organism: Hordeum vulgare subsp. vulgare; assembly: GCF_904849725.1. Taxonomy (NCBI): domain Eukaryota; kingdom Viridiplantae; phylum Streptophyta; class Magnoliopsida; order Poales; family Poaceae; genus Hordeum; species Hordeum vulgare. Next base: position 269,666,557 of record NC_058522.1, read on the forward strand.
GTGGAAAATATTTTGCGAGAGAATGCTGGTTTGGATGAAGAGGATGGGCATGAAGATGATAGGATTCCTGACCTATTGAAGGATCTGTACGATGCTGAAGATCGTGCTGATGGGCAGAAGTCGATGTTTACTGAGGTGTTGGAGGAGGCTAAGCGCGCAGCTCATGAAGGGGGTAAATTTGCAAGATTTACGTTCACCGTGAAGTTACTCCACATCAAGTCTTTCTACTGGATTAGCAATGCTGCATTCAACGCAATACTTCGCCTTTTGACCTTGCAATTCCCTGATAGCTGTGTTCCCAGGTCTTATTATGAAGCATTGAGCATAATCCGCAGGCTGGGGCTAGGTTATGTTTCAATACATGTGTGCCCAAATAACTATGTCTTATTTCGGAAGGATTTTGCGAAGCATGACAACTGTCCAAAATGCATTGCCTCAAGGTGGAAAGATGTTGATGGAAAGAAGTCAATACCAGAGAAGGTACTGAGGCACTTTCCGTTGATACCAAGGCTGCAACGGATGTTTATCTCAAAGAAATCATCGTTGGAGGTACAATGGCACAAGCTTCAGCGGCAACCTGTGGACAATGAGCTGAGCCATCCAGCGGAAGGAGAGGCATGGAAAGAATTTGACAGTGAACATGGAGATTTTTCTGCAGATCCAAGGAATATAAAACTCGGCATTGCCACAGATGGCTTTAATCCATTTGGAAACATGAACACGTCTTATAGCATGTGGCCCATTTTTGTGGTGCCGTACAACCTGCCACCATGGGCATGCATGGATCAGTCCAACTTCATGATGTCACTGCTTATCTCTGGTCCAGAGTCTCCAGGAAAGGATTTTGATGTCTTTATGGAGCCCCTCGTAGAAGAACTGCGCTAGCTCTGGACTGGTGTACGTACATACGATGCCTCTAGTCCGGAAGAAAAGTTCAATCTACGTGCTGCAGTCATATGGTCCATCCATGATTTCCCGACACTGCACACTCTGTCTCGGAGGATCACAACGGGTTATCAGGCATGTGTCCATTGTGACAAAGACCCTTGCTCAAAGAGAATAAGGAGCAAGATCTGCTATATTGGGCACCGCCACTTTCTTCCCCGAAATCATCGCTGGAGAAGAAGCAAAGATTTTAATGGTGAGAATGAAACTCGTTACAAGCCAGCTAAATTCACTAAGGAAGAGCTGGAGCAGCAACTTGAGAAGGTGAAGGATGTGAGACCAGGAAAGCTTGCAAAGAAAATAAAGTGCGCGGAAGGTCAATGTTGGGACCGGAGGTCTTGTTTGTGGGACCTTCCATACTGGGCTGGTCTGAAATTAAGGCATAATCTCAATGTAATGCACATTGAGAAAAACATATGTGAGAATCTGCTAGGGACATTTCTGAACATTGAAGGAAAGACAAAGGACACAGTTAGTTCTAGGCTTGATTTGGAGGACATGGGCATAAGAGAAGATTTGCATCTACAACATGATGAAGCTGAACATACATTTGAAATGCCACGAGCATGGTATACAATGAGTAAAGAACAAAAGCTAGCATTCTGTGAATTCATAAGAGCGGTGAGATTTCCAGATGGTTATGCTTCTAACCTAGCAAAGTGTGTTACTTCTGATGGATTCAAGCTTTCAGTACTGAAAACCCATGATTGTCACATCCTCCTCCAAAGGATTTTACCGGCTGGCCTCCGTGGAATCATGGACAATGATATATATGAAGCGGTTGCTGAGCTGGGAAATTTCTTTAGAGAACTGTGCTGCAAAACACTCAAGTTAACTGTTCTGGAAAGACGTGAAAAAGAAATCCCAATTATTCTTTGCAAGCTTGAGAAGATTTTCCCTCCAGCTTTGTTCACCGTGATGGTCCATTTGGCGGTGCACTTACCAAAAGAGGCAATGCTTAGAGGCCCTCTACAATACGGCTAGATGTACCCAATCAGAAGAAGGCTGCTTACTTGTAAGCGTTATGTGCGAAACACGGCAAGACCTGAAGATTCGATTGCTGAAGCATATGTCGTTGACGAGTGCTTGACTTTTTTCTCTAGATACTTTGGCGATGTGGAAACAATATGGAACCGGCCGGGTAGAAATAAAGAGCGGTCTGATTCGCATATTGGTGATGTCTCGGTTTTCAACCATGGTGTGAACTTTCTTGGAGCCTCGCGATACTTGGAGGCTGGTGATGAGTATGACAAGATGGTTTGGTATGTGCTCAGCAATTGCGCCGAGGTTATACCATATATCGAGTACGTTATATCTTGTGCACTCGTTATTTATTTACTTTTGCTTGGGTTGTTGGCACTAGCCTAATATTTTAATTCACATGTTTTGTTGGCATTGCAGGAAATGCAAGGAAGAGTTAAATCATGAAGAAATCCAGATCAATGTTGATACAAGGGTTGCCAAGGGATTTGCTAAATGGTTTAAGAATCATGTTGGAAAGTTGCATGAGGAGAAGAAAGTCAGTGATGATCTATTTGCTTTGGCATGCTTACCGAATAAGCGAGTGCGAGTGTATTCAGCATGCATTGCTGATGGTGTCCGGTACCACACCGTTTATCGCGAGGAAAAAAGGAAGACAAAAAATAGTGGAATCGTCACTGAGGGGTCACATACTCGTGAGAACATTGACTTCTATGGTCAGCTGAGAAGCATCATAGAGTTGCAGTACAACTCTAGTGGAGGCATCCATCGCTCGGTTGTCTTATTTCGCTGTGGCTGGTTTGATCTTGGTAACAAGAAGAAGAGACGCTCTTGTGTCAAGTATGATGGCCACTTCAAAAGCATCAACACTTCAAGGTGCTGGTATAAGAGTGATCCCTTTATTCTAACAGCACAAGCAACAATGGTGTTTTACCTGCCAGACACTCTTTAGCACGGAAAATGGCCAGTTTTGCAAAACTTTGAGCACAGACACTTGTGGAGTGCGACTGAAACTGAAATTGAAGTGGAAAAGGGCCCCGGTGGTAGTGGCCTAACATATCAGGATGATGACTGTACGGAAGTTTCGGTGCAAGCTGGTGATGATTCTATGGAAGTTCCGGTGCAAGCTGGTGATGACTCTATGGAAGTTCCGGTGCAAAGCAGAGTGCGTAGGGACCGGGAACGTGTGCTCATTGATGCTGCAATAGTTGAAGGCATCAAGAAAAGAAGAAACGTGGTATCGGATGGACATGAGAGCGAGGATGAGGAAAACAGGACTGATCATACTATACTGCAATATTGTAGTGACGATGAGGAAAACAGAAGTGGGCATAGAGTTCCTGGTTTTGGTATCGTGTAACATCCCAAAATTATAAATTTTGGAATGTTAATATAATTATTAGATTCATTGTTTGTTTGTTTGAGTGATTGAAACTTGAGTAGAATTTGAAACTGTTTTAAAACTTTTGACTGAGAGGGAATAAAATGACTTTCCCCTTCTCCGGTAAATTCAAATTCATCAATTCAAAAGCAATGAGAGAAGATGACATGAATTCTTCAACTATAAAGAATTTTAATGGAGTTTGCATTTGAATTCTTTCAAATTTTTGCTTTTGCATTTCTATTTTTCTTCCCCGAGAAATACCCCGAAAATAATTCTTCCAAGCAAGAATGAGCGGAGGAAAATGACCCTCCCAAATCAGGGGTATTTTTGAAAATATTTGAGCCAAGAAAAACCAATGTTTTATTTGATTTTTTTTGCAAAAAGAAATAAAGCTTTCAGGGATTTTCTGAAAAACATTTTTTTAAAGTTTTTATTTTGGCCGTGGAAAAATGCCCATCCTTTAGATTTTATTTTTCTGATAATTTTAGCATATAGAAACTCTATAATCCGAATTTATTTTGTTAACTTTTATCGTTTACTTTCAGGTTTTTGATAACAAGAAAGAAATCACTTTTATTAGGAAAGTACCTGGGAAACGTTAGGAAACGAATTTATTTGGTTTCCCTTTTATTGTTTACTTTCAGGTTTTTGAAAACAAGAAAGAAATCACTTTTATTAGGAAAGTACCTGCCCATGTTAGGAAACGAATCTGGCCCAATCCATACCTTCTTCTTCCTCCTCACGACCTTCCTTCTCTAGCCATGGCAGAAGCTTCCCACGAAGCTTCCTCTCCTAGATTCGCGGGATTCCTTCCCTCTCCGCACCTCCCACCACCCCTATAAGATTGCCCCTCCTATCCTCGTTCCATTTTCCCCATCAGCTCGCCCTCTCCCTACCCGTAGCCACGGCGCCCCCACCATTGTTGTTCCTGCCAGGAACCGAACAGAAGGACGCCCAGGAGCCCCTGACGCCCCCCTTCCTCGCCTCCGGGACCCCCTCCGCCGTTCCCCCTCCCCGCCGGCGACCCTCCCCTCACTTGAGTGCCCTTCCCTTGCCGGAGCAAGCCCCAGCTCACCGTCTAACCTCCCAGCCAGGGCCAACCTTCCAGCCACGGTGAGCTTCAAAAAAATCCCGTCACAGTTTTTTTTCTTCAAAAAAGTGCAAACTTAGAAAATTCATATTTATTAGTCTATAACTCCAAATTAGGTGATTCTTTTTGCGTTAGAACAAAAATTTCTTGTAGCTTCCGAAAATATATAATTTGTCTATTTTTGTATTTATAAAATTTGAATTAGATCAGATTTGATTTAAATCTTGTTTTGCTTATACCGGGAGTTTAAAAATAGCTTTTAAATTAATTCTTTTTTCTACTGTTTCCTATTGATCATATCTTTCAGTAGTTTATGTTTCAATTTTTTTATATATTTTTACTTGGGGTTATTACCAAAACAGATTCTGTTTTAGTTCTTTTAGGATTATGGCTATTTCTTTTTCTATAATTGTTTTTAAATTATTTTCTTTTATATTTCAGAAAGTTTATATTTTGTTTCTGTTAGTTAACAGTAGGTTTTCAACAATTTTTATTTTTATTTTTATTTGTTATCATGAAATCAATTCTAGTTCTCTAATAACTTGCAATTGATTTCTCTACTAGTTCAACTCCCATTTGAAAATACTTTCAAATAGTTTTATGAAAAATACTTGATTTTATCTTAGTTAAATTTATATTTTAATTGTCTGTTATTTAGTATTTTAGTGTTTTATTTTCAATTAGAACAAAAACTATTTAGTGTTTGATGTAGTAGAAGACTCCCTAGTCTTATTTGAAGTTTCCTTCGGATTCTTATTCGCTCTCTCCTTTGTTTTGATTGCTAGAATGATTGCTAGTTTGAGTGCTTACGTGAATGATATGGCTGTTATATAGATTTCATCGGAGAGGGACGAGTAGTCTATCAAGTTATTCCTCGAGAACGAAAATTCTTCTTCGTCAACATCACCAGGCAAGTCATTTGATTATGTATCACCTATGTTTTATGCGTCGTAGTTCTACCATCCTATGCCCAATTGCATGCTGTGTAGGTACTTGGAAATTATGGTTACATATTGTAGTATCATGTGGTAGGCACCCAACAACCCCGTTACTTGGCCCGGGACGACAAATTTCATATTGCTATGCTTGAGTAGACGGGATTCTGGTTGAGTGTTTATCACGAGTGATGTGAGAATAATTTAATAACCAAGACCGGTTATGTCAAGAATTTTCAAGACCTCGTGATGCAATGCAACTCTGGGTGAAGGACGGTTGATCGGCTCCCTGGAGAAACCGGTGGATGACCCGGAATGCTGGAGACGTGCCATGACATCTTGCGGAAAGCTTCACCCAGGCTCAAAGAGACGGACGAATATTTTCAAGACCCAAGGCTTACCTGCACAGCCACAAGTCATTATGGGCTCTGGCTTGGTTGGACAACGCGGCGACTCTGGACAGGCGGTGCCAGCAGATGTAGAAGAATGGTAGGATTTGGATGGGCACCGACAGGGATTCAGAGGGACCCGTTGAAAGACCATGTTTTGATCATCCGGTCTTCAAACACCCTGAAGTGCGAGGACATACACGGAGGCGATCAAATCTTGTTTGGAACGTGTGCAAAACTCTGCAGAATACTCAAACCTAATCGATTAGCCGTGTCCACGGTCATGGACAACTTGAGCCAAAGGAACTGATGTTATCTGGAATTATCAACACCATTATATATATTTGATGAGGGTAATATCGATAACTTGGGTATGAGAACTGGTTGGCGGAACCATCTCATTAACAACCAACAACGTAGTAATATTTTGCTTTTAGCCCCTCTTGTTGTAGGAGAAAACTTGCTTTTCGCCAAAAACTTATAGCCCCACCTGTCATATATGCATGTAGAATAGATGATTATTATTTTACCCCCCTCTCTTATGTGACTTGCCAGCATATTCAATATGCTGACCTACACGGCTGCAACGTCTTATGTTGTAGATATTTTCCTCAACGAGTAAGAGTATGATTCAGGGTTACGGTCCGCACTCAACCTGCCGTTGGTGTTATTTGGGACTCCACCCCCTTGACTGTTTCCGCTGAGATATTTAAGGTATATATATCAGTTTTACGCTATTTACATGTGATTGCACTTTGATATATACATTGATGTACTGTGTGTGCCAGCATACTGATCCAGGGATGGCACAGATACACAGAGGCTTGACTCGTTTTGAGTCGGGTCGCTACAGAAATGGTATCAGAGCACATGTTGACTGTAGGACGTGACCCTAGAAACTGGAAATTTCTTAGGAAAGGATCTGTCCAAATTTTTATTTTCAACAACACCTTTTACTTCTCATCTCTTCTGATTTCATCGAATGTTCCCTCTCACCTCAAATAGTTAGACAATACCCTTACCCCTTTGACCACATGAAGGATCAACTGAGTCCCACTTCAAAGTAAAGAGGATTTCAGCATGCATTTGAAGAATTGAAGTTGCACCAATTGAAGACTCTCAAGACCCGAAGAATTCGAAGACCCTGAAGCTTTCAAATATTTATATGACCATTAGAAGTCCAAACCCCTGTTATATACCCACGTTAGATACGATGATTTGTGAGCCGTCATTGGTGTGTGTTTTCCGATGGCCACAACTAAAACCTATTCTCAAAAATATTGTTTGTATTGTGTGTATCTCCCTCTCTCTCTTACCCATCTCAAAACCTCAACCCTACCAGATGGAGTATGAAGCTGGACATGTAATCTCTGGACCAATGACCCAGCTGGAGGTTGAAATATGGATTCAGAACATGGAGAACCACTTCGGGAGCAACTTGATCTCAAGGAAGTATGAAGTGGAACACGCTCTCCAGTACTTTACCCAAAATGCTGCTATCTGGTGGAAAAGGCACCATGCCATACAAGGATTTAGTGGAGCAGAAACTTGGGACGGATTCAAGAACAGTGTGTTAAGATCCTGACTTATTCAAAAGTGCTATGGTAATCCGAAGGAGAAGACTTGTGCATGCAAGATCTGTGGAGAAATAGGACACACCGAGGAAGAACACAAGGATGGATGCACTCATTGTGAAGAAAATCACCCAGGTGAGGACTGCCCAAGTAGTCAGGTGACTTGTTTCCTTTGTGAAGGAACCACCCACTACCCAGCTCAGTGTCACATTTACCCCAAGGTGCAACAAGTTGTCAAGCAGCAGAAAGATGCAATGAAGGAAACCCTTAAGAAGAAGATTCTAGAAGAACCTGTGATGAATGAAAATATAGAAGACCCTGATAAACAAGGTCTGACCAGATTTTTCTCCAATGCGTGTTACTCATGTGGAGAAGAAGGACATTATTCACAGGATTGCACGAAGGGAAGCCAAGAGTATCTGGGAAACTTCCCGACGGAAAAGTGGAGTTTGATCCACTTGAAATAGAAGAACTGGCCAAAATGAAGGAGTCCAGAAAGAAGAAAAAGTACCCTCGGAAGGGCCAAATCTCTGCAGATAAAGACCTGAGTCATGTCAGATGTTTCAAGTGTATGGAATTTGGCCACTACAAATACATGTGTTCAGGAAGGAAGCCGGAAACCCAAGGAGCAAAAGAAAACACTAAGAAGCCTCGAGACTTGTCAGAACCCATTTGCTTTCGTTGCAAGGAAGCAGGACATTATGCTAATGATTGTCCACATGGGAAGAAAGCTAGAATGGAGTAGTTAAGTTTTGACCATGGCAATTAGTGTAATCTGAAGAACTCTTGTTTTTCATGAGATCATGGAGTGAAATTTTTTGTAACAGAAGTCCGTGAGATTGTAATAACATCGTGAATAAATGGAATTTATTGTCTCATGATTGCCTATGTTGAAAATGTATGTGTTGTTTCTCTTCGAACAAAGATCTCTGAACAATTATGAGGATAAGAGAAAATATGGTCTATGCAGACATGAGTATAATTCATTTTTAGTGTGGTAGTAATCGGTAAACCCATAGGATCCACTGAGTAGGAATGTACCATGGTTACCAAGGAGACACATACTTTCCTCTGAGTACCTATTTACTGACACCTGCAGATGAAAACTCTCTACAAGTCATTCCTCAAGGGCCCAGAAACGATCATGAACCTGACCAGTGATCATGATTACCCGAAAATCCTGAAGGACATGATGAAGCACATTCATCTTGAAGGAGATGCAGTCTACAAAGGCTACCCGTTCATGGAAAATGGAGTGGAACTTTGGTATGTGGAAGTACACCTCCACCATGTGAAAGGAGTTTGTCCAAAGACTATGGGGCAATACTTTTTCATTTCACGTGTACCATGAGCAATTTTCTTTGATTCTATTCGTGAAGCTGCCATGGAAGCCATACGTCAGATTGGAGAAATACTTGAAGCAAGACTTCGTCATACCCAGGAATACCTGAGTCAAGTGCATGCGGAGATGATGGAGATGAAGCTCATGGCCACCATGATGAAGCAAAAGATGGATGATTTCAAGGAGCACCTCGGAAAGTTCGAGTGGAACTAAAGTACCTCCAAGAGAGATAGATGAATAAAGTTGGCAGAAATGCTTGACCATACCGAACAATGTGGATGGCAGCATTTGTAATAAATTACTTTTGAGTTGGAATTTTGAAGAAAGTAAGGATGTAATAATGGATTGATTATGAAATGAATATGATTTATGGATGAACCAATACCTTTTCATGGTAAACACACCAATGGAAAGTATCCCACAGAGTGGAGTGTGTACCAAAAATAAGTCGGAGGATTATTTTTATGATGGTTACCCCAAGAGTATGATGGAATTAAACACTATGGAATTTAAAGGCGTAGTAATTCCAAGTATGTCTGCAACCCATAGAGCCCGGGACTAATAAGGATCAAGTACTATCTTTTTGGAGAAGGAAACTTGTTTTAGCAAACGTTTTCTTAGGAGCATACGAAAACCTGAGAGTTGTGAAGATACGATAGATGTTTTGTTCAGCTTGCAGAATCAATGGATTATCCGAACTTCGTTCGTGGACAAGAGGAATTCTGCAATGCTTGTGAGGATGCCCAAGTGTTAGAATACGAGATTCACTACGCCTTATACAAGGTAATGATTTCAGTGCGACATGGCTTGGCCACCATGACGACTTACTATTATCATTCTCTTGCTATTCGGAATGGTAAATCTGAGAGACTTACCCATAGTGAGAGACGACGCTCTTTGAAACTTTTGTTTAAGCCTTAGAATGGTATAGTGAAAGCCCATGTACATGGCACTTGTTGTCCCGCGTAGGAAATTTTACGGTGAAGATGAAACCAAGACCCTTCTCTCTGCACGATAACCACAAATGGTAGACCACCATGAGAATTATAGATAGGTTATTTAGAAGGGTTAATTGGATTCATGCCACTACAACTTTCATAACTTGGAAATATGCCATTACAAAAACCAAACTTGGAAATATGCCATTACAACTTTCCTATACCTCTACATATGCCATTCTCCTTCAATACGTGACCAAATACTGCCCTTATACTACCTGTATCGCGTCTTCTCAGCCGGTCCACCATGAAACTACCCAGCTCAGCCTTGCGGAGGCACAACGGGGAGCCGAACACGCCGTTGACTGTGTCCGGTAGCCAGTCCAGCCGCACCGCAAGCTCATCCGTCCACTTCTCCACTTCCTGTGCGGGACATGCAGATCGATCTTTTCGTCCGGGGCGCCCTCGCCGCCGATGAGCTTACCAACGGCCTTCCACCTCGTCGATGGCGGCAACGGCCAGGCCGGAGAAAGCTGGGGACCGCCTTGAAGGTTTCGAACCATGGGAGGTTGCCAGAGGCCAGGGCAAATATGCCACGGTTCACGGCAAGGACGATGCGCGGCGGCTGTCAGCCATTGGCGGCCACCGTGCAGCGGATCGACGAATGGGAGGGAAGGGAGGAGCGGGGGAGGCGTGGAGGTAGTCCTGTCGTGGTCGGCGAGCGTGGCGCCCGCGGCGGACCGATGATGAGGACGGCGATGAGGGGAGGTGAGTGGATTACGAGGCGGGGGAGGAAGCGTCGGTGGTCAACACGGGCGATGATGGCGTTGCAAGGGTGTGGAACACAACGCTAGTGTTGACGTGGCCAGCGACGGCGGCCGCGTATTTCTCTCCTCAGGGCCCAGCGACGAGCGCAGGCATGCCGTCCCCAAGCGCCATGAGCAGAGAGGCTGGCACGGGCAGCAGGCTCCCGAGGCGCGCGGCGAGCGAGCGAGTGGTGCGTGAGCATCTAGGTTCAGTGGAGTTCTCGGCGGCGCTGGGTAGGTGAGGCCGAGGAGAGAGAGAGAGAGTAGGCAACAGAGGAGGGAATAGTTTGGGCCAGGGCATCAGTTCGGTATAAGGGTACCTTAACGCGAACTGATACGGGTAGTATAAGGACAATATTTGGTCATGTATTGAAGAAAATGGCATATGCAGAGGTATAGAAAAGTTGTAGTGGCATATTTCCAAGTTTCATTTTTGTAATGGCATATTACCAAGTCGTGAAAGTTATAGTGGCATGAATCCAATTAACCCTATTTAGAATGGTCATGAGACTTGTCAGTTAAGAAGACCCAGTGACGGAAGAAGCTTATATCAACAGAAGAACCCTTGATTTTGATGGAAACATTATGAATATAATGGAAGAGCTTCACCAAAGTAGTTACCACGAAGAATGTGAGGAGTCAGATGCCAAGATCCCAGAGGATTGCTAATAATTTGAGGGACCGGTAACTCTCATTTTAAGTATGGTAGCACCCCACTTTGCAGGAGATTGGATTTGTTAGAAGACCTCCGAAACGTAAACCTTTTCTTTCTAGCCTCTTCGAATCTCGAGGACGAGATTCATTTTAAGTGTGGTAGTTTGTAACATCCCAAAATTATAAATTTTGGAATGTTAATATAATTATTAGATTCATTTTTTGTTTGTTTGAGTGATTGAAACTTGAGTGGAATTTGAAACTTTTTTAAAACTTTTGAATGAGAGGGAATAAAATGACTTTCCCCTTCTCCGGTAAATTCAAATTAATCAATTCAAAAGCAATGAGAGAAGATGACATGACTTCTTCAACTATAAAGAATTTGAACGGAGTTTGCATTTGAATTCTTTCAAATTTTTGCTTTTGCATTTCTATTTTTCTTCCCCGAGAAATACCCCGAAAATAATTCTTCCAAGCAAGAAAGAGCGGAGGAAAATGACCCTCCCAAATCAGGGGTATTTTTGAAAATATTTGATCCAAGAAAAACCAAAGTTTTATTTGATTTTTTTTCAAAAAGACATAAAGCTTTTAGGGATTTTCTGTATTTTTTTTAAGTTTTTATTTTGGCCGTGGAAAAATGCCCATCCTTTAGATTTTATTTTTGTGATAATTTCAGCATATAGAAAGTCTATATTCCGAATTTATTTGGTTTCCCTTTTATTGTTTACTTTCAGGTTTTTGAAAACAAGAAAGAAATCACTTTTATTAGGAAAGTACCTGCCCATGTTAGGAAACGAATCTGGCCCAATCCATACCTTCTTCTTCCTCCTCACGACCTTCCTTCTCTAGCCATGGCAGAAGCTTCCCACGAAGCTTCCTCTCCTAGATTCGCGGGATTCCTTCCCTCTCCGCACCTCCCACCACCCCTATAAGATTGCCCCTCCTATCCTCGTTCCATTTTCCCCATCAGCTCGCCCTCTCCCTACCCGTAGCCACGGCGCCCCCACCATTGTTGTTCCTGCCAAGAACCGAACAAAAGGACGCCCAGGAGCACCTGACGCCCCCCTTCCTCGCCTCCGGGACCCCCTCCGCCATTCCCCCTCCGCACCAGCGACCCTCCCCTCACTGGAGTGCCCTCCCCTCGCCGGAGCAAGCCCCACCTCGCCGTCTAACCTCCCAGCCACGACCAACCTTCCAGCCACGGTGAGCTTCAAAAAAATCCCGTCACAGTTGTTTTTTCCAAAAAAGTGGGAAATTAGAAAATTAATATTTATTAGTCTATAACTCCAAATTAGGTGATTCTTTTTGCGTTAGATCACAAATTTCTTGTAGTTTCTGAAAATATATAATTTGTCTATGTTTGGATTTATAAAATGTGAATTAGATCAGATTTGATTTAAATCTTGTTTTGCTTATACCGGGAGTTTAAAAATAGCTTTTAAATTAATTCTTTTTGCCACTATTTCCTATTGATCATATCTTTCAGTAATTTAATTTCCAATTTTTTAAAATATTTTTACTTGGGATTTTTACCAAAACAGATTCTGTTTTACTTTTTTAGGATTATGGCTATTTCTTTTTCTATAATTGTTTTTAAATTATTTTCTTTTATATTTCAGAAAGTTTATATTTTGTTTCTGTTAGTTAACAGTAGGTTTTCAACAATTTTTATTTTTATTTTTATTTGTTATCATGAAATCAATTCTAGTTCTCTAATAACTTGCAATTGATTTCTCTACTAGTTCAACTCCCATTTGAAAATACTTTCAAATAGTTTTATGAAAAATACTTGATTTTATCTTAGTTAAATATATATTTTAATTTTCTGTTATTTTAGTATTTTAGTGTTTTATTTTCAGTTAGAACAAAAACTATTTAGTGTTTGATGTAGTAGAAGACTCCCTAGTCTTATTTGAAGTTTCCTTCGGATTCTTATTCGCTCTCTCCTTTGTTTTGATTGCTAGAATGATTGCTAGTATGAGTGCTTACGTGAATGATATGGTTGTTATATAGGTTTCATATGAGAGTGACGAGTAGTCTATCAAGTTATTCCTCGAGAACGAAAATTCTTCTTCGTCAACATCACGAGGCAAGTCATTTGATCATGTATCACCTATGTTTTATGCATCGTATTTATACCATCCTATGCCCAACTGCATGCTGAGTAGGTACTTGGAAATTATGGTTACGTATTGTAATATCATGTGGTAGGAACCCAACAACCCCGTTACTTGGCCCGGGACGACAAATTTCATATTGCTATGCTTGAGTAGACGGGATTCTGGTTGAGCGTTTATCACGAGTGATGCGAGAATAATTTAATAACCAAGACCGGTTAAGTCAAGACTTTTCAAGACCTCGTGATGCAATGCAACTCTGGGTGAAGGACGGTTGATCGGCTCCATGTTGAAACCAGTGGATGACCCGGGATGCTGGAGACGTGCCATGACATCTTGCGGAAAGCTTCACCCAGGCTCAAAGAGACGGACGAATATTTTCAAGACCCAAGGCTTACCTGCACAGCCACAAGTCATTATGGGCTCTGGCTTGGTTGGACAACGCGGCGACTCTGGACAGGCGGTGCCAGCAGATGTAGAAGAATGGTAGGATTTGGATGGGCACCAACAGGGATTCAGAGGGACCCGTTGAAAGACCATGTTTTGATCTTCCGGTCTTCAAACACCCTGAAGTGCGAGGACATACACGAAGGCGATCAAATCTTGTGGGGAACGTATGCAAAACTCTGCAGAGTACTCAAACCTAATCGATTAGCCGTGTCCACGGTCATGGACAACTTGAGCCAAAGGAACTGAAGTTATCTGGAATTCTCAACACCATTATATATATTTGATGAGGGTAATATTGATAACTTGGGTATGAGAACTGGTTGGCGGAACCATCTCATTAACAAACAACAACGTAGTAATATTTTGCTTTTAGCCCCTCTTGTTGTAGGAGAAAACTTGCTTTTCGCCAAAAACTTATAGCCCCACCTGCCATATAGGCATGTAGAATAGATGATTATTATTTTACCCCCCTCTCTTATGTGACTTGCCAGCATATTCAATATGCTGACCTACACGGCTGCAACGTCTGATGTTGCAGATATTTTCCTCGATGAGTAAGAGTACGATTCAGGGTTACGGTCCACACTCAACCTACCGTTGGTGTTATTTGGGACTCCACCCCCTAGACTGTTTCCGCTCAGATATTTAAGGTATATATCAGTTTTACGCTATTTACATGTGATTGCACTTTGATATATACATTGATGTACTGTGTGTGCCAGCATACTGATCCAGGGATGGCACAGATACACAGAGGCTTGACTTGTTTTGAGTCGGGTCGCTACATATCGACAATGATGAGTAGAGAATAGACATGAAGGTAAATATTGTATCCTTGGAAAACAGAAGCTAACGTTTTGGTATCAACCTTCTCTATAGTTTTTGTTGTTGTGATCCTGATGTAGTTTTTGTACTACAATTCTCTCCAGGTAGCAAAATGCATGAGACTGATGGTTGTAGTGATGGAGAGGCAGGTGGTGAAGATCATGATGGCTGGAGAGGAAAAATGATGTAGTTTTGGTGATCATGATGGCTCGAGAGGCAAAATGTTGTATTCTAAAATGGCTGGAGAGGCACAATGATGTAGTTTTGGTGCCATTTTCTTAGTTTTGATGAGAACTGTTGGTTGTGATGTGATCCTAATTCAAACTGTTGTGTTGTAATGCAAAATATTGTAAACTGTTGGTTGTGATGTTCCTGAAGTTTTTTTGAACTGAATTGAGATGTTGTTTTCAGAGCTATTTTCAAAACTACATCAAAGAGTTGTTGCTATCTACATCAGAGAACTGAATTGAGATGTTGCATGTTGCTGTTGTTTTCAGAACTATGAAACCTTTGCATTATGTCATCATATGTGATAAAGTTACCATGTAAAATTGGTCCAAATCATTTTTCTAACATACCAGGCCATATTTAATGTACAATTGACAAAAAGGTTGGGTGTCAAAAGCTTTTATCCATCTCTCGTGAAAAAGACAAATCTATGTCGAATCAGCTGGAAGCGGGTCAAATTTGAACTGCGGTTGCCTTATAGTTTGCTCTTTATTTTTTCCAAAAATCATTTCTAGGTACACAAGTATCTACTTAATCATAGAAACACCAAAAGGTTTCCAAGATTCAACCATTGTTCGTTGAGAGCTCAACCCTTTTGCATCCTTGCATCATATTTCTTGGTTCTTGTTTGGTGTTTCTCTTTGTGAGTTTTAGAGCTTATGGTCATCTTCATGACAAGCTCGAGTTCATCGAAAATGGAGTCCATATGTATCATCTATGATGTTTTCGATGTTGGAAGTTTTTGTCGATTATTAGTTCATAGAGATCTCACATCTATATATCATCTATGATGTTTTCGATGTTGGAAGTTTTTGTCGATTCTTAATTCATAGAGATGTCACATCCATATATCATTGGCATTTTTCATAACTGCATGTTCTTAAGATTTCCACGGTAGTACCGCTTGAGCGGTACTTGCACTATGTAAAGAGCGGACGTAGTTTTTTACTACCGCCTTCAGGCGGTAGTACCACAACTATGTCCGGTACTACCGTGTCAAACTTTTGGAGAGTCGGAACGTTAGCGGAGGTAGACATTGCAGTAATTTTTTTTACTTCCATGGCAGTTGGATACTACCCTGCGGTAGTACAGTCAGGGCGCGCGGTAGTACCGCTCCGACGGTTCCATCGCTCGTTGCTCCGTGCATTAGTTCCTCCTTCTGCCACTACTGTGCGTGCGGTAGTACCACACTGGGCAGCAGTAGTACCGCACCTGGCAGCGGTAGTACCGCACCTGGTAACGGTAGTACCGCTTTGCTCAAGCTGTAAGTGGGGGTAACGGTTGGATTCTTTCTCCCACTATATAAAGGGGGTCTTCTTCCCCAATGGTTCTCATCCTTCGAACTCATGTTTGCCCCCCATTGTTGACCTTCTTAGAGCTTGCTAACTCTCAATCCCTCCAATGATTCTTGCTCCTTTTTAGGGAAAAGAGAGAGCAGATCTAGATTCATATTTCCACCAATCACTTTCTCCTCTAAGTAAGGGGAACCCCTTTGATATAGTTGTTGGAGTTCTTGGTGTTCTTCTTTGTTCTTCCTCTCATTTTCCACCATAGCATTAGTTGTTGTGGTGGGATTTCGGAGTGAATGACTTGGGCACTCCATGTGCCCTTTCCATTACGTTTGGTGCATAGGTTTGAATTCCCCACGGTGATACGTGGAAGTGAAGTTTGAGAAGTTTATTACCCTTTGGTACTTGGTACCCTAGAGATTGTTCTTCGTGGATGCTTTGGCATCCTAGAAGCTTGGAGGTGTGTGGGAGCTCAATAATTGTAGTGTAAAGCTCCGGGTAAGCGTCGGGGTCTCCAATTAATTTGTGGAGATTCCCTCGAGCATTTGTGGTCACCTCGAAGCCATATGCCATTGTGGTGAAGCTTCGTGGTGTTCTTGGGAGCCACCAATTAAGTTGTGGAGATTGCCCCAACCTTGTTTGTACGGGTTTGGTGACCACCCTCAAGGGTCCCTTAGGGGAATCACGACATCTTGCATTGTGCAAGGGCATGAGGAGATTACGGTGGCCTTAGTGGAATCTTGGGGAGCATTGTGCATCCACACCGCTCCAAACGGAGATTTCCATCCACAAGGGTGTGAACTTCGGGATACATCGTCGTCTCCGCGTGCCTTGGTTATCTCTCACCCGAGTTCGTTACTTATGCACTTTACTTTGTGATAGCCATATTGTTTCTTGTTGTATATATTGCTATCACTTAGTTGTTTATGTTGCTTAGCATAAGTTGTTTGTGCACACAGGTGAGCCTAGTTGTTTTAGGTTTTGTGCTTGACAAATTAAACGTTAGTTTTATTCTTCATTTGTTCAAGCCTAAACCATAATTATTTTAAAGCGCGTATTCACCCCCCTCTAGGCGACATCCATGTCCTTTTACCGTTCATGCGTAAGGGGAAAACCACTTATTGAACAAACCGAGCGCACTTCTAGCAACACATCCTGCTTTGCCAACCATCGATAAAAACATTCAAGAGAACATAGACATGGCGAGCGCTCCAAGGTCATCCTCGCGCCCTCATGGCCCTCGTCCACGCGACTGGGCAAGATGCTCCGTTTACCATCTTCGCTTGCATGAACTAAAAGTGCAGTGATATCGCCCGTCCTTAGATGTGACGCCTTCCTGTTCCGAATTAACTTCTGAGAACAGTGAAACACTTTGCGAAGAAACTTACTACTCCTCGTAAGGAGGAGAGGGTATGTTTTGTTCCCTTCCTCTTACGAGGCTTGGGATTTCTCGTTCACCCCTTCTTAAGGGGTTTACTAGAGTATTACAGGATTCAACACCACCACCTCATCCCTGGATCCATTCTTCACATCTCGGGCTTCGTTGCCCTTTGCAAGATGTTCCTGGGTTGTGAAGCCCATTTCAATCTATGGAGGAAGTTCTTCTATCTCGTCCCTCGTACTCTAGGAGGGACAATTTATGAAGTAGGCGGAGCCGAAGTGTGGCGTATATCCGAGACGGGTTACCTTATAGGGACCCCAAAGAAAGCCTCCAAAGAGTGGACCTCCAAATGGTTCTACATTAAAGATGTTCCTTTATTCAATCCATTTCGGAGATGTTGCCCGAATTCTCAACCGCTCCCCTAAAGAAGCGGTTCAATTGGCGTCCGAAGAGTCCTTCTCAGCAAGATAGTTCAGAAGTGAGCTGGTTGCCAAGGTGATAGTGTTAGCACAGTTCAAGCTAAGCATCATCGACATGTTAGCCACGGCAATTAGTCGCTGCATCCAACCTCGTCAACAAAGATCCCATTTGTTGTGGTGTTACAATGGCCATAGTGACGCAACACGGTACAAATGGGAAGGCCCCACCAACTAGGCAGCAACGACCACTATATTAGTCAATCTCTTCAAGGATGAAGAACAAGAGGTCATCTGTATGAGCACCAAGGAGGGCTACTTGAATCATAACCCCGTTTAATGGGTGAGTGTAACCCTATTTTCTCAATTTAGATTTTCTCTATAGTAAATTCGGCTAATTGAACCTTTGGGATTCTCCGAACAGGATTGGAGGCGTTGGATCAGAAAAGTTAGTTGTCCTCCCCCAAATCCGAAGAATTATGTTCGTGACGACGACCCGGGGTTTCATGACGACACCGACAAGTCGATCATATTTGAGGAAGTGGTGTTTTTCGAGGCGAGCATTGACGATTCTATGGTTCCTCTTATAGTTGATTACCCTCGGACACCTCCTCCCACAACTTAGGGCAAAAAGAAGGCCACTTCCTGGAAAAGGGCGCCCGTTCCCTATTGTGCCGAGTTGCACTCCCAAGGGTCGTCGCTCCACGCGCCAAACATCGGCTAATACGGCTCTAGTCGAACCCATGCTGAACAATGACATGGCCTCTATGCGCGGAGTACCCACGGGGACTACTTTAACCGCACCCCATGCCAAGAAGTAAGCAATTTAAACTCATAATTTGGGTACTATTTATGCCCACTTGTGGGTATTCCCAATTGTTGCCGAATTATGTAGGAACCAAACACAACCTCGTCCGTTCGAAGGCGTAGAGAGGGTTCACGGTAGTGACACCAGGCCAAGGCATCCCACAATAGCGTGCGGTAATGCGGAAGTTCCTACTCCAAACCAACTTTCGGAGGATCTCGAGGAGGACGCCGCTACTAATTCTGAAGTAGAGAGCGTGATGAATCATCTTCACCGAAAAGATTCATTACACCACCCCTAATTTTACGAACATGAGCTTAACGCTCTTAATTCAGTAGATGCACACCTCGGAGTTGCCCGAGCAGTACGTGAGGGAGTTGCAAATTGTATGTCAACCAGTCTTAAGGTATGTGTTTGATTTTAACAATCGAACACAAATCCTAACCCAGCAGCCCTCGAGCCTTAAGTTGGTTGGGACGACCGAGTTAAGGGTCTAAATAACCCTAGCACCATGTTTTACAGGTCGCAAGGGATGAAAGCAAAAGGTTATCTGAAGACCTTGAGACCCGCCGGACACAGCTGGAGGTTGCGATTGTTGAACTGGACGAGGTGAAGAAATTCACAAGGGAAGCACACGGTAAGGAATTACTTTGAAAGTTCGTAGTTGCACTATATGCTATTTACTAATGAAAGTGTACTTCATAGCAGACGAGTCAATAGGTAAATTGCAAAAGGAGATAGACTGAGCCAAAGAATCGCAAAGATATGATGAATCGCAGCGTGAGGCAAGCTTTCGGTTATTACTCCAGAGTATTGACGAATAGAAAAAAACTTGAGGCAGAAAACCAACAACATGCCGGTACAATTGAGAGTTTAAACAGTCAACTGGAACACGCCACCAAAGAGAACGAGAGATTGAAAGGCGGCATGTTCGGTAGGTAAAACTCTGAACTGGTAGTGTTGTATACATACTATCCCGAACTGACAAATATAACATTTCTCTATGTAGTTCTCCTAGCTGGACGCCCTGAATAGGAAGCCATCTCGTTTGGAGGGAACCTAATAAAGGAACTATCCATCATGCATGAGCGAGGGCAAAACACAATGAAGATCATGCTCAAGGCACTACGTCTAGCCGTGAAGCCCACAAAAGTGATGGCCGCATTGGCAGATCGATTTAAAGGGGCTTTTCATCGGTTTGAATTATGGAAAACATCGGCCTGTCAAGAAGGTGCACGAGAGGCATGGGAAATGGTGAGGACCATATTTACGAAACTTGACCTAGAACAAATGGCTCAAGTTGGGCATGTAGGGACAAATGGTCAGGAGGTGCCCCTCCACTTAGTATATGACCAAGTGATGCATGTCGCGCGCCTCTCGTGACAAGACTATCATATGGATGAGATACTAGATAATCTAGATAAGCAACCACACGTGTGATTTTATGTAACTATGTATTTGAGATCACCAACTCCTCCATTAGAATTGTAAATGTTGTCTTAACCATCCATCGGCTTTCACCTCCCTTGACAATAGTCCCGGAGTATTCCGTACTATGTAACCTGTGATAACAGGGATGTAGTTTGGAGAACCAGACAATCCGACCATATGGTACCAACAAACAGAACGTGACCGTGGAGTTATCTTATATTATTTTCTAACGTAAGAAACATCTTTCACAGAAAATAGTTCCTTTATAGGTTCCTTTCTTTGGGTTGCTACGCTAAGGTAAACATAATAACCGAATATCCACAGTATGCGGATGATGGCCACTTTGGAAAAAAATAACCCATTGTTTCGATAATAATCACTTGATTATTTTCAATTCCTTTAATAAAGGCGAATTTGTCCCTACCTTTTGATGAGATGGTAGCTATCGTTTTCGGTGGAATATTCTTTGATGATTCGACTATGAACTTGTGAGGACGTCGCACCTTAGCAATCACTAAACCAACTCCGAGAGGTTATTGACCATGATGGAGTACGATCAACCTGAACATGAGGGTTTGTTTCCTGCATGCAAACGAAGGACAAACAAGAATCTGAAATTGCAATCTGAATATTGCGAATATAGGAGGAAAGATTTATTGATGAAAGTGGAGTTCTGCGACATCTTGGTGTGGTCGTAGAACACAAACGAAGAACACAAAGTTGCAACTATTGCAAACTTGTAATCTAAACAAAACCCAAGTCTAAATGGTGCCCTAAGGGTTGTATATATGGGGGAATAGAGATGGATTTTCATGACCCCTTGGAGGAGGGGTCCGAAAATGACCCTCACTTGGTTTCCCTACACATACAGACTCTAAAAATAGCCTATAATGTATTATTTTGAAATTACATGGGGCTGGCCCAAAAATAAGGTGACCCGACACCTATAATAGCCTATGGACGAAATTTATGAAGTGGCATCGTGTATATTTCGTCCAAACCTTCATGCTCTCCCTATGTCGGCTTCAAAGTCTGAAAATCACTATGGAAGCTCCATCGTTCTTTCCCGCGTGCACACCTTCTCCTCTGTTGGGGATATTACCTGCGGGTAACCCGCCCTTAGTGGGCCGGGTCGCCAAAAGGGCGACTTACCATTTACCGCGCGTCCCGTGGCCCGGAAGCTGGATGGTGGTTCAAGAGGTCGTGTGGATGATGGATTACCAAGGAAGCTCCTGATCGTGGAGGACACGACGACTTAGAGATAAGGAAAGCCACAAAGAGTAGCATGGCAGGACTTTGTAAACCCTAGGGCCTCGACCTTTATATAAAGGCGAGTCCGAGGGAGAGGTTAGGCGAGTTAGAGAGAATCGAGAGCTAGGTCAGGCGAGTTACGCCCTCCTTGTAATCGAAACCACCATTAATCCACACAATGAAGGACGTAGGCTTTTACCTCCTCGCGAGGGGCCGAACCAGGGTAAATCTGAGTCTCGCTTTCGCTCACCCCATTTGAGTCGCCACCAAGGTGCAATGGATCCATCTTTAAGTCCTTTCAAGAGGACATCTGTCGTGACAAAACCATGACAGTTGGCGCCCACCGTGGGGCTAGAGCACGGTGGAGTTGAGTTCTCGAAGGGAGCCCTATCGGGATTAGAAAGCTATGCGGTCGGCATCATGACTAAGAGCCGCCGCGGGAAGTATTACATCGACAACTCGCTGTGGCAGTCGGAGGCCGATTCAGTCGAATCTGGCTACCGAGTCCCCTTCGGCAAAACCAACATCTTCATCGGCATGATTGGGACGCCCGTGCCTGAGCCGGACACCTCCTCCGACATCGTCGAGCCGGCCAGGTACGTCCTCCCCGTCACACGGTGGGACAGGAGTCGCCACTCTTTCGTCGGTTTTACGCAGGGAAACGATGTACAAGATGAAGTGGCGGTCCAGGAGATCACCCCCGTCAATTCTGATGGCGAGTCATCCATGGGTGAGACAGATTCGATCCATCCTCTCGAGGAAGGGCAACTCGGGGGGCTGTCGTTGGCAATGGATCCCGAGGTCTTCGAGAGGTCTTGCCGACAATTCGCCATCTACATGGCGGGGTCAGCGCAGCATCAGCAAAATCCAGCCGACAATAATGAGACGGATGGGACGTCCAAACCCCCAGCACAAACCACGGCAGAGCTAGCGGCGGAGGTCGCCAGCCTTATGGCAACTACCGTCACAACCGATAATCAGGAGTCTATTAATGCCGAGCTAGCAAAGCTACGGGAGGCGATGGCCAAGGCGCAGCGAGACATGGAAGCAGAAGCCGCCAGGGTGGAGACGCAACAGGCTGCGATCGCAGCTGAAACGGAGCGGTTGAACACCGAGGGATGGCGGCTCGAGAGACGGCAGCACGCGTTCGATGCCGTTCACCAAAGGAGGCACCACGGGCACATCCCGGCCGACTTACATCCAACTCGCCTTTTCGACACCCCGGGCACCCCCGGGGCGGGTCCTGATCGAGCTTTACAAACTATCCCGAGGGGAGGAACAGTTCCACCGCCCAATCCGCCGTCGCCTCAGCCAATGGATGCCCATGCGACTCGGTTCTAGACGCCACGGGGTCACTTCTTGAATCCCGTAGACAATGTGCTCGCGGCAACCCGCCACCTGGAGTCCCTTCCGATCTACGGAGACTCCCCGACCGAGATAGAGGCCACAAACGCCATCGAGATGCTAAAGACGGCCGTGGTCCCGCACGTGTAATATTCTCATAGCCTCGATCGGCCGCATTCCACGCCTCACGCGAGTCATACCAGAAGTCGCCATAAGGACTTGCCCGCAGTAACCAGTGGGCCGTGACGATTCCCTCAACACGACCCGCCCGGGATGCCAGACACGCGAGCCTAAGATATCGTGGATGCAGCGCGAGGCGCGTCAAGCAGAGCCAACAGCCGCGGCGGGTCAGGTTTACCCGGCTTACATGCCATCACCTCCTACGCCCGTGGACGCCGGGGGCAAGCACATCGGGGTATCGTGTCTTGCACCGGTTTTGTGCAACGAGCGAATGCCGAAGGACTTCAAAGGGCCCCGGAAGGTCCCCAATTACTCGCCGGATCTCAAACCAGGCTGATGGATCGAGAGCTACGAATTCGTGATGAACATGCTCGACATAAACGAGGCGGTTTGCGCTAAGTGCTTCACTATGATGCTCGAAGGGACGACACGTGCGTGGTTGAAAAACTTGCCGCCCAACTCCATCAACACTTGGGCGGAGCTAAAGGAGCGCTTTATCAAGAATTCCGGAGGGCCTTGCAAGCGGCCGATGACCATCGTCGACCTACAACATTGCGTCGAGCGGCCGAAAGAGTCCGCCCATCATTGGACCCGGCGGGTCGCGGAAGTTATTCATTCATCGGAAGGCATTTCGGCGGCTCAGGCGGTGTTGATCCTGGAGAAGAACTGTCATTACGAACCTTTGGTACTAAAGCTAGGGCGACTTAAGCGAAAAGTACAGGACATGGGCGAGTTAATGGATACCCTCACCAGGTATGCTGTGTCAGACGACACCAAGGATCCTGGGGAGGACGACGACAAAGCTAGTACCGCCAGGAAGGGCGAGACACACAAGGGCCATTCTCAGTTTCAAAGCCGGGGCAACCACCACCATGGTGGACACGGCAAAAAGAGACAATAGGAAGGTCCTACGGATTTTGTTGTTAATACTAATACCGGCAATGGGAACCCGCGTAAGAAGAAGTGGGGCTTTAGCGGGAAAAAACCATGCAATTATCACGAGATGCTCAAAGGCCCTTGTCCGCAGCATGCCACGGTGGAAGGACCGGCGACTCACTCGTGGGAGGATTGCTATGTGATGCAGGAATTTCGGGCCGAGGCGCTCAGGAGAGGTCAAGGTGGCAAACAGGGCCAGCGACAGGAACAACCCGACGCATCCGGGTCATGCTAGGTCACGTTTGGTGGTTTCCCGAACCCAGGACCACATGGCGGGTCGCAGCCCAACGCTGGCGAGTACCAAGTTCACAACCAGCAGTACCACCCGCCGGGAGTGTTCCAGCAACCCCCCCGCAAGGGGATCCCGAGCGACAGGAAGATCGTGGCGGGTTCCAGAATAACCCCAAAAAATTGAACAGCGGGCAGTACCACGTGTGCACCACCAACACCTGTAAGCGGGATCATAAGGTGAAGCATAGAACCTTCAGCATAGCTGAGCCGGCGCTCCCCCGGTACCTTCACTCGTCAGAGCAACCCATAACCTGGAGTAGGGAAGACCATCCCCCCGAGTAGACAACCCTGGCAACTTGGCTTTGGTCGTGGCTCCCCAAGTCGGAGAATACACCCTCTCCAAGGACCTCATGGATGGAGGCAGCAGCATCAACATCTTATATTTCGACACTTTTCGGCGGATGAACCTCTTGGAGAAAGACCTGATGCCATCATCCACAGTCTTCCACGGCATCGTCCCTGTTAAGTTGGCATATCCAATTGGGCGGATTAAGCTTAACGTGGCTTTTGGCACAG
This sequence comes from Hordeum vulgare subsp. vulgare, assembly GCF_904849725.1. Lineage (NCBI taxonomy): Eukaryota > Viridiplantae > Streptophyta > Magnoliopsida > Poales > Poaceae > Hordeum > Hordeum vulgare. The sequence continues at coordinate 269,691,055 of NC_058522.1, forward strand.
AGTCAAATTACATGAGCGAGTCCCTCCTGTTCGAAGTGGTCAAAATACAGAGCCCCTATCATGCGCTGTTTTGACGGCCGGCGTACGCCAGATTCATGGCCCACCCGTGCTATGTTTATCTCAAACTCAAGATGCCCGGACCTAAGGGTCCTTGATACGTCCATTTTGCATCATGCTTTCATGTTGATATTTCTCACTTTATGGACTGTTATTATACTTTGTGGAACCATACTTATGCCTTTTCTCAGTTATTTTGCAAGGTTTATTTGAAGAGGGAGAATACCGACAACTGGAATTCTGGACTGGAAAAGGAGCAAGTCTGAGTCCTCAATTCTGCACAACTCCAAATGCCCTGAAAATCAACGTGGAATTTTTTGGGAATATATAAAAAATACTGGACGAAAGAAGTGCCAGAGGCGAGCTGCGAGGGGTCCACAAGCCTGTTTGCTGCGGCCTACCCCCCTGGCCGCGGCAACAGGGCTTGTGGGCACCCTGGTGGCCCATTGGCTCCCCTCTTGCTATATCAAGGGTTTCGTCCGAGAAAAAAAATCAAGGAGGAGCTTTTTCGTGGATTCGCCGCCGCCACGAGGCGGAACTTGAGCATAACCAATCTAGGGCTCCGACAGGACGATCCTGCCGGGGAAACTTCCCTCCCGGAGGGGGAAATCGTCGCCATCGTCATCACCAACACTCCTCTCGTCGGAGGGGAGTCATCTCCATCAACATCTTCATCAACACCATCTCCTCTCCAACCCCTAGTTCATCTCTTGTAACCAATCTCCGTCTCGCGTCTCCGATTGGTACTTGTAAGGTTGCTAGTAGTGTTGATTACTCTTTGTAGTTGATGCTAGTTGGATTACTTGGTGGAAGAGTTTATGTTCAGATCCTTGATGCTACTCATTACACCTCTGATCATGATTATGATTATGCTTTGTGAGTAGTTACTTTTGGTCCTGAGGACATGGGATAAGTCATGCTAATAATAATTATGTGAATTTGGTATTCGTTCGGTATTTTGATATGTTGTATGTTTTTCCCCTCTAGTGGTGTTATGTGAACGTCGACTACATAACACTTCACCATATTTGCTCCTAGAGGAAGGCATTGGGGAGTAGTAAGTAGATGATGGGTTGCTAGAGTGACAGAATCTTAAACCCCAGTCCATGTGTTGCTTCGTAAGGGGCTGATTTGGATCCACTAGTTCAATGCTATGGTTAGACGTTGTCTTAATTATTCTTTCGTAGTTGCGGATGCTTGCGAGAGGGGTTAATCATAAGTGGGATGCTTGTCCAAGTAAGGGCAGTACCCAAGCGCCGGTCCACCCACATACCAAACTATCAAAGTAATGAACACGAATCATATGAACATGATGAAACTAGCATGATAGAAATTCCCGTGTGTCCTAGGGAGCGTTTTTCCTCTTATAAGACTTTGCTCAGGCTTGTCCCTTGCTACAAAAGGGATTGGGCCACTTTGCTGCACCGTTGCTACTACTTCTCACTTGTTACTTTTCGCTTGCTACGTTTCACCTTACGACACCATCACTTGTTACCACTACTTTCAGTGCTTGCAGTTATTACCTTGCTGAAAACTGTTTATCAGAGCCTTCTTCTCCTCGTTGGGTTCGACACTCTTACTTATTGAAAGGACTAGATTGATCCCCTATACTTGTGGGTCATCAAGACTCTTTTCTGGCGCCGTTGCTGGGGAGGGAAGCGCCTTTGGTAAGTGGAATTTGGTAAGGAAACATTTATATACTCTGCTGAAATTTATTGTCACTTGTCACTATGGAAACTGTTCCTTTGAGGAATTTGTTCGTGGTATCTTCACCACGAACGGAAGCACGAGGAGTTGTTCCTCAACCTGAGGTACCTACTGAAAATATATTTTATGAAATTCCTTCGGGTATGCTTGAGAAACTGCTGGCTAATCCTTTTACAGGAGATGGATCTTCACATCCAGACTTGCATCTAATCTATGTAGATGAAGTTTGTGGTTTATTTAAGCTTGCAGGTTTGCCCGAGGATGTGGTAAAGAAGAAAGTCTTTCCTTTATCTTTTAAGGATAAGGCGTTGACATGGTATAGGCTATGTGACGATACTGGATCATGGGACTACAATCGGTTGAAATTGGGTTTCATCAAAAGTTTTATCCTATGCATTTAGTACATCGTGATTGGAATTATATTTATAACTTTTGGCCTCGTGACAGGGAAAGCATAGCTCAAGCTTGGGGGAGGCTTAAATCAATGCTATATTCATGCCCCAATCATGAGCTCTCGAGAGAAATTATCACTCAAAACTTTTATGCTCGGCTTTCTCATGAAGATCGTACCATGCTTGACACTTCTTGTACCGGTTCTTTTATGAAGAAGGATATTGACCACAAGTGGAATTTATTGGAAAGAATCAAATGTAACTCTGAAGATTGGGAGCTTGAAGAAGGTAAAGAGTCAGGTATGAATTTCCAGTTTGATTGCGTTAAATCTTTCGTTGAAACAAACACTTCTAGAGATTTTAGCGCTAAGTATGGACTTGACTCTGAGATAGTAGCTTCTCTATGTGAATCTTTTGCTGCTCATGTTGATCTTCCCAAAGAGAAGTGGTTTAAGTATCATCCTCCTATAGAAGTCAACATAGTTAAACCCAATCTAGTTGAAGAGAAAGTCATTGCCTTTAGTGATCCTATTGTTCCTTGTGCCTACGTTGAGAAACCACCTTACCCTGCTAGGAAAAAGGATTATTCTTAAGCTCCAACTGTGATACGTACGGTTACTTTAGACCACTTGCACCCCCTGAGGAAATTAGAGTTGAACCTAGTGTTGCTATTATCAAAGATCTCTTAGCCGAAGACATAGAAGGGCATGTTATCAAATTCTGTGAGGACTCCGCTAGAATTGCTAAACCTCACGCGAAAAACAAATACGGATCTGTAGTTGGGCTGCCCGTTGTTTCTGTCAAGATAGGATATCACTGTTATCATGGTTTATGTGATATGGGCGCTAGTGTTAGTGCAATACCCCGGTCCCTATATGATGAAATCAAAGATGAGATTGCACCTGCTGAGTTAGAGCCCATTGATGTCACTATTACGCTAGCTAATAGAGACACTATCTGCCCTCTGGGAATTGTGAGGGACGTAGAAGTCCTATTTGGTAAGATGAAGTATCCTACTGATTTCCTCGTCCTTGCTACTGAACAAGATAGCTTTTGTCCCATCATGTTTGGTAGACCCTTTCCCAACACTATCAATGCTCACATTGATTGCATTAAACAGACTGTCACTGTTAGTTTCGAGGGTGTGTCTCATGAATTGAACTTCTCCAAGTTTGGAAGACAACCCCATGAAAAAGAGTCGTCTGGTAGGGATGAAATCATTGCTCTTGCCTCTATTGCCGTACCTCCTACGGATCCTTTCGAGCAATATCTGCTTGAGCATGAAAATGATATGCATATGGATGAAAGAGATGAGATAGATAAAATTGTTTTAGAACAATATCCTATTCTCAATATTAATCTGCATGTTGAACTGCTTCGGGATCCTCCCCCACCAAAGGGTTATCCTGTGTTCAAGCTAAAACAGTTACCAGATACTCTTAAGTATGCCTACCTTGATGAGAAGGAGATATATCCTGTTATTATTAGTGCTCACCTCTTGAATCACGAAGAGAAGAAGATATTAAAACTTTGAGGAAGCACCGTGCTGCTATTGGATATACTCTTGATGATCTTAAGGGTATTAGTCCCACTCTATGTCAGCACAAGATTAAAACCAATCCTGATTCTAAGCAAGTTGCTGATCAGCAACGGAGATTAAATCCGAGGATGAAAGAGGTCGTGAGAAAAGAAATATTAAAGCTTCTGGAAGCAGGAATCATTTATCCTGTTGCTCATAGTGATTGGGTAAGTCCAGTACATTGCGTACCTAAGAAGGGAGGTATCACCTTCGTTCCTAATGATAAGAATGAACTAATCCCACAGAGGATTATTACTAGCTATAGGATGGTGATAGACTTTCGGAAACTGAACAAGGCAACCAGGAAAGACCATTATCCTTTGCCGTTTATCGACCAAATGCTAGAAAGGCTATCTAAACACACACACTTCTGCTTTCTAGACGATTATTCAGGTTTCTCGCAAATACCTGTTGCACAATCTGATCAGGAGAAAACCACTTTCACCTGCCCCTTCGTTACCTTTGCTTATAGACGTATGCCTTTTGGCTTGTGCAATGCACCTGCCACCTTTCAAAGATGTATGATAGCTATATTCTCTGACTTTTGTGAAAAGATTGTTTAGGTTTTCATGGATGATTTCTCTGTTTACGGTTCTTCCTTTGATGATTGCCTCATCAACCTTGATCGAGTCTTACAGATATGCAAAGATACCAACCTCGTCTTGAACTGGGAGAAGTGCCATTTCATGGTTAATGAAGGCATCGTCTTAGGACACAAAATATCTGAGAAAGGCATTGAAGTTGATAAGGCTAAGGTAGATGGAATTGATAAAATTCCTTGCCCCACATATATCAGAGGTATACGAAGTTCCCTAGGTCATGCTGGTTTGTATAGAAGGTTCATTAAAGACTTCTCTAAGATTTCTAGGCCTCTTACCAACCTTTTGCAGAAGGATGTTCCTTTTGTTTTCGATGAGGATTGTGAGGAAGCATTCGAAATACTTAAGAAGGCCTTGATAACCGCACCTATTGTTCAACCACCTGATTGGAACTTGCCCTTTCAAATCATGTGCGATGCTAGTGATTATGCTATTGGTGTTGTTCTAGGACAAAGAGTTGACAAGAAGTTGAATGTCATTCACTATGCTAGTAAAACTCTAGACAGTGCCCAAAGAAACTATGCCACTACGGAGAAGGAGTTTTTAGTAGTCGTGTTTGCATGTGAAAAGTTCAGATCTTATAAAGTTGACTCTAAAGTGACTACTCACTCTGATCATGCTGCTATTAAGTACCTTATGGAGAAGAAGGATGCTAAGCCTAGGCTAATCAGATGGGTTCTCCTGCTATAGGAATTTGATTTGCACGTTGTTGACCGAAAGGGTGCTGATAACCTTGTAGAAGATAACTTGTATAGGCTAGAGAATGTCCTTGATGACCCACGACCTATTGATGACAACTTTCCTGATGAGAAATTGAATGTCATCCGAACTTCACATAGTGCACCGTGGTATGCTGATTACGCAAACTATATCGTAGCCAAATACATACCACCCAGTTTCACCTACCAGCAAAATAAGAAATTCTTCTTTGATTTGAGACATTACTTTTGGGATGATCCTCACCTTTATAAGGAAGGAGTAGATGGTGTAATTAGATGTTGTGTGCCTGAACATGAACAGGGACAGATCCTGTAGAAGTGTCATTCCGAAGCCTACGGAGGACACGATGTTGGAGACAGAACTGCTCATAAGGTATTGCAATCAGGGTTCTATTGGCCCACTCTCTTCAAGGATGCCCGTAAGTTTGTCTTGTCTTGTGACGAATGCCAAAGAATAGGGAATATGAGTAAGCATTAGGAAATGCCTATGAACTATTCACTTAACATTCAACCATTTGATGTCTGGGGCTTTGATTATATGGGACATTTCCCGAGTTCCAATGGGTATACTCACATCTTAGTTGTCGTGGATTATGTCACTAAGTGGGTAGAAGCTATCCCCACTAGAAATGTTGATCACCACACCTCTATTAAGATGCTTAAAGAAGTCACTTTCCCAAGATTTGGAGTCCCTAGATATCTGATGACTGATGGCGGTTCACACTTCATTCATGGTGTTTTCCACAAGATGCTCTCTAAGTATGATGTCAACCATAGAGTTGCATCTCCTTATCATCCTCAGTCTAGTGGTCAAGTGGAGTTGAGTAATAGGGAGATCAAATTGATCTTACAAAAGACCGTCCATAGATCTCGAAAGAATTGGTCTAGCAAACTTGACGATGCACTATGGGCTTATAGGACTGCTTATAAGAATCCCATGGGCATGTCGCCATATAAAATAGTTTACGGTAAGGCCTATCATTTACCTCTTGAGCTGGAACACAAAGCTTATTGGGCAATCAAAGAGCTCAACTTTGATTTCAAACTTGCCGGTGAGAAGCGGTTGTTTGATATCAGCTCATTAGATGAATGAAGGGCCCAGACATATGAGAGTGCCAAGTTGTTCAAGGAAAAGGTTAAGAGATGGCACGATAAAATAATACAAAAATGAGAGTTCAATGTAGGTGACTATGTCCTGCTATACAATTCTCGTTTAAGATTCTTCGCAGGCAAGCTTCTCTCTAAATGGGAAGGTCCCTACGTTGTCGAGGAAGTATATCATTCCGGTGCCATCAAAATCAATAACACGGAAGGTAATTTTACTAGAGTGGTAAATGGGCAAAGAATCAAGCATTACATCTCTGGTACTCCCATAAATGTTGAGACCAATATCATCAATATCATAATTCCAGAGGAGTACATAAGGGATGTTTATGAGCCTGTTTCACACCCTGAAAACGAAGAGGTATGTGTTTCGGTAAGTAATTGGACTCCGAAAATTTTCCAATAGGAAATTTTCTCCGTTTTGGAATTTATGGAAAATTAGAAAAATAAAAAGCAGTCCGGAGAGCGCACGAGGCGACCACAAGCTTGGTTGCCGCGGCCTCCCCCCTGGCCGCGGCAACAGGGCTTGTGGGCACCTCGTGTGCCTCCCGGACTCCGTTTTCTTGCGGAGCACTCCTTCTGGTCCAAAAAAAATCATTATATATACGCCCGAGGGTTTTGATCTCAGTATAGCGTAGTTTTCCTCTGTTTTCGTTTCGAGCCTGTTTTCCGCCACAGATCTAGGTCAAGATGTCTTCTCAAGATTCAGAGCGGGAGAGCTATGTGCCTGATTACCTTGCTAACCCCAAGGTCTATGGGGATTTGGAACCTTATGGCTGGACCACTGACGGGGAAGAGGACTATGATCCCAAAGGGAAGGAACAAACGAGTTCCTATGAATAGGAGACTCCTTTGCCTCAACCTGGACGCACCCATGTGGAGTTCAAGAAGTCAAGCCTCCCTGACCAAAGGAAAAAGCCTAAGACCCTGTTTATCCCTTCTCGTTTCTTGCAGGAGAGTAAGCAGGAACTTTGCCATAGAGTGTTGAAACTTGAGGAGGAAAATGACGATCTGAGGGAGTAGAACTTTATGCTCAAGTGGAAATGAGACAAGCTCAAGACTGCTTCAACAACTCCACCACCATCACCACCAAAGGAAGACAACTAAGCATTGGTATGGGCAACTCCCTTGGCTTATGCCAAGCTTGGGGGAGTTGCCCTGGTATCGTATCACCTTTATATCTTTTGCTTTTACCTTTGTTTTAGTTCTTTCCTTTTCAGTTTTTATTTCGTCTCTTAATGGAATAAGTCTTTAGTGTTTTAGTTTGAGTCTTTTGCCTTGTGTCTCCCTCGTTGTATTCGAGGTTGCGAGCTATATAATAAAGAGTATGTTAGTCAAGGGCTTTGTTTTGTGCCGTGATCAAAAGTATGAAAAGAACGATAGCATGAAAGATCATGAGATGATCTTATGGAAAGTGATAGCTTCACATATAACAAGTATGATGACTGAAACTTGTCGAGAGTATACCAACATAGACCCGAGTCATTGTTGCAATTTATAAGAAGTAATAAGGAAAGAGAGGTTCACATATAAATATATCATCTTAGACACCTTCTATAATTGTGAGCACTCACCAAACTATTACATGCTTAGAAGTAGATGTTGGACAAGGAAGACAACATAACGAATTGTGTTTGCTTGGTTCCAAACAATGTTATATGATTAGAGATCCCTTAGCATGTGACGATTGCTTCCACCTCATATTAGCCAAAACTCTCGCACCAAGTAGAGATACTACTTGTGCATCCATAAACCTTCAACCCAATTTTGCCATGAGTGTCCTCCATACCTACCTATGGATTGAATAAGATCCCTCAAGTAAGTTGTCATTGGTGCAAGCAATAAAAATTGCTCTCAAATATGTATGATCTATTAGTGTGTGGAAAATAAGCTTTGTACGAACCTGTGATGAGGAAGACATAAAAGCGACAGACTCCATACTAAAGTTCTTTATCACAGGAGGCAATATAAAGTGACGTTCCTCCGCACTAAGAGGACACACATCCAAACCTCAAAAGCGCATGACAACCTCTGCTTCCCTCTGCGAAGGGCCTATCTTGTACCTTTACTTTTTGCCTTTGTAAGAGTCATGGTGATATTCACCAATTCCTTATTTAGCCTTTTTCTTGGTGAACATCATATGCTTGGGAAAGATCTATATTCATATATCAACTTGGAGCTGAGTACTTATGATTTATTATTGTTGACTTTACCCTTGAGGTAAATGGTTGGGAGGCAAAATTATAATCCCCTATCTATCTCTGTGTCCAACCGAAATTTTGATATCATGAGTACCACGTGAGTTGTAACAATTGTGGAAAAAAAAGATATGATTGAGTATGTGGATTTGCCTTACAAGCTCTTATTTGACTCTTTCTGATAATATGATAAATTGCAATTGCTTCAAAGACTATGCACTGTTGTTGGCTACTTCTCCGTAAGGTTTTTGTTTCATACTTTGCTTTGTGAAGGAATTGTTACTTTCCCATAAGAATCTCTATGATGTATTGCTATTCTATGTGTGATGATGATGCCCTCATGTCCGTATTTTGTTTTATCGACACCTTCATCCCTAAACATGTGGACATGTTTTGGGTCTTGGCTTTCGCTTGAGGACAAGCGAGGTCTAAGCTTGGGGGTGTTGATACGTCCATTTTGCATCATCTTTCATGTTGATATTTATCGCTTTATGGACTGTTATTATACTTTGTGGAACCATACTTATGCCTTTTCTCTCTTATTTTGCAATGTTTATATGAAGAGGGAGAATACCGGCAACTGGAATTCTGGACTGGAAAAGGAGCAAGTCTGAGTCCTCAATTCTGCACAACTCCAAATGCCCTGAAAATCAACGTGGAATTTTTTGGGAATATATAAAAAATACTGGACGAAAGAAGTGCCAGAGGCGAGCTGCGAGGGGTCCACAAGCCTGTTTGCTGCGGCCTACCCCCCTGGCCGCGGCAACAGGGCTTGTGGGCACCCTGGTGGCCCACTGGCCCCCTTCTTTTGCTATATGAAGGGTTTCGTCCGGGAAAAAAATCAAGGTGGAGCTTTTTCGTGGATTCGCCGCCGCCACGAGGCGGAACTTGAGCAGAACCAATCTAGGGCTCCGGCAGGACGATCCTGCCGGGGAAACTTCCCTCCCGGAGGGGGAAATCATCGCCATTGTCATCATCAACACTCCTCTCGTCGGAGGGGAGTCATCTTTATCAACATCTTCATCAGCACCATCTCCTCTCTAACCCCTAGTTCATCTCTTGTAACTAATCTCCATCTCGCGACTCTGATTGGTACTTGTAAGGTTGCTAGTAGTGTTGATTACTCTTTGTAGTTGATGCTAGTTGGATTACTTGGTGGAAGAGTTTGTGTTCAGATCCTTGATGCTACTCATTACACCTCTGATCATGAAATATGATTATGCTTTGTGAGTAGTTACTTTTGTTCTTGAGGACATGGGATAAGTCATGCTAATGATAGTTATATGAATTTGGTATTCGTTCGGTATTTTGATATGCTGTATGTTGTTTTTCCTCTAGTGGTGTTATGTGAACGTCAAGTACATAACACTTCACCATATTTGGGCCTCGAGGAAGGCATTGGGGAGTAGTAAGTAGATGATGGGTTGCTAGAGTGACAGAAGCTTAAACCCAAGTCTATGCGTTGCTTCGTAAGGGGCTGATTTGGATCCACTAGTTTAATGCTATAGTCAGACGTTGTCTTAATTCTTCTTTCGTAGTTGCGGATGCTTGCGAGAGGGGTTAATCATTAGTGGGATGCTTGTCCAAGTAAGGGAAGTACCGAAGCGCCGGTCCACCCACATATCAAACTATCAAAGTAACGAACGCGAATCATATGAACATGATGAAACTAGTATGACAGAAATTCCCGTGTGTCCTCGGGAGCGGTTTTCCTCTTATAAGACTTTGCTCAGGCTTGTCCCTTGCTACAAAAGGGATTGGGCCACTTTGCTGCACCGTTGCTACTACTTGTCACTTGTTACTTTTCGCTTGCTACGTTTCACCTTACGACACCATCACTTGTTACCGCTACTTTCAGTGCTTGCAGTTATTACCTTGCTGAAAACCGTTTATCAGAGCCTTATTCTCCTTGTTGGGTTCGACACTCTTACTTATCGAAAGGACTACGATTTATTCCCTTTACTTTTGGGTCATCAGTCCTATTACCATCAGCGGCGACAGGAAGATAGCTCAAGAATGTGAAGAAGGAGATGCGGCTTATGCCGAGTCAGCTTGCGTGGCTGAGGAGCTCATGTTTCACCAATCTAATGTTGACCCGACGGACATGCCGCCGCTCAAGAGGCCGACCATCGATTCTGAGCCACCCCTCAAGTTTAAACCAACGGACGACACCAAGGTTATCGATTTTACGCATGGCGACTCCACCAAGCAGTTCACTATTGGGGCGGGTCTCGAACCCAAATAGGAAAGTGTGCTCATCGAATTCATCCGTGAGAATCAGGACATCTTTGCATGGAAACCTTCTGACATGCCGGGTGTATCGAGAGAATTCGCTGAGAACCATCTTAATACTAACCCTAAAGTTAAGCCAGGTTGACAGTACCTTCGCAGATTTAATGAAGAGCGTCGTAAGGCGATTGGAGAGGAAGTAGCCCGGCTCCTTGCCTCCGGGTTCATCATCGAGGTTTCCCATCCTGAATGGCTGGCTAACCCGGTCCTGGTTCTCAAGGAGAACGACACTTTCCGCATGTGCATCGACTAAACTAACCTCAACAGAGCCTGTCCGAAGGATCCCTTCGCCCTTCCCCGCATTAATCAAATTATTGACTCGACGGCGGGTTGTGAACGTCTGTGTTTCTTGGACGCTTATTCGGGATACCATCAGATCAAGATGGCGGTGGCGGATTAGGAGAAGACATCCTTCATAACCCCATTTAGAGCTTTCTGTTACGTGTCCATGCCGTTTGGGCTCAAGAGTGCGGGGGCGACTTACCAGCGTTGCATCCAAAATTGCTTGCACAACCAGATAGGCCGTAACGTCCACGCTTATGTGGATGACATCGTGGTCAGATCTCACCGAAAAGAGTCGCTCTTGGAGGATCTCAAGGAAACCTTCGACAACCTGCGTGTTTACCAAATGAGGCTTAACCCCACCAAGTGTGTCTTTGGTGTCCCTACGGGGAAGTTATTGGGTTTCTTGGTGTCGGAGCATGGCATTGAGGCCAACCCGGACAATATTGAGGCAATTACCTCATTAGGGAAACCGGCCAACATTAACCAGGTCCAGCGTAAGGCGGGTCGAATCGCAGCTCTGAGTCGCTTTATAAGTCACCTTGGGGAGAAGGCCATTCCTCTCTACCAGTTGCTCAAGAAAACTGATCATTTTGTATGGACGGACGAAGCCAATGAAGCTTTTGAAGCCTTGAAGAAGCAATTAGCTAACCCGCTAGTGTTGGCGGTTCCGGCAGACAAGGAACCTATGCTCCTGTACGTTGCAACATATTCCAAGGCAATCAGCGTGGCAGTAGTTGTCGAGCGGAAGGAAGAAGGAAAGGAGTATCCGGTCCAGCGACCGATGTATTTCAGGAGCGAGGTCCTCACCCTCTCCAAGCAACGTTACCCACATTGTCAAAAGCTGGTTTTCGGGTGTTCATGGCGAGTCGAAAGCTGAAGCATTACTTCCAGGAACACCCGACCACGGTCATCAGTTCTGCCCCTCTCGGCGACATCATACAGAACCGAGAGGCCATTGGACGGATTGCTAAGTGGGCCATCGAGCTTGGATCTCATCATGTGCGGTATACGCCCCGGACGGCCATTAAATCTCAAGCACTTGTGGACTTCAACAATGATTAGACCGAGTTACAAATCCCGGAGGAAAGACCCGATCTTACTTATTGGACCATCTATTTCGACGGGTCTAGACAATTGGATGGTTCGGGGGCTGGTGTGGTGATAACTTCGCCTCAAGGGGAAAGTTTTGCTATGTCCTTCGGCTCATGTTCCCATGCACCAATAATGCAGCAGAATACGAAGCCTTGCTCCATGGTTTGCGACTCGCCAAAGAGATGAATCTCACACGAATCAGGCGTTTGGGTGATTCAGATCTGGTGGCGCAGCAAGTTTCTGGCACCTGGGATTCACGAGACCCTTTGATGGCGGCTTACAGACGAGCTGTGTCAGATGTGGCGGATCAATTCAATGGTTATCAAGTGGACCACATCGATCGGCGACTTAACGAAGCAGCGAACGCCCTTTCCTGTCTCGGTTCAAAACGTAAGCCGGTTCCTCCCAATGTCTTTTTGGATATATTAACCCTTCGGTGAAACTACCTTCAAAGGAAGATTTAGCGGTACCGGACCCCGAGTCTCAAGTCGTGGCGGCTCTTCACGCTACTCCAGATTGGGCGATTCCTTACATGGCATATCTCACTAGAGGCGAGTTACCAGCTGACGAGTTATTAGCTCGCCAAGTTGTTCGTCGGTGTAAATCCATGGTCGTCCACCATGGCGAGTTACACAAACGAAGCACCTCAGGGGTGTTTCAAAGATGCATCTCTTCTGAAGAAGGATGTATGATCCTCAGTGAGATTCACACAGGCGACTGCGGTCATCATGCTGGGTCTCGATCCTTGGTTTCTAAAGCCTTCAGACACGGTTTCTATTGGCTGACGGCTCATGCAGACGCAGAGGATATCGTTTGCCGATGTGATGGCCGTAAAAAATTTGGACGCCAGATGCACGTGCCGGCTCAGGAATTGCGGATGATACCTATCACTTGGCCGTTTGCAGCCCGGGGGCTTGAGATGGTCGGACCTTTCAAGATGTCTTCCAACAAAAAGACTCACCTATTGGTGGCAGTTGTGATGGAGATACGACCGTCAAATTCTTGAAGAAGATGATTTTCAAATTCGGATATCCTCATAGTATCATTACTGACAATGGTACTAATCTATCCAAAGGTGCAATGCAAGAGTTTTGTTCACGAGAGCATATCCGGCTTGATGTTACGGGGACTGGCGGAGAGGGCGAATCAGGAAATATTGCGGGGGATTAAGCCTCGGCTAATGGTACCTTTGGAACAAACTCCAGGATGTTGGGTGGAGGAGTTGCCATCAGTACTATGGAGTATCAGGACAACTCGAAACCGCTCCACAGGTTTTACTCCTTTCTTTCTGGTCTACGGAGCAAAAGCCGTGTTACCAAGTGACATCAAACACGATTCCCCATGATTCGTCGCCTACGTGGAACAGGGCAACGAGCTGGCGCGACAAGACTCGCTGGACGCCTTGGAGGAGGAACGTGACTTGGTCGCATCACGATCGATGATTTACCAATAGGACTTGCGACGTTACCATAGTTGCCGGGTCAAGAGCCGGGCTTTCCAAGAAGGCGACTTGGTGCTCCGTTTGATTCAAGATCATACTGGTATGCACACGTTATGACCTCTGTGGGAAGGGCCGTTTGTCATCAGTAAGAATCTCCGGAATGGCTCATACTACTTGGTGGATCTTCGCCCAGATCGGCCAACTACAGAGGTTGAGACAACTCGCCCCTGGAACATAGCCCATCTACAGTGTTACTACACTTAGAGCCATGAGCTCCCCCTTTTTTCTTTACCAGTTTTCAGAAAATTGTAATCCATGAATTATAAAAGCAATAAAGCCAGCACCCGCGAATTTCGGGGTCCCTTGCCGTTTCAGCTTTTGAAAGCATGAGTCTTTATTGTTCTATAAGTCGCCCAAACATGGACGCTATCAAAGTCAAAGAGCATAAGTCGCCATGCTGCACTTACTTCATAACTCGGCTTTGATAAAGCCAAAGAGGACCAAGGTTGCCACGTTGCACGGTTCAAACATAGGCGCCTTATATGGTTTTGAGAATTAAGCTAGCTTACTTGGGGGCTACTAGTCCCCAAGTCGTTTCGCAGTGAGAGTGTATATACTTCTGTGATCCTATGCTTGGTTTCTTCCTGAATGATAGGTCACTTGGGGGCTTCCACTCATTGAGTTCAGCCTGAATACCCTCTTGGCTAGTGAAAAATTACCGCATTAGAAATGGTTATACTGGACTATGTGTTGAACAAGTCGCCACATGGACCTAGGTACTCAGGGCGAGTCAATCTATTATTTGGACCCTGAACTCGCCTTGGTTAAAATATAAAAGGTACCGGCCAGAGTCAAACATGGGAAATAGAGAAACCATTGGTTCATTGAACCTGCTTCACGGAAGCTTGACTCGCGCCCCTGATCAGCCGATCTAAAAACAACAAGGCTTTTTTTAAAAGCTTTCTAAGGTAACACTAGAGTTTTGCAAACTCGTCTTATCCTATCGAAACTCACTAAGTCAATAAAATTTTACTTCTTGATGGCAAGACCACAAGGTATCTTAAATATCTTTGAGTCGGCTTTTGATTATAACTCGCCCTGACTCATTTTTTTACCATTATTTGCCATAGCCCAGGGGCTGATCTATTTTTTGTCATAATCCAGGGGGCTGGTCTATTCTTTGCCATGCACTCGCTGAGTCGGCTTCTGTTTTTCCTAACAAATCAAGCGAGTCATGCATAGATTCGAGGACTAACAGTGGTTCCATCAAAAGGAGAGTCATGCATAGATTCAAGGAATAACAATGGTTCTATCAAAAGGTACTACTGCCTGATTGTTGTTCCACAAACACTAACAAAGCTATTACATGGCTCGCGTGGCCAAAATGGGTGTCATCCCCTAGTGAAGAAAGGCTCCGTTGACAAATCAAGTCGCCGTCGAGTCACCTTGCCTTGAGCTCTCCCGACCTTCGATTCGTAAGTTGCCGAGTTTCCAATTACACTTGGACATGGCAACGAACTCGTGTTCATCATCCAGGAAGAGAGATAGGTCCATGTCCAGATCAAAAGGATTCTTGGGTCAGCGAGGAACCAAGCTAGCAGTTTCATATGAGGGAGGCGTCACCTTCTTTTTCTTCTCGTCATAGGCAGCTTGGTATTTACTCAAGTCTAAGATGGCTGCCAGTTGGGTCGCCGCATAGCGAGATTCTATGATAACTCGGTGGTAGTCTACCTCGGATAATTCTGACCCGTCATCCTTCAGCTCGGGGTAGCCGGCGGCTATTTCTTCGGGTTTGAGCTCCGGGGCATAATCTAAGAACCAGCTTAGGGTGTTCAAAACTCCCTTCCAGGCGGCAGACCTTTTCAATTCCTCCATGTGAGGAGGCAATGTAGACAGAAAGCCGAGCATGTGCTTGATGGTCCTCACTGGCTCCTTGCTGCCCATCACTGCCTTAATCGTCAGCACGCCCCCGGTGTATAACTGCACAGCGAAGGTATATATGGCTTTTAACTTCAGCATGCAGTCGTTTGGTAGATTGGCGGCTCGTGCACCTTCAAAGGACACATCAGTATTTGATAATTTTTTATACCAGATTGAGTATTCAATATTTAAGGGTTAACGCTTACCAAACATAGCGACAATCATGTCGGAAATATGTTTCTTTAAGCTGGAAAGTTCCTGCTGGGCGGCTTCCAATTTTTCCTCAGCCTGCTCAGCACGCTTAAGAATGGCGGCTTGGTCAGCATTGGCTTTCTTCACAAGTTTTTGTTGGTTAGCCTTCATTTTCTCCAGCTCAGCCTGAATTAAGCGGTATTTCCTCTCCAACTCGGAGTGTGCATCTTGTTGGTCAACTAAATTTTTCTTTAAGTCGGCTACAACCGACTCAGTCTGGGTCACAGACTCATGCACATCAAATTTGGGGAGACAAGTTTCAACATTACTACAAGCAATAGTCCTGATACTTGGGGGCTAATGTATGATTTTCTTCAAAATCATACCATATTCAAGACCCGACTCATCTTTCAAAAGATGACCCGGCCCTTGGGGGCTACGGGTTGAAGACTTTTTCAAGACCCGGCTCATCTTTCAAAAGATGACCCGGCCCTTGGGGGCTACAGGTTGAAGATTTTTTCAAGACCCGGCTCATCTTTCAAAAGATGACCCGACCCTTGGGGGCTAGAGGTTGAATATTTTTATTATATTCAAGACCCGACTCATCTTTCAAAAGATGACCCGGCCCTTGGGGACTACAGGTTGAAGATTTTTATTTATTCAAGACCCGACTCATCTTTCCAAAGATGACCCGACCCTTGGGGGCTACAGGCTGAAGATGTTTATTATATTCAAAGACCCGGCTCATCTTTCAAAAGATGAGCCGGCCCTTGGAAGGCTAATGGGTGAAGGAAAATACATAAATAGGCGTACCTCATGCCTAACCCTCGTAAGATGAATCAAGCTCTTGTTCATCTCATAATCCCTCTCCAGATGACTTGCGAAGATAGAACAAAGTTGGTGAAATTCCACCTTCTCCTACTGAGGGAGCTCGAATTTACTTGTGTCGTGATCAGGAGAAGGGCGAGATTTCTTGGAGGTATGCTTGGAAAGTAGTGCAACCGGAGGAGTGGAATAGCCTGTACTGGTGACCACGACGTCGTCCGGATCTTCAGTCGCCTTGAGAGGACTTGGCGGGTTAACCTTATCAGGGGCTTCCTTCAAAATTACGGGCGAGTCATCCCGGGCTTCGGGTATATCGTCCGTAGGAATATCATGAGCCGCTGCTTGCTCTTCATCAACCTCTGGGACACAGGTGCTTGTGCCTAAGGCGTCAGATGTTTTGGGAGCAGAAGATAGGTCGCGTGTTTTCCTTCTCTTCGCTTGTGCTCTGCGACAAAAGCACCAAGATTAAAAGCACATATCGTTATTTAGAAGAAATTGGGATTAACAAAGAGACTCAACCTTATACATGAATCATTGACAGGAGAGCTTATATTGCCGAGTCGCCAGATGCAGGGGGAGAAGTCCGATAGAACAAAGGCTTGAAGTTAAAGAAGCCGCGAGTCACATTTTACACAAGAAAGGGTATGGTAAAACAAAAGTGTACCTCGCTGGTGCATTTCCGACTACGGGTCTTGCGCTTGGGGGTATATCTTGCTTTCTTCAAAAGGAAATCAGGGTCCATATAAGCATATGGGTGAGACATGGGCACTTTTCCACAGATCCACCTGGCTGGTCTAGGAGAAGGAGAAGGTGAGTCGGAAGAAATGGAAATTACCTCGACCGCATTGTCTTGGCTTTCATTGTCCTCGCCCTACACATAAAGACGCATGGTATAAACATAAGTCGGAATACATAGATAGTGAGTGAGGGGGAAGCCTTACCTTTGAATGTGCTTCGTCAGCTTGTGACTCGCCAACAAAAGATGAATCTTTGGTGGCGGCTTTACTTTTGCTTGCCTTCTTCTTCTTTTTTGGTGGCGGCTTGGTGGTCTTTTGGGCGGTCACTTTGGGGCCCCTTCACCAAAATGCATTAGTTTCTGATGAATAGAAGCGAATTTCAAACCAAGAGCATTGTTAAGTATAAAAAAGACAAAAAGCGGCTTGGATTCTTACTGGCGGCACCGGGTTGGAACGGCAGAAGTCCTTGAGCCCAATCTTGGCACATTCTTTCAAGGTCTCACCGGTTTGTTTCTTGATGATTGATACGTCTCCAATGTATCTATAATTTTTGATGGTTCCATGCTATTATCGTGTCAAACTTTGGATGTTTTGTATGCCTTTTATATATTTTTTGAGACTAACTTATTAACTCAGTGCCAAGTGCCAGTTCCTATTTTTCCATGTTTTTGACCCCTTTCAGAGGAGTATTTTAAACGGAGTCCAAACGAACGAAACTGCCAAAAAGATTTTTTCCGAAACAGAAAAAGATCGGGAAGCGTGTGAATCAGGGCAGGGGGCCACCAGGGACCCCACAAGCCCCCTAGCCACGGCCAGGGGGCCCCGCACCTCCCAGGCTTGTGGGCTCCCTAGGCCACCTCTGCCCTAGGTATTTCACCTATAAATTTCCTAAAATCCCAGAAATAATCAGGAGATCATCGAAAGTACTTTTCCGCCGCTGCAAGCTTCTGTCTCCGCAAGATCCCATCTGGGGCACGTTCTGGTGTCCTGCCGGAGGGGGGATTCGGATACGGAGGGCTTCTTCATCAACACCATGACCTCTCCGATGATGCGTGAGTAGTTCACCATAGACCTACGGATCCATAGCTAGTAGCTAGATGGCTTCTTCTCTCTCTTGGATCTTCAATACAAAGTTCTCCATGATCTTCATGGAGATCTATCCGATGTAATCTTGTTTTGCGGTGTGTTTGTCGAGATCCAATGAATTGTGGATTTATGATCAGATTATCTCTTATGCATGATTTCATATCCTTGTTTTGCGGTGTGTTTGTCGAGTTTCTTCTGATATGTCTTATGCATGATTTCATATCCTTGTGATTCTCTTTGAGTTGTGGGTTTTGTTTGGCCAACTAGATCTATGATTCTTGCAATGGGAGAAGTGCTTGGTTTTCGGTTCATACCGTGCGGTGACCTCACCCAGTGACAGAAGGGGTAGCGAGGCACGCACCGTATTGTTGCCTTCAAGGGTAAAAAGATGGGGTTTTCATCATTGGTTTGAGTTTATCCCTCTACATCATGTCATCTTGCTTAAGGCGTTACTCTGTTCGTCATGAACCCAATACACTAGATCCATGCTGGATAGCGGTCGATGTGTGGAGTAATAGTAGTAGATGCAGAAAGTATTGGTCAACTTGTCTCGGACGTGATGCCTATATGTATGATCATTGCCTTAGATATCGCCATGACTTTGCGCGGTTCTATCAATTGCTCGACGGTAATTTGATCACCCACCGTAATATTTGCTATTTTGAGAGAAGCCTCTAGTGAACACAATGGCCCCCGGGTCTACTCCACACCATATTTTCAGCCTTACACTTTTTGTTCATTGCACTTTTCGCCTTCATATCTCACTTTGAAATCACTCTTGAAGGGATTGACAACCCCTTTATAGCATTGGGTGCAAGCTCTTTGTGTTTGTGCAGGTACTCTGGACTTGACGAGATTCTCGTACTGGATTGATACCTTGGTTCTCAAACTGAGGGAAATACTTACTGCTCCTGTGCTGCATCACCCTTTCCTATTCAAGGAAAACCAACGCAAGCTCAAGAGATGACAGAAGGTTTTTGTCGACGTAGCAATGATTCTGACAATTTCACTCTCCGAGAGTCTTTTGCGATTGAAGCACCGCGAATGGTCTACCGTACCATCATATTCATACATCAGCCCATCTCGGCGACTCAAGGGAAGGATGTTCCACTCTATCCAGTAACAGAATAGATCATTCCCGATGAGCCCGTTGTTGGTCAAAGACTTCAACTCGGAGAAAATAGGGAAAAACTCCGATTCTTCTTCTTCTGTGAGCTTCTCGGGCAATTTGAAGTCCATGGACAGGCGATCTGTTCTGAAGCCGGGAAGAGGGTTTTCGACAGGTGGAGAGGTACCCCGGCAATAAAACCATGACTCGGCCCAGCCCTTGGGATGGCTGGGCAGAAGGACTGTTGGAAATCCATGCTCGCGGCGTCTGTGAATATTGACTCCTCCAAGTTCATGGTTGGGACCGTTGGGAAACTCAGTCTGGTGATTCAAATGGAAGAAGTTCCAAAATAAAGGAACTATGGGCTCTCTCTGCAAATATACCTCACAAAAGACCTGGAACTGATATAGGTTGCTGATGGAGTTGGGTCCCAGATCTTGAGGATGAACATTAAGGAAATGAGGACGTCTCGAAAAAACTTTGACCCGGGCAGTTTAAAACCTCGTTCGAGGTAATCGGTAAAGATGACTACTTCTCCTGCAGCGGGGTTGGGAGTCAACTCGCTGAGGGCGGTTCTCCAACCGATGGTTTCCTTATTGTCAAGAAGACCCACCTTAACAAACTTTTCGATAGTGGCATCATCGATTTTTGTCGGTAACCAGTCGCACTACGTAATGGCCATGACTAAAAAAGAGAGGGGAACGAGGCGATTCAGTAACAACTAGAAAGTATTCTAACTCGTCGGCATGGGTCTACGTTATGTTCGAAAATGATTTTGTGACTCGCCAAATGGGTGACATACATCATAACCCGCTATTTGGGTGATTCATGGATGTATCTTCAAAGTATTGTAACTCACCCTTCAAATTGGAAGGGGAGGTGGCATAGCTATGGTGATAAATTTAAGTCTCTATGGAAGCTGGAGCTAAACGATGACTCTTAAAGGTTCTTTTTCCTTAGGGATATTCTCTGGAGGCGAACAAACATATTTCTAAAAACAGGCAGTAAACTATGGATCTACGAGTGGATCAAAGTAAGGGGATATTGCTCGAAACAATGGAGGAAAGCTATGAGCGTAAGGCAGTGACATCGTTGGATCTACGACATGAAGATTTAAGATAGCAAAAAGACGAGATAAAGTGGCCGTAGTTTGCTACTTCTTAAAGTCCATTGCGAAAATATGAAATGGATCTAAGGCAGGTAAGGGCGTTCGTCGCGTCACGGAAGCTAGCTCACAGGAAGCAATGGTCATGGTGTTGTCGGCCTAACCCTAATAGGGGAAGGTGTGTACGTGGGAAAAGGAGATCGGTGCCGGGGATGAAGGTGCAGTACTTCATGCTTCTTGGCGCCCGGAAGACCACGGTCGATGGAGGAGCTCCAGGAGCCGGTGACGACGCCAGGGTGCTGGTGCTCGAAGAGGAAGAGCGCAAGGAAGACGAGGAAGAGATGGAGGTAGGTGACGGGGTTTCCTCGCCCCATTTCTCCTCTTGTTATTTAAAGGACAGGAACAGAAATCGAGGCTGTCAAGGCGAAGATCGAGGCGACAAGTCAAAGACTGCGATGATGGCGCCTAGATTTTCGGGATAAGTGATTATGAGCGAAAGATCTGTTGATGGTGTCGGTGTTAAAAGCCCCGGAACTAAGGGGATGAGGTGATGTCATCCAAGACTACACGGCGACTCAGATTAAATTAGAACGTGTGGCGACTTATCGTTCGTCAAAGGATAGAAATGGTAAGAGTCGCCCCAAATTGGTGGAGGTTTATTGACATGAATGAATTCAGGACAATCTGGAGCCAAATGTTGGGGATATTACCTGCAGGTAACCCGCCCTTAGTGGTCCGGGTCGCCAAAAGGGCGACTTACCATTTACTGCGCGTCCCGTGGCCCAGAAGCTGGATGGCGGTTCAAGAGGTCGTGCGGATGATGGATTACCAAGGAAGCTCCTGATCGTGGAGGACACGACGACTTAGAGATAAGGAAAGCCACAAAGAGTAGCATGGCATGACTTTGTAAACCCTAGGGCCTCGACCTGTATATAAAGGTGAGTCCCAGGGAGAGGTCAGGCGAGTTAGAGAGAATCGAGAGCTAGGTCAGGCAAGTTACGCCCTCCTTGTAATCGAAACCACCATTAATCCACACAAAGCAGGACGTAGTCTTTTACCTCCTCACAAGGGGCCGAACCTGGGTAAATCTGAGTCTCGCTTTCGCTCACCCCCTTCGAGTCGCCACCAAGGTGCGATGGCTCCATCTTTAAGTCCTTTCACGAGGACATCTGCCGTGACAAAACCATGACACCCTCCATCCTTGATCCCACTCCAATCGCCATCCTTCTTGTCCATGCTAGATCCTTCACTCATAAGTAAAACGAAAGTATCTAATTTAGGCAGCATCATATGTTCATGAACATTAGAAGGATATTCAAGAAATAAAATTATGTGGTAATTCAATTGGCGTTTGCAAGCTCTAATAACTGGTCCAGTATGTATAGCAGGAGGGGCTTTGGGTGTAACAATGATATTTATTTCCTCATCATCCTTTGTGCCCGGTCAATTAATTTCTTAAGAACCCTAGATTTCGGCTTCACCCGTGTGATGTACATTTCCGGATTACCTGGTCGTAACAATTGCAGAGGTGCTCCCTTCACCATCTATTCGAACAATTGGGAATGTGGAGGATAAGCACAGGATGAAGGCAACCCAGCTTCGCAAAATCTTAAGTCAAATTGATGCATATTATGGCTTCTAAAATATTATGGGAAGGATGCATACACCATAAAGGAAAAAAATAGATGTACAACTATACACTAAGAAGCCCCGAGGTGTTAATTGGAAAATACATTTTTGTGCACATAGTTCGGTCCAGCTGAACATAACCTGGGATATGCTAAACAATTTTAAAAGAGAAAGGAACAGAAAAAGAAAAAGATAAAAGATAATACTATTTGAGTTTGTCGACAGTGGTCTAGCCGTAGAAACGCCTAAGACGAGTTGTGTTCCATGGATTTGGTTCAAGGCAATTATCTTATGGGTTCCGAAGATGATACACTCCTCCTCCAAGTACTTCATCAATTATGAAAGGGCCCTCCCATTTGAGTGCAACTTACTTCTACTTCTTCTCTGGGGGGCGTAACACAAGCTTGCCCACATTGTATGATTTCGCTCGAACTTCCCTGCCCTGATAGCGTCGAGCGTGCTATTGATAAAAGGTAGAACGTGGCAAAGCTATATCGCGCTCTTCTTAGAGTGTGTCTAAGTCGTCCTACTGATCTAGCTCGACCTCTTTTCCCTCATACATGCACACTCTAGGTACATCATGAATAATATTGGAGGGGTGACTACTTCTGCCCCTTACAACATACAGAATGGTGTGTATCCCATTGATCGGTTTTGTGTAGTTCACAAACCCCGCAGTACAGAGTCAAGCTCCTCGACCCAATGGAAATCGGGTTCTTTCAGAGAACGGACCAGGAGAGGTTTGGTTTTTCTCATAATAAGCATGTTGGATCATTCAACCTGTCCATTGGTTTGTGAGTGATATAGAAATGCGTAATCGAGCTTAATGCCCGAGTTAGCACACCAGTACTTCACTTCCTGAGCTGTGAAATTTGATCCATTGCCCGTTATTATACTATGCGGGACACCATAACGGTGAACCACGCCGGATATGAAATCAATGGCCGGTCCAGACTTGGCAGAAGTTACTGGTTTAGCTTCAATCCACTTAGTGAATTTATCGACTATAATGAGTAAATATTTCCTTTTTTGGCCCCCCTTTAAGTGGTATGACCATGTCTAACCCCCAGACCTCAAAATACCAAACGATTAGAATCCCGTTGCGGGCGTGTGGATTTGATTTTCAAAAGCTTTCAACCAACACAATTTTGGACAAGTGTGTGAGCGTGTGCGGGCCGTAGGCCAACAGAACCCATCCCAAAAAGCCTTGCTTACCAGGGCCGAAGCTGCTGCATGATGATCGTCCATGCCAACGTGTATTTCAGCCAAGAGTTGTCTACCTTCTTCTTAGGATATGCACCGTTGGAGGACTCCGGTGGTTATTTTCTTATATAACCCCCTCATGGACCTTTTATGCCTTTGATCGCCGAATTATTCGTCTTGCCTCAGTTTCTTCATTAGGGAGGTCTTGGCAGAGAAGACAGGTGAGAAAAGGCTCACTCCATGGCGCGATTACTGCCATGACTTGATGAGCCGAAGGAGTTTCTCCAAGTGTTGATGAGTGATCACTAGAAGGAATGTCTAGAGGGGGGTGAATACACTACTTGACAAATTAAAACCTACCATTTCCTCAATTTTAATTGTTGGCAGATTTTAGCATTTAGAGCAAGTCAAGCACACCCTACACATGCAATTCTACGAGTATAGCAGCGGAAAGTAAAGACATTTACATGCAAATTAAGGTGTAGAGTTTAAGAAGATCAAAGCAAAGATGGACACATTGATTTTTGGTGTGGTTTCAATAGTTGGTGTTATCGTATGTCACGTTGATGGATACTTCAACCGATGGAGGGTAACGACCGTGCGAGTCCACGGAGGGCTCAACCATGAAGTGTCTACGGAGAAGCAACGAGGTATATTCCATGACAACTTACATCCATGAAGGATTAGCCTCACTCGAGGTAGATCTTCACGAAGTAGGCGATCTCCATGCCTATACAAACTTCTTGGTTCAACTCCAAAACACAAAGTTGGAGGCTCTATGGCGACACCTAACCAATCTAGGAGGCACCACCCGCCAAAAGGTAATAGACGTAGTAGTACGGTGAAATCCTTGCTCTTGTACTTCAAAAGATAGTCTCCTCAACACTCAATCTCTCTCTCATAGAGTTGGCATGGGTATAAGAGATTGATTGGGTGGAAAGCGACTTGGGGAGGATAGAGATCAAGATTCAAATGGATGGATTGGAACATCTTAATCTCAACACATGAGTAGGTGGCTCTCTCTCAGAAAAATGGATATTAAAAGTGTATGTGTGTTCTGAGTGCTTCCTTTGCGAATTACACGTGGTGGAGGGGTATACATAGACATCTCCAAAATTCTAACCGTTACAACATTATTGCCCAACTTGGTGAAACTGAATTGAAATTTGGTGGCACCGACTTGTACAAAATGTGGCAACTTTTGTATTATCAGTTAGACCGATATAGGAATCTCGACGGTATCGATATGGGTGACCTAGGGCAGTTTCCAAATCTTGGTGAGACCGATTCCTAAACTCGGAATTTCTGATTCTTCAAAACGACATACAAGAAACTTGGTCACTAATTTCAGTGGCACCAAAATGGAAGTTGGTGGTACCAAATCGATATGGGCATCGAGACTCTAGGGTTTGGCGAAGGTTGTGTCTCGTAGAAAATCGGTATGGCTGAATGGAAATACTTGGTGGAACCAATTTTGATGTTTAGGCTTTGGATAGAGAATTTTGTGGAAGAATGAGAGTATTTTTGGTGGCTATCTCTAAGCACTTGAGCAACCAATTCATCATATATACCTCATCCCCTTTTAATAGTATGACTTTCCTATGGTCTCAAATGGTTTTTCTCACAAATATATAATGTAGAGTCTTGTAGGTTGAAGCTTGGACAATCCTATTCCTTTCCTTCCTTGGGGCATCTTCTCACAATCCTTAGCCAATTCTCTCCATGCACTGTATCTGAAATATACTAGGTAAAAGTATTAGTCCAAGAGGCAATGTATGCTGTCATGAATTATCAAAACCACCAAGGGAGCATATGTGCTTTTAGCTGAGCCGCCAATGAATTGTTCATTTGGCTCGTTTATAGGAGTGGTGACCATTTCTTGACCATTGACTTTGGTTTCCTTATCTTTTGTCCTGCCCATACGAGCCAGAACATCGACAGCTTGCTTGGTGTCTTTGGAGACATGATGGAATTCAAGGCCTTCAAACAGCGTTCATATTTTGAGGACAACGTTCCTATAAGCCGCCTTTTTAGGATTTTTGGCGTCAAATTCGCTGTTGATTTGGGACATAGCGAGGTTAGAGTCTCCCTGTACCTCAAGCCATTGTACGTCCATCAAAGTTGCCATCCGCACACCATGCAACAGAGCCTCATATTCGGTTGCATTATTGGAATTAGTGTACGTAATCTATAGCGCATAACAAACTCTGTTGCCAGTGGGGGATGTAAGTATGACACCAGGCCCTAGTCTGGCTATCATCTTGGATCCTTCAAAGTACATCCTCCAATGGGAATATATAGTGTATTATTTAGAGAGTTCGGCCTCCGTCCATTCAGCGAGAAAATCAGCCAACACTTGGGATTTGATGGATCGTGTGGCTTGTACATGATTTCAAAAGGTAGGATCTCAATGCCCATTTGGCTATGCGGCCCATGGCATCCCTCTTGTTGATTATATCATTAAGGGGCACTTGAGATCCTACCATGACCAAATACTCTTGAAAGTAGTGTCAGAGCCTGCGAGATGCCATAAAAACTGCATAGGATATCTTCTTATAGTGTGGATAACGAGATTCACATGGGGTAAGTACTTTGGACACATAATAGACTGGTTTCTGTACCCGGAACTTATGGCCTTCCGCCTCTCGTTCAACAACAAGGACTGCGTCGACGACCTGGTTGGTGGCCGAGATGTACAATAGCATTGGCTCCCCTGTAGCACGTGTCACCAGTATGGGATTATCGGCTAGCAATGTTTTGATTTCTTCCAGTGTAGTTGTTGCTTCATCGGTCCACTCAAAGTTTTGTGTTCGTTTGAGCAATTTGTAGTGTAGTAGTGCCTTTTTGCCAAGGCAGGAGATGAAGCGGCTTAAAGCCGCCATACAGCCTGACAGTTTTTGCACGTGCTTCAACTCCGTCGGAATCACCATCTTGGTGAGAGGTGGGATTTTAGCCGGATTGGCCTCTATTACTCTATGGGAGACGAAGAATCCGAGCAGTTTAGCCGCGGGAACTCTGAATACACATTTGTTTGGATTAAGCCATATATCGTATTTCTTGAGATTGTCAAAGGTTTGAAGAAGGTCATCCACGAGCCGGCTGACGTGTTTGGTTTTAATGACCACGTCGTCCAGATATGCCTCGACTGTTTTGCCGATTTTATTTTCCAGACTTGTTTGAATGATGCGTTGATATGTAGCGCTCACGTTTTTTAACCCAAAAGGCATTATGTTAAAGCAGAATGGCTTGTAGGGGGTAATGAAGGCACTTGTGGCTTGGTCAGATTCTTTCATCTTGATTTGATGGTATACAGAGTAGGCATCAGGGAAGCATAGTGAGTCGTGTACGGTGGTGGTGTCAATGATTTGGTCTATGCGGGATAAGGGAAAAGGGTCCTTAGGGCAGGATTTATTTAGGTCTTTGAAATCGACACATAAATGCTAGGATTTGTCCTTCTTTGGTACCATGACCAAATTTGCCAACCACTCCGGATGTTTGATGTCTCGAATGAATCCGGCTTGAAGAAAATTTTCTAGTTCAGTACCCATGGATTGACGATTGGGTTCGGCAAATCGGCGTAACAGATGTTTGACTAGTTTAAAGCCTACCATTATGTTCATGCTCTATTCTGCTAGTCTTCGTGGGATTCCTGGCATAACTGAAGGGTGCCACGGGAATATGTCCTAGTTTTCATGCAAGGAAGTGTGCAATGCTTTGTCGGCTATGGGGTCCAGCTGAGCTCGGATGGATGTTGTTTTATTTGGATCAATTGGATGTATGTGAAATTTAACTATTTCGTCTGCTGGCTTAAAGTATTTTGACTTAGGCCTCTTACTGAGGATTACATCATCCTTACTTACCACTGATAGTAGTTTGGTTAATTCCTTGATTGCAAGGGCTTCGGAAAGTGCTTCGAGGGCGAGCGATGCAATTTTGTTTTTGGTCCAAAGAGCTCTGTCCGGGTCACTTGTAAGTGTAATGACACCATTGGGCCATGGCATTTTTGGCTTCATGTATCCGTAATGTGGTATGTCATGAAATCTGGTGATGACTTCCCATCCCAAAAGAGCGTAATAGCCGCTGCGAAAGGGTACAATATGAAAGAAAAGTTCTTCGTACTTTTAGATGTCCGGGGTGCCAAATACTATGTCGAGAGAAACTCGTCATGTGCATCGTGCCTCCCTTCCAAGAATAATCCATTGAAATGTCATGTAGCTTTGTTCAACGCAAGATCGGTTGAACTACATTTTATCCAAAGTATCCTCATAAATGAGGTTTAAACCGCTGTAGCCATCCATTGGTCCCTTGCAGAGTTGAAAACCATCTCTAATGTGGTTGAGTACCAAAGCAGCAGGTGTTCGGCTAGAGAAAATTCTTGGCTGGTCCTACTTGCTGAAAGTTGTAGGTGTATTTGTCCATGAGTTCATTCGTGCTACCTAGAATACATGGTCGAGTTCTTGAAAAGCCCTCTTCATGTGATTGATTGAAGAGAACGTCTCGTAAATTTTTAAGACTTCGAAAGTGGGATCTGGCGGTGTTGGTGAACACTTGTTGGACTATGAGACCTCTAAGGATAGCCTCTCCACTTTTTGCTACTTGCCTAATGACCCAGCAAGCTCGAAGGCTACCGGTCAAGGTAGTATTCCGCTATGTGGAGTGTATGGGGCGTGGACTATCCAATAATTTGTCAAGGACAGCTCTTGATCCATCAAGGTGTTTATTCTTTTTTCGGCGGGCTCGTGTTCGACCGACAAGGATAGGGGTATTCGCTTCCTCTGAGCTCCTCTGGATTGCTCTGCGTAGAATGACTATGTTCGCATTTGTTTAGTGTGCCATGCACTTTCCAGTGCGCAATACTTGCGTATTAATGTAGTTAGCTCGGAAAAGCTGTGGATTTGATGGCGGGCGAGGGGATTTAAGATCCTTTCATCATGGCAGTTATGACGGAAGGTTTCTCATGGGGTTGTACATTAGGGGTAGTCCCACGGACCTACTTCCCTAGGACCACCTAGGACCCCTTACGGGCATCAGTGTCCTTCAAGTCTCAGTAGTAGTCTCATCCTCACTCGGTACAACATACTGTCACTCGTCCTGCCTAATGTCATTCGGACCGCCTTGTGTCAGTTAGATGCATCCTGACACTCGGACCACAGCAAGATCAAGGCACCGAAGAGACTGGAACAACTAAGGACTTAATCCATCACATGAAGTGAAGTGAAGACCCATGTTACCAGCAACGCCAAGAGTTATAGCTACCGTTTCTAGTAACTTCCTATTTATTAGCATTAACTCACCTTGTAATGAAGCTCGTCCGGTCGTGGCATACACTATGTAAGCCAGTCCCGGGCTCGAGCTCAAGGGTTCAGAACCTTGTAATCTTTCATACCCCATATGAAAACATTAGCCTCAGGACTTTGACTGCGAAAGCACCAGGGGTGCCGCCGAGGTCTTGATGGACGAGATGAACAGGGGAGGCATCATAGGTTCACCGTGGAGAATTCTCCCGTGCGTGATGGCAGAGAGCGTTGCTACGGCGGCTGCAGCCACCACGTTCCGCAACCTTTCACCGAGCACCAGCGGGAGGAACTTCGGTGGAGCTACGATCAAGCTCTCTGCACTGCCATCACCGGGAACACCCCGGAGGACATCTTGCTGGAGAACGTGTATCTGCCAATCTGGCCAAGCGCGAGCGACTCGAGCGACTCCAACGATCGCTCGATGATTGGGCCGTGAGGGACCAGCCGAGCTCCATCCGCAGTTGTCGACAGTTTTTCCCGAACAATCGCTATTGTCACATCGAGGTTATGCGGACACTGATGACCCACAAGTATTGGGAATCAATCGTAGTCCTTTCGATAAGTAAGAGTGTCGAACCCAACGAGGAGCAGAAGGATCTGACAAGTAGTTTTCAGCAAGGTAATATCTGCAAGCACTGAAACTATCGGTAACAAGTAGTTGTGTGGTGAGATGATTCGTAGCAAGCAACAAGTAACAAAAGTAGCAACGGTGTAGCAAAGTGGCCCAATCCATTTTGTAGCAAGGGACAAGCCTGGACAAAGTCTTATAGGAGGAAAAACGCTCCCGAGGACACACGGGAATTTATGTCATGCTAGTTTTCATCATGTTCATATGATTCACGTTCGTTACTTTGGTAGTTTGATATGTGGGTGGACCGGTGGTTGGGTACTGCCCTTACTTGGACAAGCATCCCACTTATGATTAACCCCTCTCGCAAGCATTCGCAACTACGAAAGAAGAATTAAGACAAAGTCTAACCATAGCATTAAACTAATGGATCCAAATCAGCCCCTTACGAAGCAACGCATAAACTAGGGTTTAAGCTTCTGTCACTCTAGCAACCCATCATCTACTTACTACTTCCCAATGCCTTCCTCTAGGCCCAACTAATGGTGAAGTGTTATGTAGTCGACGTTCAGATAACACCACTAGAGGAAACACAACATACAACACATCAAAATATCGAACGAATACCAAATTCACATGACTAATATTAGCATGACTTATCCCATGTCCTCAGGAACAAAAGTAACTAATCACAAAGCATAATCATATTCATGACTAGAGAGGTAATGAGTAGCATCAAGGATCTGAACATAAACGCTTCCACCAAGTAATCCAACTAGCATCAACTACAGAGAGTAATTAACACTACTAGCAACCTAACAAGTACCAATCGGAGTCGCGAGACGGAGATTGGTTACAAGTGATGAACTAGGGTTTGGAGATGAGATGGTGCTGATGAAGATGTTGATGGTGATGAGTCACCTACGATGAGAGGAGTGTTGGTGAAGACGATGGCGACGATTTCCCCCTCCGGGATGGAAGTTTCCGCGGCAGGATCGTCCTGCCGGAGCTCTAGATTGGTTCTGCTCAAGTTCAGCCTCGTGGCGGCTGCGAATCCTCTGAAAAGCCTCCTTCTGATTTTTTTTCTAGATGAAACCCTTCTTGTAGCAAAAGGGGGGAGCCAGAGGGCCAGCTGGGTGCCCACAAGCCCCCTAGGCCCGGCCAGTGGGGTGGTCGCGCCTAGCCGGCTTGTGGCCACTTGCTGGCGCCCCTTTGGCACTTATTCGACCCAGTATTTTTTTATAAATCTCGGAAAAGATCATCGTTGATTTTCACGGTGTTTGGAGTTGTGCAGAATAGGTATCTCAAACTTGCTCCTTTTTCAGGCCAGAATTCCAGCTGCCGGCATTCTCCCTCTTCATGTAAACCTTGCAAAATAAGAGAGAAAAGGCATAAGTATTGTACCTTGAAGTGAAATAACATCCGAAAAAGCGATAAATAACAACATGAAAGCATGATGCAAAATAGACGTATCAGACACCTCTGCTGAACCTGGCCGTGGCCACTCGGATCGCTTATTCAATTGAGCAGAGTCACAGTGTGGCCGGGGAAGGCATTCGATAGATCCACGCTCTATTGAAGACTTCCACGCAACATAATTCCGCAGTGTCGCACTGGCGGCATCACATTCACAGCAAGTCCATTTAGGCGGACACCATGCAGTCGGCTCATAGCCCAGACGTACAAGGAAGACGCCAAAGGTCTCCTCCTCTTCCAAGAGTCCCGCACGAGGACTGGAAGCAAGGTCACCGAGACCGATGTAGGTCACCTCCCCCGAGAAGTGGCACACTCGGTCACCGTCCCCATGACCACTAACCAAGACCCAATCGGCGTCGGGGTAATGGGGACGATGAATATCGCCCCGCCAGTTCAACACTCGGTTTATAATCACGCAACACGTGGTTGATCGATCATGAGCTGGTCGGGGATTGTCCGGCCTCGAGTGCTTCGGCCGACACATCCGAGAAGCAGAAATCCCCTCCAACTACCGGTTGGCCGTGGGGATTGGAATGTTCAATGGTGAGACAAAGTGACCGTCCAGATAGGCGGCGGCAATTAATACGTCCCTATGAAGCATGTGCCCCTCATGTTGGAGGGGTCTAGGAGGGCGTGGCTCAATCAGTTGCCCTCGAGCAACATCCACAGCTAGGGAGATATCGCCCGAGTGTTCGTCAAGACCTTCGAGGGCACATAAAAGCGTCCAGGTGGCCTGACGAAGCTGCAACATTGTGTCCAAAAGAGAAATAAGACTCTTAGGGAATACATCCAGTGGTGTACCACACTTCACAACAGCATGGAGAATGTCATTGAGCACCAGACCGTGTGCGCTTTCAAAGCGGGCACTCGGTATCGTGAACTTATTCTCAAGTTTGGCTGATCACGGGACTTGTCCCTCAGTCCAGCCATGGGGCAGAGCCGAAGTAGCAGCTGTCCTAGGGCAGAGCTAGAATAATTCAAAGAAAAAGAAGAAGGATTGGGCAAGAAAAAAGAAGGTCGAGTCCAAGAGCAGCCTTTTGGACCAACCATGTCCGATTCACGCTGCAAAGACGACGAAGGGGAGACCATCCCCGCCAAGCACATGGCTCGCGACTGTCGTCTACTCCATAAGGATATGGGCGGAGAGCCCTCTGGGAACAAGGAAGATGAGGACGACCCAGTGGACGCCTTCGCGTATCCAAACATTGAGGGGACCCTCATGATGTTTGCTGACGTTGACAACACGAGCCGATTGAAGGTTATCAATTGGGAGGTGAACATGGAAGCCCCGGCTGTCACAAAATACCCCAATTGGGCGATGAAACCCATCACATGCGACCAGTCGGATCACCCGACCAAGATAGCCACCCCGAGGAGGTAGGTATTGGTGGTCGATCCAGCGGTTAATGGGTTCCGACTGCGGAAAGTCCTCAAGGACGGTGGCAGCGGCCTCAACATCATTTACGTGGAAATACTCAAAGCCATGGACATCCCGTTGTCCCGGCCGAGGAAGAGTAACATGCAGTTTCACGGGGTCATCCCTGGGAAGAAGGCCGAACCACTCGACCAGATCACTATGAACGTCTTATTCGACAGCGAGAAGAATTTCCGCAAGGAGAGGTTGACCTTTGAAGTGGTTGACTTTCACATCGCCTATCACGCCATCCTGGGTAGGCCCGCCTACGCACATTTTATGTTCTACCCAGGTTACGTGTATCTTAAGGTTAAGATGCTTGGGCCCAAAGGCATGATCACGGTGACTGGCAATCGGAAGGTTGCCGAGGAGTGCCTCCATCAAGGCTCTAGGATCGCCAATGAGCACGTCTTCGCAGCCGAGCTTGATGGGTACAAGAAGGTTGTGGTCGCCGCAGATCTGCTCAAGTCAAAATGGTCAGCGACTAAGTCTGCCTTTCAGTCGTGTCGTGAGACGAAGCAGGTCCACGTCCACCCCACCAATCCGAGTGCTTCTGTGATGAATATCTCCACTTCACTCGAAGAGAAATAGGAAGCCGAGATCATCCAGTTCCTCCGTGAGAACAGAGATATCTTCACATGGAAGCCATTTGACATGCCGGGGATTCCCAGGGAGTTCACTGAGCATCGCCTCCGAGTGGACCCAAAGGTCAAGCCCATAAAGGAATACGTCCGCCTGTCCTCCGTGGAGAAGCGTAGGGAAATTGACAAGGAGATCGCTCGGCTCCTAGATACCGAGTTCATCCACGAGGTCTACCACTCCGAGTGGTTGGCGAACATTGTCATGGTGCCAAAGAATAACAATTCACTCCGAATGTGTATTGACTTCAAGCACCTCAATCGGGCTTGCCCGAAGGACCACTTCCCTCTTCCCTGCATAGATCAAACTGTAAATTCGACTGTGGGATGTGAATGACTGTCGTTCCTGGATGCGTACTCCACGTACCACCAGAAACGAATGTATGGACCTGACGAAATAAAAACAGCCTTCATCACCACATTCGGGTGTTTTTGTTACATCACGATGCCTTTCGGCCTAAAAACGATGGATCTACCTTCGAGCGCATAATTCAAAAGTGCCTACACGAACAAATCACTCGAAATGTCGAAGCATGCATGGACGACATCATGGTCAAGTCCAGGAAAGGTTCGGACTTCCTAGCCGACCTCGTCGAAACGTTCGATGTTTAGGGATTAAGCTCCATCCGGCCAAATGCACCTTCGGTGTACCAGCTGGAAAGCTACTCCGTTTCCTTGTTTCCGAACGAGGTATCGATGCCAATCCCGACAAGATCAGAGATATTGTCCAGATGAGACAGCTGGAGTGCATCCACGATGTGTAGAGGCTCACGTGCTGACCGCTTCATCTCAAGACTCGGTGAGAAGGCTCTGCCTCATTATCGATTGATGAAGAAACACGACAGATTCGAGTGGACCGACGAAGTGATACGTCCATTTTGCATCATGCTTTTATGCTTCACACTAAGAGGTCACACATCCAAACCTCAAAAGCGCATGACAACCTCTGTTTCCCTCTGCGAAGGGCCTATCTTGTACCTTTACTTTTTGTCCTTAAAAGAGTCATGGTGATCTACACAAATTCCTTATTTCGCCATTATCTTGGCTAACGTCATGTGCTAGGGAAATATCTATATTCATATGTCAACTTGGAAGTAAGTACCATGAATTATTATTGTTGACATTACCCTTGAGGTAAGTAGTTGGGAGGCGAAACTATAAGCCCCTATCTTTCTCACTGTCCAACTGAGACTTTGATCTCATGAGTACCACGTGAGTTTTAGCAATTGTAGGAGACGAAAGGATGATTGAGTATGTGGATTTGCTTTACACGCTCTTATTTGACTCTTTCCGATGTTATGATAAATTGCAATTTCTTCAATGACTAAAGTCTATTGGTTCTTAATTCTCAATAAGGTTCTTGACCCATACTTTACTTTGTGAAGGAATTATCACTTTAGCATCAGATATTATATGACGTTATTGCTATTCTAATTATGATCATGATGCCTGCATGTTCGTATTTTGTTTTGCCGACACCTCTATCTCTAAACATGTGGGCATATTTAGTGATCTCGGCTTCCGCTTGAGGACACGCGACGTCTAAGCTTGGGGGAGTTGATACGTCCATTTTGCATCATGCTTTTATGTTGATAGTTATCGCTTTACGGGCTGTTATTACACTTCACGGTACAATACTTATGCCTTTTCTCTCTTATTTTGTAAGGATTACATGAAGAGGGAGAATGTCGATAGTTGGAATTCTGGTATGAAAAAGGAGCAGGTTTGAGATACCTATTCTGCACAACTCCAAAAGCCGTGAAAATCAAAGAGGAATTATTTTGGATTTTATAAAAAATACTGGGCGGAAGAAGTACCAGAGGGGAGCCACCAGGAGGCCACAAGCCTGCCAGGCGTGGCCTACCCCCTGGTCGCGCCTAGGAGGCTTGTGGGCCCCCTGTTGCCCCTCTGGCTCCCATCTTTTTCTATAAGGAGGGTTTCATTCCAGAAAAAATGAGGCGGAGGCTTTCGGGAGGAATCGCCACCGCCACGAGGCGGAACATGAGCATAACCAATCTGGAGCTCCGGCAAGGTCGTCCTGCCGGGGAAACTTCCCTCCCGGAGGGGGAAATCATCCCCATCGTCATCACCAACACTCCTCTCATCGTAGGGGACTCATCTCCATCAACATCTTTATCAGCACCATCTCATCTCCAAACCCTAGTTCATCTCTTGTAACCAATCTCCGTCTCGCGACCCCGATTGGTACTTGTAAGGTTGCTAGTAATGTTAATTACTCTTTGTAGTTGATGCTAGTTGGATTACTCGGTGGAAGATTTTATGTTCAGATGTTTGATGCTATTCAATACCTCTCTGGTCATGAACATAATTATGCTTTGTGAGTAGTCACTTTTGTTCCTGAGGACATGGGATAAGTCTTGATATAAGTAGTCATGTGAATTTGGTATTCGTTCGATATTTTGATGCGATGTATGTTGTCTTTCCTCTAGTGGTATTATGTGAACGTAGACTACATAACACTTCACCATTATTTGGGCCTAGAGGAAGGCATTGGGAAGTAATAAGTAGATGATGGGTTGCTAGAGTGACAGAAGCTTAAACCCTAGTTTATGTGTTGCTTCGTAAGGGGCTGATTTGGATCCACTAGTTTAATGCTATGGTTAGACATTGTCTTATTTCTTCTTTCGTAGTTGCGGATGCTTGCGAGAGGGATTAATCATAAGTGGGATGTTTGTCCGAGTAATGGAAGCACCAAGCACCGGTCCACCCACATATCAAACTATCAAAGTAGCGAACACGAATCATATGAACATGATGAAAACTAGCTTGACAGAAAGTTCTATGTGTCCTCGGGAGCGCTTTACCTCCTATAAGAGTTTGTCCAGGCTTGTCCCTTGCTACAAAAGGGATTGGGCCATCTTGCTGCATCTTTGTTACTATTGCTACTTGCTACTTGCTACGAATCATCTTATCACACAACTATCTGTTACCGATAATTTCAGTGGCTGCAGAGAATACCTTGCTGGAAACCACTTGTCAGTTCCTTCTGCTCCTCGTTGGGTTCGACACTCTTACTTATCGAAAGGACTAGATAGATCCCCTACGCTTGTGGGCAATCAAGACTCTTTTTTGTCGCCGTTTCCGGGGAGTGAAGTGCCTTTGGTAAGTGGAATTTGGTAAGGAAACATTTATATACTATGCTAAAATTTATTGTCACTTGTCACTATGGAAACTAATCCTTTGAGGAGCTTGTTCGGGGTATCTTCACCTCGAACGGAAGCACAAGGAGTTGCTCCTCAACCTACTGCACCTACTGAAAATATTTGTTATGAAATTCCTTTGGGTATGCTAGAGAAACTATTGGCTAATCCTTTTACAGGAGATGGAACATCACATCCTGACTTGCATCTAATCTATGTAGATGAAGTTTGTGGTTTATTTAAGCATGCAGGTTTGCCCGAGAATGAGGTCAAGAAGAAGGCCTTTCCCTTATCTTTGAGGGATAAAACATTGACATGGTATAGGCTATGTGATGATACTGGATCATGGAACTACAACCGATTGAAATTGGAATTTCATCAAAAGTTTTATCCTATGCATTTGGTACATCGTGATCGGAATTATATTTATAATTTTTGGCCTCGTGATAGAGAAAGTATCGCTCAAGCTTGGGGGAGGCTTAATTCAATGTTATATTCATGCCCCAACCATGAGCTCTCAAGAGAAATTATCATTCAGAACTTCTATGCTCGACTTTCTCATGATAATCGCACCATGCTTGACACTTCTTGTACCGGTTCTTTTATGAAGAGATATATTGACTTCAAATGGAATTTATTGGAAAGAATTAAATGCAACTCTGAAGATTGGGAGTTTGATGAAGGTAACGAGTCAGGTATGAATCTCAAGTTTGATTGCGTTAAATCCTTTGTCGAAACAAATACTTTTTGTGATTTTAGCGCTAAACATGGACTTGACTCTGATGTAGTAGCTTCATTATGTGAATCATTTGCTGCTCATATCAATCTCCTTAAAGAGAAGTGGTTTAAATTTCATCCTCCCTTAGAAGTCAATGTAGGTAAACCCAACCCAGTTGAAGAGAAAGTCATTGCTTATAATGATCCTATTGTTCCTAGTGCTTACATTGAGAAACCACCTTTCCCTGTTAGAATAAAGGATCATTCTAAAGCTACAACTGTGATACGTAGGGGCTACATTAGAACACCTACACCCCCTGAGAAAATTAGAGTTGAACCTAGAATTGCTATTATCAAAGATCTCCCGTTTGACAATGTTGATGGCCATGATATTCACTTCTGTCAAGATGCTACTAGAATTGCTAAACCTCATGCTAGAGACAAAAACAGGCCTGTTGTTGGCACGCCTGTTGTTTCTGTTAAGATAGGACATCATTGTTATCATGGTTTATGTGACGTGGGTGCTAGTGTTAGTGCAATACCTCAATCTTTATATGATGAAATTAAAGACGAGATTGCACCTGTCAAGATGGAATCTATTGATGTCACTATTCAGCTTGCCAATAGAGATACTATCCGTCCTTTGGGAATTGTTAGGGATGTTGAAGTTTTGTGTGGTAAAACTAAGTATCCTGCTGATTTTCTTGTTCTTGCTACCACACAAGATAGCTTTTGTCCCATCATATTTAGCAGACCTTTCCTAAATACTGTCAATGCTCATATTGACTGTGAGAAGCAAACTGTCACTGTTGGCTTCGAAGGAGTGTCACATGAGTTCAATTTCTCCAATTTTGGTAGACAACCTCATGAAAAAGAATTGTCCAATAAGGATGAAACTATTGCCCTAGCTTCTATTGATGTGCCTCCTGCTGATCCTTTAGAGCAATACTTGCTTGAGCATGAAAATGATATGCATATGGATGAAAGGAATGAGATAGATAGAGTTATCTTTGAACAACATCCTATCCTTAAGAATAATTTGCATGTTGAACTGCTTGGAGATCCACCCCCACCAAACGGTGATCCTGTGTTTGAGCTTAAACAGTTACCTGATACTCTTAAGTATGCTTATGTTGATGAAAATTAGATATATCCTGTTATTATTAGTGCTAGCCTTTCAGAGTATGAAGAAAAGAAATTATTGAAAACTCCGAGGAAGCACCGTGATGCTATTGGATATACTCTTGACGATCTTAAGGGCATTAGTCCCACTCTATGCGAGCACAAAATTAAAACCGATCCTGATTCCAAACGAGTTGCTGATCATCAACGGAGATTAAATCCTAAGATGAAAGAGGTAGTAAGAAAAGAAATACTAAAGCTCCTGGAAGCAGGTATTATCTATCCTGTTGCTCATAGTGATTGGGTAAGTCCGGTGCATTGCGTCCCTAAGAAGGGAGGTATTACCGTTGTCCCTAATGATAAAGATGAGTTGATCCCACAGAGGATTATTACTGGCTATAGGATGGTGATTGATTTTAGGAAATTGAATAAAGCCACTAGGAAAGATCATTACCCTTTCCCTTTGTCGCCCAAATGCTAGAAAGATTGTCTAAACACACACACTTCTGCTTTCTAGATGGTTATTTTGGTTTCTCCCAAATACCAGTTGCACAATCTGATCAGGAGAAAACCACTTTTACCTGCCCTTTCGGTACCTTTGCTTACAGACGTATGCCTTTTGGCTTATGTAATGCACCTGCTACCTTTCAAATATGTATGATGGCTATATTCTCTGACTTTTGTGAAAATATTGTTGAGGTTTTCATGGATGGCTTCTCCGTTTACGGGTCTTATTTTGATGATTGCCTCAGCAACCTTGATCGAGTTTTGCAGAGATGTAAAGATACCAACCTTGTCTTGAATTGGGAGAAGTGCCACTTTATGGTTAATGAAGGCATCATCTTAGGACATAAAATTTCTGAAAGAGGTATTGAAGTCGATAAGGCTAAGGTTCATGCGATCGAGAAAATGCCATGCCCTATAGACATTAAAGGTATAAGAAGTTTCCTTGGTCATGCTGGTTTCTACAGAAGGTTCATTAAGGACTTTTCTATGATTTCTAGCCCTCTTACCAATCTCTTGCAAAAGGATATTCCTTTTGTTTTTGACGGTGATTGTGAGCAAGCATTTGAAATACTTAAGAAGGCCTTAATAACTGCACCTATTGTTCAACCACCTGATTGGAATCTACCTTCTGAAATCATGTGTGATGCTAGTGATTATGCTGTTGGTGCTGTTCTAGGACAAAGAGTTGATAAGAAGTTGAATGTTATTCATTATGCTAGTAAAACTCTAGAGAGTGCCCAAAGAAACTATGCTACTACTGAAAAGGAATTTTTAGCAGTTGTGTTTGCATGTGAGAAGTTCAGATCTTACATCGTTGATTCCAAAGTTACTATTCACACTGATCATGCTGCTATTAAGTATCTCATGGAAAAGAAAGATCCTAAACCTAGACTTATCAGATGGGTTCTCTTGCTACAAGAATTTTATTTGCATGTTGTTGATAGGAAGGGTGCTGAGAACCCCGTAGGAGATAACTTGTCTAGGTTGGAGAATGTTCTTGATGTCCCACAACCTATTGATGATAGCTTTCCTGTTGAGCAATTGAATGTCATCAATGCTTCACGTAGTACACCGTGGTATGCGGATTATGCGGATTATATTGTGGCCAAATATATACCACCTAGTTTCACATACCAGCAAAAGAAGAAATTCTTCTTTGGTTTGAGACATTACTTCTAGGATGATCCTCAACTTTATAAGGAAGGAGTAGATGGTGTTATTAGACGTTGTGTACCTGAGCATGAACATGGACAAATACTACATAAGTGTCACTCCGAGGCTTATGGAGGACACCATGCGCGAGATAGAACTGCACACAAGGTATTTCAATCCGGTTTTTATTGGCCTACCCTCTTCAAGGATGACCGTAAGTTTGTCTTGTCTTGTGATGAATGTCAAAGAATAGGTAATATCAGTGAACGTCAGGAAATGCCTATGAATTATTCAGTTGTCATTTAACCATTTGATGTTTGGGGTTTTGATTAGATGGGACCTTTTCCAAAGTCCAACGGGTATACTCATATCCTAGTTGCTGTTGATTACATTACTAAGTGGGCAGAAGCTATCCCAACTAGTAGTACTGATCATAACACCTCTATTAGGATGCTTAAAGAAGTTATTTTCCCTAGATTTGGAGCCCCTAGATATCTAATGACTGATGGTGGTTCACATTTTATTCATGGTGCTTTCCGTAATACGCTTGCTAAGTATGATGTCAACCATAGAATTGCATCCCCCTATCATCCTCAGTCCACTGGTCAAGTAGAGCTAAGTAATAGATAGATTAAACTAATTCTGCAAAAGACTAATAATAGGTCTAGAAAGAATTGGTCTAAGAAGCTTGATGATGCACTGTGGGCTTATAGAACTGCTTATAATAATCCCATGGGCATGTCTCCATACAAAATGGTTTACTGTAGAGCATGTCATTTACCTCTTGAGCTAGAGCATAAGCCTTATTGGGCAATCAAAGAGCTCAACTTTGATTTCAAACTTGCCGGTGAGAAGAGGTTATTTAATATTAGCTCACTTGATGAATGGAGAACTCAGGCATATGAAAATGCCAAGTTGTTTAAAGAAAAAGTTAAGAGGTGGCATGATAAAAGGATACAAAAACGTGAGTTCAATGTAGGTGATTATGTCTTGCTATACAATTCTCGTTTAAGATTTTTTGCAGGCAAGCTTCTCTCTAAATGGGAAGGTCCTTACATTGAGGAAGTATATCGTTCCAGTGCCATCAAGATCAACAACACGGAAGGTAATTTTCTGAGAGTGGTAAATGGGCAAAGAATCAAGCATTATATCTCAGGTACTCCCATAAATGTTGAAAGCAATATTATTAATACCATAACTCCGGAGGAGTACATAAGGGATATTTATCAGCCTGTTTCAGACTCCAAAAACAAAGTGGTATGTGATTCGGTAAGTAAACCGACTCCGAAACTTTCATAGTAGCAATTTTTCTCTGCTTTGGAATTTTTAGAAAAATAGAAAAATTTAAAGTACTTCGGAAAGCGCACGAGAAGGCGACAAGCCTGCGAGGCGCGACCTACCCCCCTGGCCGCGCCTGGGGGCTTGTGAGCACCTCGTGTGCCTCCCGGACTCCGTTTTCTTGTGGAGTACTCCTTCTAGTCAGGAAAAATTCATTATATATTCTCCTGAAAGGTCTGACCCTCGTATCGCGCAAATATCCTCTGTT
The DNA here is from genome assembly GCF_904849725.1 of Hordeum vulgare subsp. vulgare. Classification (NCBI taxonomy): domain Eukaryota; kingdom Viridiplantae; phylum Streptophyta; class Magnoliopsida; order Poales; family Poaceae; genus Hordeum; species Hordeum vulgare. The sequence goes on from NC_058522.1 coordinate 269,731,920, forward strand.
TTCGTGTCGAGCCTGTTTCTGCGAGAGATTTAGAGCAATATGTCTTCTCAAGATTCAGAGGGGGAGATCTATGTGGCCGATTACCTTGCTAACCCCAAGGTCTATGGGGACTTGGATCATTATGGTTGGACCACTGATGAGGAAGAAGATTATGATCCCAAGGGGAAGGAAGGAACAAGTTCCGATGAAGAGGAGTCTCCTTTACCCCAATCTGGAAGCACACATGTGGAGTTCAAGAAGTCAAGCCTCCCTCACTCAAGGAAGAAGCTTAAGATTTTGTTTACCACTTCTCGTCTTTTGCAGGAGAGTAAGCAAGAATATGCCAAAGGGTGTTGAGGCTTGAAGAGGAAATTAGTGAGTTGAAGGAGCAAATTTTTTTGCTCAAGAGAAAATTAAACAAGTTCAAGAACTATGCAAAAACTCCACCACCATCACCTTCGAAGGAAGATAACTAAGCACGGGTATGGTCAATCCCCTTGGCTTGTGCCAAGTTTGGGGGAGTTGCCCCGGTATTGTATCACCATCACATCTTTTGCATTTACCTTTTTCTTAGTTCGATCCTTTTTGGTTTTATCTTTCTCTAGTAGAATAAAGTTCTTAGTGTTCTAGGCTTGAGTTTTGCTTTGTGTCACCCCAATGTATTCGAGCTCGTGATTCATATAATAAAGAGTGTTTTAGTTAAGGGCCTTGCCTCATGCCATGATCTACAGAAAGAATTATAAAATAACAAAAGCATGAAAGATCATGTAATGATCTTATGGGAAGTGATGGCTTCACTTATAAAAAGAATGTTGATTGAAACTTGTTGTGGGTGGACAAACGTAGACCTTGGCCATTGTTGCAATTAATAGGAAGTAATAAAGAAAGAGAGGTTCACATATAAATATATCATCTTGGGCACCATCTATGATTGTGAACACTCATTAAACTATTACATGCTTAGAAGTAGATGTTGGACAAGGAAGACAACATAATGAATTATGTTTGCTTGGTTCCGAGCAATGTTATATGACTAGAGATCCCTTAGCATGTGACGCTTGCTTCCACCTCATATCAGCCAAAACTTCCGCACTAAGTAGAGATACTACTTGTGCATCCATAAACCTTCAACCCAGTTTTGCCATGAGAGTCCACCATACCTACCTATGGATTGAATAAGATCCCTCAAGTAAGTTGTCATCGGTGCAAGCAATAAAAATTGCTCCCTAAATATGTATGATCTATTAGTGTGTGGAAAATAAGCTTTGTACGAACCTGTGATGAGGAAGACATAAAAGCGACAGGCTGCATAATAAAGTTATGTATCACAGGAGGCAACATAAAGTGACGTTCCTTCACACTAAGAAGTCACACATCCAAACCTCAAAAGCGCATGACAACCTCTGCTCCCCTCTGTGAAGGGCCTATCTTGTACCTTTATTTTTTGTCCTTAAAAGAGTCATGGTGATCTACACCTATTCCTTATTTCGCCATTATCTTGGCTAACGTCATGTGCTAGGGGAAGATCTATATTCATATGTCAACTTGGAAGTAAGTATCCATTAATTATTATTGTTGACATTACCCTTGAGGTAAGTAGTGTGGAGGCGATACTATAAGCCCCTATGTTTCTGCGTGTCCAACTGAAACTTTGATCTCATCAGTACCACGTGAGTTTTAGCAATTCTAGGAGACGAAAGGATGATTGAGTATGTGGATTTGCTTTACATGCTCTTATTTGACTCTTTCCGATGTTATGATAAATTGCAATTGCTTCAATGACTAAAGGCTATTGGTTGTTAATTCTCAATAAGGTTCTTGACCCATACTTTATTTTGTGAAGGAATTATCACTTTAGCACAAGATATTATATGACGTTATTGCTGTTCTAATTATGATCATGATGCCTGGATGTCCGTATATTGTTTTGCCGACGCCTCTATCTCTAAACATGTGGGAATATTTATTGATCTCGGCTTCCGCTTGAGGATAAGCGATGTCTAAGCTTGGGGGAGTTGATGAAGGTAAGGAGTTAGGTAGGAATCTGAAGTTTGATTGCGTTAAATCCTTTGTCGAAACAAATACTTTTTGTGGTTTTAGCGCTAAACATGGACTTGACTCTGAGATAGTAGCTTCATTATGTGAATCATTTGCTGCTCATATAAATCTCCCTAAATAGAAGTGGTTTAAATATCATCCTCCCTTAGAAGTCAATGTAGTTAAACCCAACCCAGTTGAAGAGAAAGTCATTGCTTACAATGATCCTATTGTTCCTAGTGCTTACATTGAGAAACAACATTTCCCTGTTAGAATAAAGGATCATTCTAAAGCTTCAATTGTGATACGTAGGTGCTACATTAGAACACCTACACCCCCTGAGAAAATTAGAATTGAACCTAGCATTGCTATTATCAAAGATCTCCTGTCTGACAATGTTGATGGCCATGATATTCACTTCTGTGAAGATGCTTCTAGAATTGCTAAACATCATGCTAGAGACAAAAATAGGCCTGTTGTTGGCACGCCTGATGTTTCTGTTAAGATAGGAGATCATTGTTATCATGGTTTATGTGACGTGGGTGCTAGTGTTAGTGCAATACCTCAATCTTTATATGATGAAATTAAAGACAAGATTGCACGTGTCGTGATGGAACCTATTGATGTCACTATACAGCTTGCCAGTAGAGATACTATCCGCCCTTTGGGAATTGTTAGGGATGTTGAAGTTTTGTGTGGTAAAACTAAGTATCCTGTTGATTTTCTTGTTCTTCCTACCACACAAGATAGCTTTTGTCCCATCATATTTGGCAGACCTTTCCTCAATACCGTCAATGCTCATATTGACTGTGAGAAGCAAACTGTCACTGTTGGCTTCGAAGGAGTGTCACATGAGTTCAATTTCTCTAAGTTTGGTAGACAACCTCATGAACAAGAATTGTCCAATAAGGATGAAACTATTGCCCTAGCTTCTATTGGTGTGCCTCCTACTGATCCTTTAGAGCAATACTTGCTTGAGCATGAAAATGATATGCATATGGATGAAAGGAATGAGATAGATAGAGTTATCTTTGAACAACATCCTATCCTTAAGAATAATTTGTATGTTGAACTGCTTGGAGATCCACCCCCACCAAAGGGTGATCATGTGTTTGAGCTTAAACAGTTACCTGATACTCTTAAGTATGCTTATCTTGATGAAAATTAGATATATCTTGTTATTATTAGTGCTAGCCTTTCAGAGTATGAAGAAAATAAATTATTGAAAACTCCGAGGAAGCACCGTGATGCTATTGGATATACTTTTGACGATCTTAAGGGCATTAGTCCCACTCTATGCGAGCACAAAATTAAAACCGATCCTGATTCCAAACCAGTTGCTGATCATCAACGGAGATTAAACCCTAAGATGAAAGAGGTAGTAAGAAAAGAAATACTAAAGCTCCTGGAAGCAGGTATTGTCTATCCTGTTGCTCATAGTGATTGGGTAAGTCCGGTGCATTGCGTCCCTAAGAAGGGAGGTATTACCGTTGTCCCTAATGATAAAGATGAGTTGATCCCATAGAGGATTATTACTGGCTATAGGATGGTGATTGATTTAAGAAATTGAATAAAGCCACTAGGAAAGATCATTACCCTTTGCCTTTGTCGACCAAATGCTAGAAAGATTGTCTAAACACACACACTTCTGCTTTCAAGATGGTTATTTTGGTTTCTCCCAAATACCAGTTGCACAATCTGATCAGGAGAAAACCACTTTTACCTGCCCTTTCGGTACCTTTGCTTACAGACGCATGCCTTTTGGCTTATGTAATGCACCTGCTACCTTTCAAATATGTATGATGGCTATATTCTCTGACTTTTGTGAAAAGATTGTTGAGGTTTTCATGGATGGCTTCTCCGTTTACCGGTCTTATTTTGATGATTGCCTCAGCAACCTTGATCGAGTTTTGCAGAGATGTAAAGATACCAACCTTGTCTTGAATTGGGAGAAGTGCCCCTTTATGGTTAATGAAGGCATCATCTTAGGACATAAAATTTCTGAAAGAGGTATTGAAGTCGATAAGGCTAAGGTTCATGCGATCGAGAAAATGCCATGCCGTATAGACATTAAAGGTATAAGAAGTTTCCTTGGTCATGCTGGTTTCTATAGAAGGTTCATTAAGGACTTTTCTAAGATTTCTAGGCCTCTTACCAATCTCTTGCAAAAGGATATTCCTTTTGTTTTGGACGGTGATTGTGAGGAAGCATTTGAAATACTTAAGTAGGCCTTAATAACTGCACCTATTGTTCAACCACCTGATTGGAATCTACCTTTTGAAATCATGTGTGATGCTAGTGATTATGCTGTTGGTGCTGTTCTAGGACAAAGAGTTGATAAGAAGTTGAATGTTATTCATTATGCTAGTAAAACTCTAGAGAGTGCCCAAAGAAACTATGCTACTAATGAAAAGGAATTTTTAGCAGTTGTGTTTGCATGTGAGAAGTTTAGATCTTACATCGTTGATTTGAAAGTTACTATTCACACTGATCATGCTGCTATTAAGTATCTCATGGAAAAGGAAGATCCTAAACCTAGACTTATCAGATGGGTTCTCTTGCTACAAGAATTTTATTTGCATGTTGTTGATAGGAAGGGTGCTGAGAACCCCGTAGGAGATAACTTGTCTAGGTTGGAGAATGTTCTTGATGTCCCACAACCTATTGATGATAGCTTTCCTGTTGAGCAATTGAATGTCATCAATGCTACACGTAGTACACCGTGGTATGCGTATTATGCGGATTATATTGTGGCCAAATATATACCACCTAGTTTCACATACCAGCAAAAGAAGAAATTCTTCTTTGGTTTGAGACATTACTTCTGGGATGATCCTCACCTTTATAAGGAAGGAGTAGATGGTGTTATTAGACGTTGTGTACCTGAGCATGAACATGGACAAATACTACATAAGTGTCACTCCGAGGCTTACGGAGGACACCATGCGCGAGATAGAACTGCACACAAGGTATTTCAATCCAGTTTTTATTGGCCTACCCTCTTCAAGGATGACCGTAAGTTTGTCTTGTCTTGTGATGAATGTCAAAGAATAGGTAATATCAGTGAACGTCAGGAAATGCCTATGAATTATTCAGTTGTCATTTAACCATTTGATGTTTGGGGTTTTGATTAGATGGGACCTTTTCCAAAGTCCAACGGGTATACTCATATCTTAGTTGTTGTTGATTACGTTACTAAGTGGGTAGAAGCTATCCCAAATAGTAGTGCTGATCATAACACCTCTATTAGGATGCTTAAAGAAGTTATTTTCCCTAGATTTGGAGCCCCTATATATCTAATGACTGATGGTGGTTCACATTTTATTCATGGTGCTTTCCGTAAAACGCTTGCTAAGTATGATGTCAACCATAGAATTGCATCCCCCTATCATCCTCAGTCCACTGGTCAAGTAGAGCTAAGTAATAGATAGATTAAACTAATTCTGCAAAAGACTAATAATAGGTCTAGAAAGAATTGGTCTAAGAAGCTTGATGATGCACTGTGGGCTTATAGAACTTCTTATAAGAATCCCATGCGCATGTCTCCATACAAAATGGTTTACTTTAGAGCATGTCATTTACCTCTTGAGCTAGAGCATAAGGCTTATTGGGCAATCAAAGAGCTGAACTTTGATTTCAAACTTGCTGGTGAGAAGAGGTTATTTGATATTAGCTCACTTGATGAATGGAGAACTCAGGCATATGAAAATGCCAAGTTGTTTAAAGAAAAAGTTAAGAGGTGGCATGATAAAAGGATACAAAAATGTGAGTTCAATGTAGGTGATTATGTCTTGCTATACAATTCTCGTTTAAGATTTTTTGCTGGCAAGCTTCTCTCTAAATGGGAAGGTCCTTACATTGAGGAAGTATATCGTTCCGGTGCCATCAAGATCAACAACACGGAAGGTAATTTTCTGAGAGTGGTAAATGGCAAAGAATCAAGCATTATACCTCAGGTACTCCCATAAATGTTGAAAGCAATATTATTAATACCATAACTCCGGAGGAGTACATAAGGGATATTTGTCAGCCTATTTCAGACTCCAAAAACAAAGTGGTATGTGATTCGGTAAGTAAACCGACTCTGAAACTTTTATAGTAGCAATTTTTCTCTGCTTTGGAATTTTTAGAAAAATAGAAAAAATTAAAGTACTTCGGAAAGCGCACGAGAAGGCGACAAGCCTGCCAGGCGCGACCTACCCCCTGGCCGCGCCTGGGGGCTTGTGAGCACCTCGTGTGCCTCCCGGACTCCGTTTTCTTGCGGAGTACTCCTTCTGATCAGGAAAAATTCATTATATATTCTCCTCAAAGGTTTGCCACTCGTATCGCACAAATATCCTCTGTTTTCGTGTCGAGCCTGTTTCTGCGAGAGATTTAGAGCAATATGTCTTCTCAAGATTTAGAGGGGGAGAGCTATGTGGACAACTACCTTGCTAACCCCAAGGTCTATGGGGACTTGAATCATTATGGTTGGACCACTGATGAGGAAGAAGATTATGATCCCAAGGGGAAGGAAGGAACAAGTTCCGATGAAGAGGAGTCTCCTTTACCCCAATCTGGAAGCACACATGTGGAGTTCAAGAAGTCAAGCCTCCCTCACACAAGGAAGAAGCTTAAGATTTTGTTTACCACTTCTCGTCTTTTGCAGGAGAGTAAGCAAGAATTATTCCAAAGGGTGTTGAGGCTTAAGAGGAAATTAGTGATTTGAAGGAGCAAATTTTTTTGCTCAAGAGAAAATTAAACAAGTTCAAGAACTATGCAAAAACTCCACCACCATCACCTTCGAAGGAAGATAACTAAGCACGGGTATGGGCAATCCCCTTGGCTTGTGCCAAGTTTGGGGGAGTTGCCCCGGTATTGTATCACCATCACATCGTTTGCATTTACCTTTTTCTTAGTTCGATCCTTTTTGGTTTTATATTTCTCTAGTAGAATAAAGTTCTTAGTGTTCTAGGCTTGAGTTTTGCTTTGTGTCACCCCCAATGTATTCGAGCTCGTGAGTCATATAATAAAGAGTGTTTTAGTTAAGGGCCTTGCCTCATGCCATGATCTACAGAAAGAATGATAAAATAACAAAAGCATGAAAGATCATGTAATGATCTTATGGGAAGTGATGGCTTCACTTATAAAAAGAATGTTGATTGAAACTTGTTGTGGGTGGACAAACGTAGACCTTGGCCATTGTTGCAATTAATAGGAAGTAATAAAGAAAGAGAGGTTCACATATAAATATATCATCTTGGGCACCATCTATGATTGTGAACACTCATTAAACTATTACATGCTTAGAAGTAGATGTTGGACAAGGAAGACAACATAATGAATTATGGTTGCTTGGTTCTGAGCAATGTTATATGACTAGAGATCCCTTAGCATGTGACGCTTGCTTCCACCTCATATCAGCCAAAACTTTCGCACTAAGTAGAGATACTACTTGTGCATCCCTAAATCTTCAACCCAGTTTTGCCATGAGAGTCCACCATACCTACCTATGGATTGAATAAGATCCCTCAAGTAAGTTGTCATCGGTGCAAGCAATAAAAATTGCTCACTAAATATGTATGATCTATTAGTGTGTGGAAAATAAGCTTTGTACGAACCTGTGATGAGGAAGACATAAAAGCGACAGGCTGCATAATAAAGTTATGTATCAGAGGAGGCAACATAAAGTGACGTTCCTTCACACTAAGGAGTCACACATCCAAACCTCAAAAGCGCATGACAACCTCTGCTCCCCTCTGTGAAGGGCCTATCTTGTACCTTTATTTTTTGTCCTTAAAAGAGTCATGGTGATCTACACCTATTCCTTATTTCGCCATTATCTTGGCTAACGTCATGTGGTAGGGAAAGATCTATATTCATATGTCAACTTGGAAGTAAGTATCCATTAATTATTATTGTTGACATTACCCTTGAGGTAAGTAGTGTGGAGGCAAAACTATAAGCCCCTATCTTTCTGGGTGTCCAACTGAAACTTTGATCTCATCAGTACCACGTGAGTTTTAGCAATTCTAGGAGACGAAAGGATGATTGAGTATGTGGATTTGCTTTACATGCTCTTATTTCACTCTTTTGCGATGTTATGATAAATTGCAATTGCTTCAATGACTAAAGGCTATTGGTTGTTAATTCTCAATAAGGTTCTTGACCCATACTTTATTTTGTGAAGGAATTATCACTTTAGCACAAGATATTATATGACGTTATTGTTGTTCTAATTATGATCATGATGCCTGCATGTCCGTATATTGTTTTGCCGACACCTCTATCTCTAAACATGTGGGCATATTTATTGATCTCGGCTTCCGCTTGAGGATAAGCGACATCTAAGCTTGGGGGAGTTGATGAAGGTAAGGAGTTAGGTAGGAATCTGAAGTTTGATTGCGTTAAATCCTTTGTCGAAACAAATACTTTTTTTGATTTTAGCGCTAAACATGGACTTGACTCTGAGATAGTAGCTTCATTATGTGAATCATTTGCTGCTCATATAAATCTCCTAAAGAGAAGTGGTTTAAATATCATCCTCCCTTAGAAGTCAATGTAGTTAAACCCAACCCAGTTGAAGAGAAAGTCATTGCTTACAATGATCCTATTGTTCCTAGTGCTTACATTGAGAAACCACCTTTCCCTGTTAGAATAAAGGATCATTCTAAAGCTTCAATTGTGATACGTAGGGGCTACATTAGAACACCTACACCCCCTGAGAAAATTAGAATTGAACCTAGCATTGCTATTATCAAAGATCTCCTGTCTGACAATGTTGATGGCCATGATATTCACTTCTGTGAAGATGCATCTAGAATTGCTAAACATCATGCTAGAGACAAAAATAGGCCTGTTGTTGGCACGCCTGATGTTTCTGTTAAGATAGGAGATCATTGTTATCATGGTTTATGTGACGTGGGTGCTAGTGTTAGTGCAATACCTCAATCTTTATATGATGAAATTAAAGACAAGATTGCACCTGTCGAGATGGAACCTATTGATGTCACTATTCAGCTTGCCAGTAGAGATACTATCCGCCCTTTGGGAATTGTAGGGATGTTGAAGTTTTGTGTGGTAAAACTAAGTATCCTGCTAATTTTCTTGTTCTTCCTACCACACAAGATAACTTTTGTCCCATCATATTTGGCAGACCTTTCCTCAATACCGTCAATGCTCATATTGACTGTGAGAAGCAAACTGTCACTGTTGGCTTCGAAGGAGTGTCACATGAGTTCAATTTCTCTAAGTTTGGTAGACAACCTCGTGAAAAAGAATTGTCCAATAAGGATGAAACTATTGCCCTAGCTTCTATTGGTGTGCCTCCTACTGATCCTTTAGAGCAATACTTGCTTGAGCATGAAAATGATATGCATATGGATGAAAGGAATGAGATAGATAGAGTTATCTTTGAACAACATCCTATCCTTAACAATAATTTGCCTGTTGAACTGCTTGGAGATCCACCCCCACCAAAGGGTGATCCTGTGTTTGAGCTGAAACTGTTACCTGATACTCTTAAGTATGCTTATCTTGATGAAAAAGAGATATATCCTGTTATTATTAGTGCTAGCGTTTCAGAGTATGAAGAAAAGAAATTATTGAAAACTCCGAGGAAGCACCGTGCTACTATTGGATATACTCTTGACGATCTTAAGGGCATTAGTCCCACTCTATGCGAGCACAAAATTAAAACCGATCCTGATTCCAAACCAGTGGTTGATCATCAACGGAGATTAAATCCTAAGATGAAAGAGGTAGTAAGAAAAGAAATAATAAAGCTCCTGGAAGCAGGTATTATCTATCCTGTTGCTCATAGTGATTGGGTAAGTCCGGTGCATTGCGTCCCTAAGAAGGGAGGTATTACTGTTGTCCCTAATGATAAAGATGAATTGATCCCACAAAGGATTATTACTGGCTATAGGATGGTGATTGATTTTAGGAAGTTGAATAAAGCCACTAGGAAAGATCATTACCCTTTGCCTTTATCGACCAAATGCTAGAAAGATTGTCTAAAGACACACACTTCTGCTTTCTAGATGGTTATTCTGGTTTCTCCCAAATACCAGTTTCACAATCTAATCTAGAGAAAACCACTTTTACCTGCTATTTTGGTACCTTTGCTTACAGACGTATGCCTTTTGGCTTATGTAATGCACCTGCTACCTTTCAAAGATGTATGATGGCTATATTCTCTGACTTTTGTGAAAAGATTGTGGAGGTTTTCATGGATGACTTCTCCGTTTACGGGTCTTCTTTTGATGATTGTCTCAGCAACCTTGGTCGAGTTTTGCGGAGATGTAAATATACGAACCTTGTCTTGAATTGGGAGAAGTGCCACTTTATGGTTAATGAAGGCATCGTCTTAGGACATAAAATTTCTGAAAGAGGTATTGAAGTCGATAAGGCTAAGGTTGATGTGATCGAGAAAATGCCACGCCCTGCACACATTAAAGGTATAAGAAGTTTCCTTGGTCATGCTGGTTTCTATAGAAGGTTCATTAAGGACTTTCCTAAGATTTCTAGGCCTCTTACCAATCTCTTGCAAAAGGATATTCCTTTTGTTTTTGACGATGATTGTGAGGAAGGATTTGAAATACTTAAGAAGGCCTTAATAACTGCACCTATTGTTCAACCAACTGATTGGAATCTACCTTTTGAAATCATGTGTGATGCTAGTGATTATGCTGTTGGTGCTTTTCTAGGACAAAGAGTTGATAAGATGTTGAATGTTATTCATTATGCTAGTAAAACTCTAGAGAATGCCCAAAGAAACTATGCTACTACTGAAAAGGAATTTTTAGCAGTCGTGTTTGCATGTGAGAAGTTCAGATAGTTACTATTCACACTGATAAAGCTGCTATTAAGTATCTCATGGAAAAGAAAGATGCTAAACCTAGACTTATCAGATGGGTTCTCTTGCTACAAGAATTTGATTTGCATGTTGTTGATAGGAAGGGTGCTGAGAACCGTGTAGCAGATAACTTGTCTAGGTTCGAGAATGTTCTTGATGACCCACAACCTATTGATGATAGCTTTCCTGATGACAGATTGAATGTCATCAATGCTTCACGTAGTAAACCGTGGTATGCGGATTATGCGAATTATATTGTTGCCAAATATATACCACCTAGTTTCACATACCAGCAAAAGAAGAAATTCTTCTTTGATTTGAGACATTACTTCTGGGATGATCCTTACCTTTATAAGGAAGGAGTAGATGGTGTTATTAGACGTTGTGTACCTGAGCATGAACGTGGACAGATCCTACAGAAGTGTCACTCCGAGGCTTACGGAGGACACCATGCGGTAGATAGAACTGCACAGAAGGTATTGCAGTCCGGTTTCTATTGGCCTACCCTCTTCAAGGATGCCCATAAGTTTGTCTTGTCTTGTGATGAATGTCAAAGAATAGGTAATATCAGTAAACGTCAGGAAATGCCTATGAATTATTCACTTGTCATTGAACCATTTGATGTTTGGGGTTTTGATTATGTGGGACCTTTTCCAAAGTCCAACGGGTATACTCATATCCTAGTTGCTATTGATTACGTTACTAAGTGGGTAGAAGTTATCCCAACTAGTAGTGCTGATCATTACACCTCTATTAGGATGCTTAAATAAGTTATTTTCCCTAGATTTGGAGTCCCTAGATATCTAATGACTGATGGTGGTCCACATTTTATTCATGCTGCTTTCCGTAAAACGCTTGCTAAGTATGATGTCAACCATAGAATTGCATCCCCCTATCATCTTGATTTCAAACTTGCTGGCGAGAAGAGGTTATTTGATATTAGGTCACTTGATGAATGGAGAACTCAGACATATGAAAATGCCAAGTTGTTGAAAGAAAATTTAAGAGGTGGCATGATAAAAGGATACAAAAACATGAGTTCAGTGTAGGTGATTATGTCTTGCTATACAATTCTCGTTTAAGATTTTTTGCAGGCAAGCTTCTCCATTCGGAGAGTGGTAGATGGGCAAAGAATCAAGCATTATATCTCAGGTACTCCCATAAATGTTGAAAGCAATAGTATTAATACCATAACTCTGGAGGAGTACATAAGAGATATTTATCAGCCTGTTTGAGACTCCAAAAACGAAGAGGTATGTGATTCGGTAAGTAAACCGACTCCAAAATTTTCCAGTAGCAATATTTCTCCATTTTGGAATTTTTAGAAAAATAGAAAAATTTAAAGTAGTCCGGAAAGCGCACGAGAAGGCGACAAACCTGCCAAGCGCGACCTACCCCACTGGCCGCGCCTGGGGGGCTTGTGAGCACCTCGTGTGCCTCCCGGACTCTGTTTTCTTGCGGAGTACTCCTTCTGGTCGGAAAAAATTCATTATATATTCTCCCGAAAGGTCTAACCCTAGTATCGCGCAAATATCCTCTATTTTCGTTTCGAGCCTGTTTCTGCCATAGATTTAGAATAATATGTCTTCTCAAGATTCAGAGGGGGAGCGCTTTGTGAAGAGGGGTCTCCTTTACCCCAATCTGGAAGCACACAAGGAGTTCAAGAAGTCAAGCCTCCCTCACTCAAGGAAGAAGCTTAAGATTTTGTTTACGACTTCTCATCTTTTGCAGGAGAGTAAGCAATAATATGCCAAAGGGTGTTGAGGCTTGAAGAGGAAATTAGTGATTTGAAGGAGCAAATTTTTTTGCTCAAGATAAAATTAAACAAGTTCAAGAACTATGCAAAAACTCCACCACCATCACCTTCGAAGGAAGACAACTAAGCACGGGTATGGGCAATCCCCTTGGCTTGTGCCAAGCTTGGGGGAGTTGCCCCGGTATTGTATCACCATCACATCTTTTGCATTTACCTTTTTCTTAGTTCGATCCTTTTTGGTTTTATCTTTCTCTAGTAGAATAAAGTTCTTAGTGTTCTAGGCTTGAGTTTTGCTTTGTGTCACCTCCAATGTATTCGAGCTCGTGAGTCATATAATAAAGAGTGTTTTCGTTAAGGGCTTTGCCTCATGCCATGATCTAAAGAAAGAATGATAAAAGAACAAAAGCATGAAAGATCATGTAATGATCTTATTGTTGGAATTATGCCCTAGAGGCAATAATAAATATAGTTATTATTATAATTCCTGTATCAAGATAATCGTTTATTATCCATGCTATAATTGTATTGAATGAAGACTTATATACATGTGTGGATACATAGAGAAAACACTGTCCCTAGCAAGCCTCTAGTTGGCTAGCCAGTTGATCAAAGATAGTCAGGGTCTTCTGATTATAAACAAGGTGTTGTTGCTTGATAATTGGATCACGTCATTAGGAGAATCACGTGATGGACTGGACCCAAACTAATAGACGTAGCATATTGATCGTGTCATTTTGTTGCTACTGTTTTCTGCGTGTCAAGTATTTGTTCCTATGACCATGAGATCATATAACTCACTGACACCGGAGGAATGCTTTGTGTGTATCAAACGTCGCAACGTAACTGGGTGACTATAAAGATGCTCTACAGGTATCTCCAAAGGTGTTCGTTGAGTTAGTATGGATCGAGACTGGGATTTGTCACTCCGTGTGACGGAGAGGTATCTCGGGGCCCACTCAGTAATACAACATCACACACAAGCCTTGCAAGCAATGTGACTTAGTGTAAGTCACGGGATCTTGTATTACGGAATGAGTAAAGAGACTTGCCGGTAAACGAGATTGAAATAGGTATGCGGATAGTGACGATCGAATCTCGGGCAAGTAACATACCGAAGGACAAAGGGAATGACATACGGGATTATATGAATCCTTGGCACTGAGGTTCAAACGATAAGATCTTCGTAGAATATGTGGGATCCAATATGGGCATCCAGGTCCCGCTATTGGATATTGACCGAGGAGTCACTCGGGTCATGTCTACATAGTCTCGAACCCGCAGGGTCTGCACACTTAAGGTTCGACGTTGTTTGATGCGTATTTGAGTTATATGGTTGGTTACGGAATGTTGTTCGGAGTCCCGGATGAGATCACAGACATCAAGAGGGTTTCCGGAATGGTCCGAAAACGAAGATTGATATATAGGATGACCTCATTTGATTAACGGAAGGTTTTCGGAGTTACCGGGAATGTACCGGGAATGACGAATGGGCTCCGGGTGTTCACCGGGGGGGGGGGGGGCAACCCACCCCGGGGAAGCCCATAGGCCTTGGGGGTGGCGCACCAGCCCTTAGTGGGTTGGTGGGACAGCCCAAGAAGGCCATATGCGCCATAGGAAGAAAATCAAAGAGAAAAGAAAAAAAAGAGGAGGTGGGAAAAAGGGGAAGGACTCCTCCTTCCAAACCTAGTTGGATTCGGTTAGGAAGGGGAGGACCCCAAGGCAAGGCTCCCCCTCTTCCCCCTATATATACGGAGGTTTTAGGGCTGATTTGAGACAACTTTTGCCACGGCAGCCCGACCACATATCTCCACGGTTTTACCTCTAGATCGCGTTTCTGCGGAGCTCGGGCGGAGCCCTGCTGAGATTAGATCACCACCAACCTCCGGAGCGCCGTCACGCTGCCGGAGAACTCATCTACCTCTCCGTCTCTCTAGCTGGATCAAGAAGGCCGAGATCATCATCGAGATGTACGTGTGCTGAACGCGGAGGTGCCGTCCGTTCGGCTCTAGATCGTGGGACTGATCGCGGGACGGTTCGCGGGGCGGATCGAGGGACGTGAGGACGTTCCACTACATCAACCGCGTTCACTAACGCTTCTGCTGTGCAATCTACAAGGGTACGTAGATCGAATATCCCCTCTCGTAGATGGACATCACCATGATAGGTCTTCGTGTGCGTAGGAAATTTTTTGTTTCCCATGCGACGTTCCCCAACAGTGGCATCATGAGCTAGGTTCATGCGTAGATGTCTTCTCGAGTAGAACACAAAAGTTTTTGTGGGCGGTGATGTGCGTTTTGCTGCCCTCCTTAGTCTTTTCTTGATTCCGCGGTATTGTTGGATTGAAGCGGCTTGGACCGACATTACTCGTACGCTTACGAGAGGCTGGTTTCATCGCTACGAGTAACCCCGTTGCTAAAAAATGACTGGCAAGTGTCAGTTTCTCCAACTTTAGTTGAATCGGATTTGACCGAGGAGGTCCTTGTATAAGGTTAAATAGAAATTCATATATCACCGTTGTGGTGTTTGCGTAAGTAAGATGCGATCCTACTAGATACCCATGGTCACCACGTAAAACATGCAACAACAAAATTAGAGGACGTCTAACTTGTTTTTGCAGGGTATGCTTGTGATGTGATATGGCCAACGATATGATGTGATATATTGGATGTATGAGATGACCATGTTGTAATAGATAATATCGACTTGCACGTCGATGGTACGGCAACCGGCAGGAGCCATAGGGTTGTCTTTAAACTAAAGTTTGTGCTTGCAGATGCGTTTACTATTGTGCTAGGATGTAGCTTTAGTAGTAATAGCATGAGTAGCACGACAAACCCAATGGCGACACGTTGATGGAGATCATGGTGTGGCGCCGGTGACAAGAAGATCGTGCCGGTGCTTTGGTGATGGAGATCAAGGAGCACGTGATGATGGCCATATCATGTCACTTATTAATTGCATGTGATGTTAATCCTTTTATGCACCTTATTTTGCTTAGAACGACGGTAGCATTATGAGGTGATCTCTCACTAAAATTTCAAGACGAAGTTGTGTTCTCCCCGACTGTGCACCATTGCTACAGTTCGTCGTTTCGAGACACCACGTGATGATCGGGTGTGATAGGCTCAACGTTCACATACAACGGGTGCAAAACAGTTGCACACGCGGAACACTCGGGTTAAGCTTGACGAGCCTAGCATGTGCAGACATGGCCTCGGAACACATGAGACCGAAAGGTCGATCATGAATCATATAGATGATATGATTAGCAGAGGGATGCTTACCACTGAAACTATACTCAACTCACGTGATGATCGGACTTGAGCTAGTGTAAGTGGATCATGAACCACTCAAATGACTAGAGAGATGTACTTTTTGAGTGGGAGTTTAGCGAGTAATTTGATTAAGTTAAACTCTAATTATCTTGAACATAGTCTAAGTCCACTTTGAATATATTTGTGTTGTAGATCATGGCTCACGCGACAGTCACCCTGAATTTTAATACATTCCTAGAGAAAGCTAAGTTGAAAGATGATGGAAGCAACTTTGTAGACTGGGCTCGTAATCTTAAGCTAACCTTACAAGCTGGGAAGAATGATTATGTCCTTAATGCTGCGCTAGGAGGTGAACCACCCGCTACGGCTGACCAGGATGTTAAGAACGCTTGGTTAACACGTAAGGAGGACTACTCAATAGTTCAATGTGCAGTCTTGTATGGCTTAGAACCGGGAATTCAACGTCGCTTTGAGCGTCATGGAGCATTTGAGATTTTCCAGGAGTTGAAGTTCATCTTTCAGAAGAACGCCCGGATCGATAGGTATGAGACCTCTGATAAATTCTATGCTTGCAAGATGGAGGAGAACTCGTCTGTCAGTGAACATGCGCTCAAAATGTCTGGGTACTCAAACCGTCTAGCTCAGCTAGGGATTGAACTCCCGCAAGAGGCTATCACTGACAAAATCCTTCAATCACTCTCGCCAAGCTATAAAGGCTTTGTGTTGAACTACAACATGCAAGGGATGAACAAGTCACCCGGCGAGTTGTTTATGATGCTGAAAGTCGCAGAGTCTGAACTCCGTAAAGAGCATCAAGTGTTGATGGTGAATAAGACCACTAGTTTCAAGAGAAACGGCAAAGGCAAGAAGGGTAATTCAAAGAAGAGCGGCAAGCCTGTTGCCAATCCGACGAAGAAACCCAAAGCTGGACCTAAGCCTGAAACAGAGTGTTACTATTGCAAGGGTATGGGCCACTAGAAGCGCAACTGCCCTAAGTATCTGGCTGATAAGAAGGCGGCCAAAGAAAAATCAGGTATATTTGATATACATGTTATTCATGTGTACTTAACCGGCTCTCGTAGTAGTGCATGGGTATTCGATACCGGTTGTGTTGCTCATATTTGCAACTCGAAACAGGAACTACGGAATAGACGAAGGCTGGCGAAAGATGAAGTGACGATGCACGTAGGAAATGGTTCCAAGGTTGATGCAATCGCCGTCGGCACAGTTTCACTTCAGTTACCATCAGGATTAGTTATGAACTTGAATCATTGTTATTTAGTGCCTGCGTTGAGCATGAACATTATATCTAGATCTTGTTTATTTCGAGACGGTTACTCTTTTAAGTCAGAGAATAATGGTTGTTCTATTTCTATGAGTAACATCTTTTATGGTCATGCACCCAATGTGAGAGGATTGTTCATATTGAATCTTGATAGTGATACACACATACATAACATTGAGACCAAAAGAGTTAGAGTTAACAATGATAGCGCCATATTTTTGTGGCACTGCCGCTTAGGTCATATTGGTGTAAAGCGCATGAAGAAACTCCATGCCGATGGACTTTTGGAGTCACTTGACTTTGATTCACCTGACACGTGCGAACCATGCCTCATGGGCAAGATGACTAAAACTCCGTTCTCCAGAACAATGGAGCGTGCAAGTGACTTGTTGGAAATTATACATACCGATGTGTGCGGTCCGATGAGCGTAGAGGCACGCGGCGGATATCGTTATTTTCTCACCTTCACTGACGATTTGAGTAGATATGGTTATGTTTACTTAATGAAGCACAAGTATGAAACATTTGAAAAGTTCAAGCAATTTCAGAGTGAAGTTGAAAATCATCGTAACAAGAAGATCAAGTTCCTACGGTCTGATCGTGGGGGTTAATATCTGAGTTTCGAGTTTGGTGCTGACTTAAGACAATGTGGAATTGTTTCACAGTTGACACCGCGTGGAACACCATAGCGTAATGGTGTGTCCGAACGTCGTAATCGTACTTTATTAGAGATGGTGCGATCTATGATGTCTCTTGCCGATTTGCTGTTATCGTTTTGGGGTTATGCATTAGAAACAACTGCATTCACTTTAAATAGGGCACCGTCAAAATCCGTTGAGACGACATCATACGAAATGTGGTCTGGCAAAAGGCCAAAGTTGTCGTTTCTTAAAGTTTGGGGATCTGATGCTTATGTCAAAAAGCTTCAGCCTGAAAAGCTGGAACCCAAAGCGGAAAAGTGCATCTTCATAGGTTACCCAAAAGAGACAGTTGTGTACACCTTCTATCTCAAATCCGAGGGCAAAGTGTTTGTTGCTAAAAACGGAGCTTTTCTCGAGAAGGAGTTTCTCTGGAGAGAATTGAGTGGGAGGAAGATAGAACTTGATGAGGTTGTCGAACCTCTCTTCCCTCTAGATGGTGGCGCAGGGCAAGGGGAAACCTCTGTCATTGCAATGCCGGTTGAGGAGGAAGTTAATGATGACGATCATGAAACTCCGGTTCAAGTTCCTGTCGAACCACGCAGGTCGACGAGACCACGTGCTGCTCCAGAGTGGTACGGTAATCCCGTCATGTCAATCATGTTGTTAGACAACAATGAACCTGCAAATTATGAAGAAGCAATGGTGGGCCCAGATTCCAACAAATGGCTAGAGGCCATGAAGTCTGAGATAGGATCCATGTATGAGAACAAAGTATGGACTTTGGAAGTACTACCTGAGGGCCGCAAGGGTATTCAAAACAAATGGATCTTTAAGGAGAAGACGGACGCTGACGGCAATGTGACCGTTTATAAAGCTCTACTTGTGGTAAAGGGTTTTTCACAAGTTCAAGGAGTTGACTATGATGAGACATTCTCACCTGTAGCGATGCTTAAGTCCGTCAGAATCATGTTAGCAATTGCTGCATTTTTCGATTATGAAATCTGTTAGATGGATGTCAAAACGGCGTTCCTTAATAGTTTCCTTAAAGAAGAGGTGTATATGATGCAACCCGAAGGTTTTGTCGATCCTAAGAATGCTAACAAGGTGTGCAAGCTCCAGCGATCCATATATGGGCTGGTGCAAGCATCTCGGAGTTGGAACAAACGCTTTGATGAGGTGATCAAAGCTTTTGGGTTTATACAAGTGGTTGGAGAATCTTGTATTAACAAGAAAGTGAGTGGGAGCTCTGTGGCGTTTCTAATATTATATGTGGATGACATATTGCTGATTGGAAACAACGTAGAGTTTTTGGAGAGCATAAAGGATTACTTGAATAAAAGTTTCTCTATGAAGGACATAGGAGAAGCTGCTTACATTCTAGGCATTAAGATCTACAGGGATAGATCGAAACGCCTGATAGGACTTTCACAAAGCACATACCTTGATAAAGTTTTGAAGAGGTTCAAAATGGAATAGTCCAAGAAAGGTTTCTTGCCAGTTTTACAAGGTACGAGATTGAGTAAGACTCAGTGCCCAGTAACTGATGAGGATAGAGAGCATATGAGCACCGTCCCCTATGCTTCAGCCATAGGTTCTATCATGTATGCAATGTTGTGCACTAGACCGGACGTTAGCTTGGCCATAAGTATGGCAGGCAGGTTCCACAGTAATCCAGGAGTGGATCACTGGACGGCGGTCAAGAATATCCTGAAGTGCCTGAAAAGGACTAAGGAGATGTTTCTCGTGTATGGAGGTGACGAAGAGCTCGCCGTAAAGGGTTACATCGATGCAAGCTTTGACACAGATCCGGACGACTCTAAGTCGCAGACCGGATACGTATTTATTCTTAATGGGGGTGCGGTAAGCTGGTGCAGTTCCAAGCAAAGCGTTGTAGCAGATTCTACATGTGAAGCGGAGTACATGGCTGCCTCGGAGGCGGCTAAGGAGGGTGTCTGGATGAAGCAGTTCATGACGGATCTTGGAGTAGTGCCAAGCGCACTGAATCCAATAACCTTGTTCTGTGACAACACGGGTGCCATTTCCCAAGCAAAGGAACCACGGTTTCACAAGAAGTCCACACACATCAAACGATGCTTCAACCTCATCCGCGACTACGTCGAAGGGCAGGACGTAAATATATGCGAAGTGCACACGGATCTGACTAAACCTCTTCCACGGGCAAAGCATGATCAACACCAGAACTGTATGGGTGTTAGATTTATTACAATGTAATTCGCATGATGATGTGAGGGCGACATTATTGACTCTAGTGCAAGTGGGAGACTGTTGGAATTAAGCCCTAGAGGCAATAATAAATATAGTTATTATTATAATTCCTGTATCAAGATAATCGTTTATTATCCATGCTATAATTGTATTGAATGAAGACTTATATACATGTGTGGATACATAGACAAAACACTGTCCCTAGCAAGCCTCTAGTTGGCTAGCCAGTTGATCAAAGATAGTCACGGTCTTCTAATTATAAACAAGGTGTTGTTGCTTGATAATTGGATCACGTCATTAGGAGAATCACGTGATGGACTAGACCCAAACTAATAGACGTAGCATATTGATCGTGTCATTTTGTTGCTACTGTTTTCTGCGTGTCAAGTATTTGTTCCTATGACCATGAGATCATATAACTCACTGACACCGGAGGAATGCTTTGTGTGTATCAAACGTCGCAACGTAACTGGGTGACTATAAAGATGCTCTACAGGTATCTCCAAAGGTGTTCGTTGAGTTAGTATGGATCGAGACTGGGATTTGTCACTCCGTGTGATGGAGAGGTATCTCGGGGCCCACTCGGTAATACAACATCACACACAAGGTTGCAAGCAATGTGACTTAGTGTAAGTTGCGGGATCTTGTATTACGGAACGAGTAAAGAGACTTGCCGGTAAACGAGATTGAAATAGGTATGCGGATACTGACGATCGAATCTCGGGCAAGTAACATACCGAAGGACAAAGGGAATGACATACGGGATTATATGAATCCTTGGCACTGAGGTTCAAACGATAAGATCTTCGTAGAATATGTGGGATCCAATATGGGCATCTAGGTCCCGCTATTGGATATTGACCAAGGAGTCACTCGGGTCATGTCTACATAATTCTCGAATCCGCAGGGTCTGCACACTTAAGGTTTGACGTTGTTTTATGCCTATTTGAGTTATATGGTTGGTTACTGAATGTTGTTCGGAGTGCCGGATGAGATCACGGACATCACGAGGGTTTCCGGAATGGTCCGGAAACGAAGATTGATATATAGGATGACCTCATTTGATTACCGGAAGGTTTTCGGAGTTACCGGGAATGTACCGGCAATGACGAATGGGTTCCGGGTGTTCACCGGGAGGGGGGGGGGGCAACCCACCCCGGGGAAGCCCATAGGCCTTGGGGGTGGCGCACCAGCCCTTAGTGGGTTGGTGGGACAGCCCAAGAAGGCCCAATGCGCCATAGGAAGAAAATCAAAGAGAAAAGAAAAAAAAAGAGGAGGTGGGAAAAAGGGGAAGGACTCCTCCTACCAAACCTAGTTGGATTCGGTTTGGAAGGGGAGGACTCCCCCCCTTGGCTCGGCCGACCCCCTTGAGGGTCCTTGGACCCCAAGGCAAGGCTCCCCCTCTTCCCCTATATATACGGAGGTTTTGGGGCTGATTTGAGACAACTTTTGCCACGACAGCCCGACCACATATCTCCACGGTTTTAACTCTAGATCGCATTTCTGCGGAGCTCGGGCGGAGCCCTGCTGAGATTAGATCAACACCAACCTCCTGAGCGCCGTCACGCTGCCAGAGAACTCATCTACCTCTCCGTCTCTCTTGCTGGATCAAGAAGGCCGAGATCATCGTCGAGTTGTACATGTGCTGAACGTGGAGGTGCCGTCCGTTCGGCACTAGATAGTGGGACTGATCGTGGGACGGTTCGCGGGGCGGATCGAGGGACGTGAGGACGTTCCACTACATCAACTGCGTTCACTAACGCTTCTGCTGTGCGATCTACAAGGGTACGTAGATCGAATATCCCCTCTCGTAGATGGACATCACCATGATAGGTCTTCGTGCACGTAGGAAAATTTTTGTTTCCCATGCGACGTTCCCCAACACTTATGGGAAGTGATGGCTTCACTTATAAAAAGAATGTTGATTGAA
Organism: Hordeum vulgare subsp. vulgare; assembly: GCF_904849725.1. NCBI lineage: Eukaryota > Viridiplantae > Streptophyta > Magnoliopsida > Poales > Poaceae > Hordeum > Hordeum vulgare. The sequence goes on from NC_058522.1 coordinate 269,753,885, forward strand.
ACTTGTTGTGGGTGGACAAACGTAGACCTTGGCCATTGTTGCAATTAATAGGAAGTAATAAATAAAGAGAGGTTCACATATAAATATATCATCTTGGGCACCATCTATGATTGTGAACACTCATTAAACTATTACATGCTTAGAAGTAGATGTTGGACAAGGAAGACAACATAATGAATTATGTTTGCTTGGTTCCGAGCAATGTTATATGACTAGAGATCCCTTAGCATGTGACACTTGCTTCCACCTCATATCAGCCAAAACTTCCGCACTAAGTAGAGATACTACTTGTGCATCCATAAACCTTCAACCCAGTTTTGCCATGAGTGTCCACCATACCTACCTATGGATTGAATAAGATCCCTCAAGTAAGTTGTCATCGGTGCAAGCAATAAAAATTGCTCCCTAAATATGTATTATCTATTAGTGTGTGGAAAATAAGCTTTGTACGAACCTGTGATGAGGAAGATATAAAAGCGATAGACTACATAATAAAGTTCTTTATCACAAGAGGCAATATAAAGTGACATTCCTTCACACTAAGAGGTCACACATCCAAACCTCAAAAGCGCATGACAACCTCTTCTTCCCTCTGCGAAGGGCCTATCTTGTACCTTTACTTTTTGTCCTTAAAAGAGTCATGGTGAACTACACCAATTCCTTATTTCGCCATTATCTTGGCTAACTTCATGTGCTAGGGAAAGATCTATATTCATATGTCAACTTGGAAGTAAGTATCCATGAATTATTATTATTTACATTACCCTTGCGGTAAGTAGTTGGGAGGCGAAACTATAAGCCCCTATCTTTCTCACTGTCCAACTGAGACTTTGATCTCATGAGTACCATGTGAGTTTTAGCAATTGTAGGAGACGAAAGGATGATTGAGTATGTGGATTTGCTTTACAGGCTCTTATTTGACTCTTTCCGATGTTATGATAAATTGCAATTGCTTCAATGACTAAAGGCTATTGGTTCTTAATTCTCAATAAGGTTCTTGACCCATACTTTACTTTGTGAAGGAATTATCACTTTAGCATAAGAGATTATATGACATTACTGCTGTTCTAATTATGATCATGATGCCTGCATGTCTGTATTTTGTTTTGCCGACACCTCTATCTCTAAACATGTGGGCATATTTATTGATCTCCGCTTCCGCTTGAGGACAAGCGATGTCTAAGCTTGGGGGAGTTGATACGTCCATTTTGCATCATGCTTTTATGTTGATATTTGTCACTTTATGGGCTGTTATTACACTTCACGGTACAATACTTATGCCTTTTCTCTCTTATTTTGTAAGGATTACGTGAAGAGGGAGAATGCCGACAGCTGGAATTCTGGTCTGAAAAAGGAGCAGGTTTGAGATAACTATTCTGCGCAACTCCAAAAGCCGTGAAAATCAACGAGGAATTATTTTGGATTTAAAAAAAAATACTGGGCGGAAGAAGTACCAGCGGGGAGCCACCAGGAGGCCAAAAGCCTGCCAGGAGCGGCCTACCCACCTGGCCGTAGGAGGCTTGTGGGCCCCCTGTTGCCCCTGTGGCTCCCATCTTTTTCTATAAGGAGGGTTTCGTTCCAGAAAAAACCAGGAGGAGGCTTTCGGGAGGAATTTCCGCCGCCATGAGGCGGAACTTGAGTAGAACCATTCCAGAGCTCCGGCAGGGTCATCGTGCCAGGGAAACTTCCCTCCCGGAGGGGGAAATCGTTGCCATCGTCATCACCAACACTCCTCTCATCGGGGGGGACTCATCTCCATCAACATCTTCATCAGCACCATCTCATCTCCAAACCCTAGTTCATCTCTTGTAACCAATCTCCGTCTCGCGACTCCGATTGGTACTTGTAAGGTTGCTAGTAGTGTTAATTACTTTTTGTAGTTGATGCTAGTTAGATTACTCAGTGGAAGATTATATGTTAAGATCCTTGATGCTATTCAATACCTCTCTTGTCATGAACATAATTATGCTTTGTGAGTAGTAACTTTTGTTCCTGAGGACATGGGATAAGTCTTGCTATAAGTAGTCATGTGAATTTGGTATTCGTTCGATATTTTGATGCGATGTATGTTGTCTTTCCTCTAGTGGTATTATGTGAACGTAGACTACATAACACTTCACCATTATTTGGGCCTAGAGGAAGGCATTGGGAAGTAATAAGTAGATGATGGGTTGCTAGAGTGACAGAAGCTTAAGCCCTAGTTTATGCGTTGCTTCGTAAGGGGCTGATTTGGATCCACTAGCTTAATGCTATGGTTAGACTTTGTCTTAATTCTTCTTTTGTAGTTGCGGATGCTTGCGAGAGGGGTTAATCATAAGTGGGATGTTTGTCCAAGTAAGGGAAGCACCCACGCACCGGTTGCTACCTCTTGAGCTTGCGTTGGTTTTTCCCTTGAAGAGGAAAGGGTGATGCAACACAGTAGCAGTAAGTATTTTCCTCACTTTTGAGAACCAAGGTATCAATCCAGTAGGAGAATCAAGCCAAGTGTCCAGAGTACCTGCGCAAACACAAACGAGCTTGCACCCAACGCTATAAAGGGGTTGTCAATAACTTCAAGATTGATTGCAAAGTGAGATTTGAAGGCGGAAAGTGCAACGAAGTAAAAATGTAAGGATGAAAATATGATGTGAAGTAGACCCGGGGGCCATAGTGTTCACTAGAGGCTTCTCTCAAAATAGCAAATATTACGGTGGGTGAACAAATTACTGTCGAGCAATTGATAGAACAGCATAAAGTCATGACGATATCTAAGGCAATGATCATACATATAGGCATCACATCCGAGACAAGTAGACCAATACTTTCTGCATCTACTACTATTACTCCACACATCGACCGCTATCCAGCATGCATCTAGTGTATTGAGTTCATGATGAACAGAGTAACGCCTTAAGCAAGATGACATGATGTAGAGGGATAAACTGAAACCAATGATGTAAACCCCATCTTTTTACCCTTGATGGCAACAACATGATGCGTGCTTCGCTACCCCTTCTGTCACTCGGTGAGGTCACCGCCCGGTATGAACCCAAAACCAAGCACTTCTCCCATTGCAAGAATCATAGATCAAGTTGGCCAAACAAAACCCACAACTCAAAGAGAATTACAAGGATATGAAATCATGCATATAAGAGATGAGAAGAAACTCAAAAAAGATTCATAGATAATCTGAGCATAAATCCACAATTCATCGGATCTCGACAAACACACCGCAAAGAAGATTACATCAGATAGATCTCCATGAAGATCACGGAGAAATTTGTAGTGAAGATCCAAAAGAGGGAAGAAGACATCTAGCTACTAGCTATGGACCCGAAGGTCTATGGTGAACTACTCACGCAGCATCGGAGAGGCAATGGTGTTGATGAAGAAGCCCTCCGTATCCGAATCCCCCCTCCGGCAGGGCACCAGAACGTGCCCCAGATGGGATCTTGCGAAGACAGAAGCATGCGGTGGCGGAAAAGTATTTTCGTGGATCGCTCCCGTAGTTTTAGAGTTGTCAGGAATTCATAAGAAGAAGAGGTAGGGAAGATGAGCCACATGGGCCCCACAAGCCTGCTAGGCGCGCCCCCCTGACCGCGCCTAGGGGGCTTGTGGCCTCCCCTGGTGGCCTCTGCCTTGGTTCCCACGTCCCCTGCGTATCTTCTGTTCCGGAAAAAATCTTTTTAGAAGTTTTATTCCGTTTGGACTCCGTTTAATATTCTCCTGTGAAAAGGGTCAAAACACGGAAAAAACAGGAACCGGCACTTGGCACTTAGTTAATAAGTTAGTCCCAAAAAAGATATAAAAGGCATACAAAACATCCAAAGTTTGACAAGATAATAACATGGAACCATAAAAAATTATAGATACGTTGGAGACGTATCAAGCATCCCCAAGCTTAATTCCTGCTCGTCCTCGAGTAGGGAAGTGATAAAGACTGAAATTTTGATGTAGAATGCTACCTCGCATAGTTGTACTTTGTAAATTATTTCATGTAACATGAATGTTCAGATCCATAAGATTCAAAACAATAGTTTGCTATTGACATGAAAACAATAATACTTCAAGCAAACTAGCAAGGTAATCATGAACTTTCGAAATAACAAGGCCAAAGAAAGTTATCCCTACAAAATCATATAGTCTGGCTATGCTCCATCATCCCCACACAACTAATTGAAATCATGCACGACCCCAGTATTTGCAAAGTAATTGTTTTCGCACTCTTACTTTCTCAAAACTTTTTCAACTCCCACGCAATACATGAGCGTGAGCCATGGATATAACAATATGGTGGAATAGAGTGTGGTGGAGGTTGTGAGACAAAAAGGAGGAGATGGTCACATCGACTCGGCGTATCAAAGGGCTACGGAGATGCACATTAATAGATATCAATGTGTATGAGTAGGGATTGCCATACAACGGATGCACTAGAGCTATAAGTATGTGAAAGCTCAAAATGAGGACTAGTGGGTGTGCATCCAACTTGCTTTCTCACGATGACCTAGGGCAATTTTGAGGTAGCCCATCATTGGAATATACAAGCCAAGTTATATAATGAAGATTCCCACTAGCATATGGTGGTGACAAAACGAGAGGCTCTCAATCATGAAGAACATGGTGCTATTATGAAGCATAAGTGTGGAAAGAAATAGTAGCACTGTCCCTTGTCTCTTTTTGTGTCTTTTTTTGTTTGGGCCCTTTGGCCTCTTTCCATATCTCTCCCTTTTTTTGTGTGGGCACTTTGGCCTTTTTTTTATTTCCTCACATGGGACAATGCTCTAATAATGATGATAATCTCACTTTTATTTACTCACGGCTCAAAGCTTAGAACGATGATGACTCTATAAGAAATGCCTCCGGTAGGGTACCGGGATGCGCAACGATCGAGCTTGGCATATGGCGTTGAAACATCCCGCTAGCTATCTTACGATCATGCAATGGCATTATGAGAGTGACAGCACAAGTCATGAGACGGAACGGTGGGAGTTGCATGGAAATATATCTCGGAATGTCTATGAGGTAGGTATGGTGGCTGTTTTGAGGAAGGCATATGGTGGGTTTGTGCACCGGCGAAAATTGCGCGGTACTAGAGAGGCAAGCAATGGTGGAAGGTGAAAGTGCATCTATACCATGGACTCACATTAGTCATGAAGAACTCACATACTTGTTGCAAAAGTTTTTATTAGTAATCGAAACAAAGTGCTAAACGCATACTCCTAGGGGAAGGGTTGGTAGGTGTTAACCATCGCGCGATCCCGACAGCAACACAAAGGATGACAATCAATAGATCATATATGCCCCGACTTCCTAACATAGAGGTTCACTATACGTGCATGTTATGGGAATCACTAACTTCTACACAAGTATTTCTAGATTCACAACACCCTACTAACATAACTCTTAATATTACCAAATCCACGTCTCAAAACTAATTCAGAGGAATCAAACTTCTCTTTCTAATCAACGCACATGAAGATGGAAGTTTCATTGTATCCTCTTTGGGTGCCTATCACCTATGGGACTACTCTCATAGCACAAGCCAACTAGCAAGTTATGCACCGCCATGCTCTAAAAGATCTAAGTGAAGCATATAGAGCAAAATTATCTAGCTCAAAAGATATAAGTGAAGCACATGTGAGCTCAATTGCCTAACTCAAAAGATATAAGCAAAGCTCAACGATTATTCTAGCAAATTCATGATGAGTTCATGTCTCTCGCAAAAGGTGTGAAGAAAGGATGATTTTGACACAACAAAACGAAAAGACTCCTATGATACGAGACGCTCTAAGCAAAACACATATCATGTGGTGAATAAAAATATAGCTCCAAGTAACGTTACCGATGGATTGAAGACGAAAGAGGGGATGACTTCCCGGGGCATCCCCAAGCTTAGGCTTTTTTGTGTCCTTGAATTTGGCTTGGGATGCCTTTGGCATCCCCAAGCTTGAGCTCTTTCCACTCTTTATGCCTTTGTCCATGAGAACATCACCCAAAATTTGAAAACTTCACAACACAAAACTTAAACAGAAACTCGTGATATCATTAGCACAAGAAAACAAACTACCACCTCTTGAGGTACTGTAGCAAACTTTATTTCTATTTAATTGGTGTTAGATAACTGTATTCTCACTTTTCCATGGCTAGTACCCCCCGATACTATCCATAGTTTCATCGAAACAAGCAACCAACACAACAAAAATAGAATGTGTCAAAAACAAATGAGTCTGTAGCAATCTGTATACTTCTTATACTTCTGGTATCTCACAAATTCTAAAGAATTACGACAGCCTGGGCAAATGGCATATCAACCAGCAGCAAAAAGAATCAACCCAAAATATATTTGTGGATAAAAATGAAAAATAATTTCGTGAGCAAAAAGTTTGTGTCTTTTTCCAGCATCACCAAAACTAGTCATAAAGGTTTTGCTTGGCTCAAACACAAAAAGAAACACAAAAGACACAATCATAACAGAATTATGATGGTGTGGATGGAACAAAACAGAAAGCAAAAGATAAATTCATTGGGTTGCCTCCCAACAAGCGCTATTGTTTAATGCCCTTAGCTAGGCATAAGGTGATGGAATCACGTATCGTCGTCTTTGGTACTCAAACCATAAGTAGCCCTCATCATGGATTCATAAGGCAATATTATTTTCTTTCTAGGAAAATGCTCCATGCCCTTATTTAAAGGAAATTGAAACATAATATTCCATTCCTTCATATCGAGATAGCACCAATAGTCCTTAGGAAAGGTCTACCAAGAATGATAGGGCATGTAGGATTGCAATCAATATCAAGCACAATGAAATCCACGGGTACATAGTGTCTATTTGCAATAATAAGAACATCATTGATCCTTCCCATGGGTTTCTTGATTGTAGAATGCGCAATATGCAAATTAAGAGAGCACTCCTCAATCTCATTAAAGCCTAGAACATAACATAAAGACTTTGGAATCACGGAAACACTAGCACCCAAACCACACAAAGCATTGCATTCATAGTTTTTTATTTTGATTTTGATAGTAGGTTTCCACTCATCATGAAGCTTTCTAGGAATAGAAACTTCCAACTCAATTTTCTCTTCAAGAGATTTTATCATAGCATCGACGATATGATCGGTAAAGGCCTTGTTTTGGCTATAAGCGTGTGGAGAGTTTAGCATGGATTGCATCAAGGAAATACATTCAATCAAAGAGAAACTATCATAATTGAATTCCTTGAAATCCAAAGTAGTAGTTTCATTACTACTCAAAGTTCTGATATCTTCTACTCCACTTTCAATGCTTTTAGCATCAAGATAGATGGTATCCGAATCATTGGGGCGTTTTCCAACCAAGGTGGATTAATATCCAGCCCCATCATCATTAGGTTTGAGACTAGAAAACAAGGATTCAATGGGAGTCACACCAAGCACTTTAAGATCTTCGTGATTCTTATCACGAGAATACGCCCTTTTAAGCCATTCATGTCTAGCACGAATTTGGGCGGTTCTTTCTTTGCTCTCATTAATGGAAACACGCATAGCTTTTCCTCTATGGACGCATTGAAAATCTTTTGCGAGTTGATAAACTCCTTGATATTACTCTCTAAATCAGAGGGTAATTTATTGTAATTTCCATGAGTATTGTTGTAGGAGTTGCCAAAGTTATTACAGGGATTACTAGGAAAAGGCCTAGGAACATAGTTTCCTCTAAAAGCATTGTTGTTGCCAAAATTATTCCTACCAACAAAATTAACGTCCAAGCTCGCGTTGCTACTCTCAATCAAGGAAGACAAGGGCATATCATTAGGATCTAAAGGAGCACCTTTACTAGCAACCAATTTCATTAACTCATCCATCTTAGCACTCAACGAGTTAATTTCTTCTGTAGCGTGTACATTTTTACTAGTAGGTGACCTTTCAGTATGCCACTAAGAGTAGTTTGTCATGATATTGTCTAGGAGTTTTGTGGCTTCTCCTAATGTGATTTCCATGAATGTTCCGCCTGAGGTGGAGTCCAAGTTATTTCCAGAAGCGAAATTCAAACCAGCGTAGAAGATTTGTATAATCATCCAAAGGCTCAAGCCATGAGCGGGACAATTTCTAATCATCAATTTCATTCTCTCCCAAGATTGTGCAACATGTTCATGATCAAGTTTCTTAAAATTCATTATATCATTACGGAGAGAGATAATCTTAGCTGGCGGAAAATACTTGGATATATAAGCATCTTTGCACTTGTTCCAAGAATCAATACTACTTTTGGGCAAATATGAAAACCAAGTTTTTGCTCGATCTCACAACGATAACGGAAAAAGCTTCAATTTAATCACATCATTATCCAGATCTTTCTTCTTTTGCATATCGCAAAGCTCAATGAAGGTATTAAGATGGGATGCAGCATCTTGACTAGGAAGGCCGGAAAATTGCTCTTTCATAACAACATTCAGCAAAGCAGCATTGATTTCGTATGAATCCGCACTAGTGGCGGGAGCAATCAGAGTACTAATAAAATCATTATTATTAGTATTCGAGAAGTCACAAAGTTTGGTGTTTTCAGTCATGGTGACTTCAGCAGGCAAACAAGCACACAAGCGAATAGAAAGCAAGCGAGAGAAAAGGGAGAACGAAAAAGGGAAATATTTTTGTAAATTTTTGTTTTCCAAAAGTGGGGGAGAGGAAAACGAGAGGCAAAAAAGTAAATGCAAGAGATGAGTTTGCGCACTTACTTGGATGAGTTTCACGTTGCCGGGGACAATTCTTGACTTGATCCTCCCCGGCAACGGCGCCAGAAATCCTTCTTGCTACCTCTTGATCTTGCGTTGGTTTTTCCCTTGAAGAAGAAAGGGTGATGCAGCACAGTAGCAGTAAGTATTTCCCTCAGTTTTGAGAACCAAGGTATCAATCCAGTAGGAGAATCGAGCCAAGTGTCTAGAATACCTGCGCAAACACAAACGATCTTGCACCCAACGCTATAAAGGGGTTGTCAATCCCTTCAAGATTGATTGCAAAGTGAGATCTGAAGGCGGAAAGTGCAACGAAGTAAGAGTGTAAGGCTGAAAATATGATGTGAAGTAGAATCGGGGGCCATAGTTTTCACTAGAGGCTTCTCTCAAAGTAACAAATATTACGGTGGGTGAACAAATTACTGTCGAGCAATTGATAGAACCGCGCAAAGTCATGACGATATCTAAGGCAATGATCATACATATAGGCATCACGTCCGAGACAAGTAGACCAATACTTTCTGAATTTACTACTATTACTCCACACATCGACCGCTATCCAGCATGCATTTAGTGTACTGAGTTCATGAAAAATAGAGTAACGCCTTAAGCAAGATGACATGATGTAGAGGGATAAAATCAGACCAATGATGTAAACCCCATCTTTTTACCCTTGATAGAAACAACACGATGCGTGCCTCGCTACCCCTTTAGTCACTGGGTGAGGTCACCGCACGGTATGAACCCAAAACCAAGCACTTCTCCCATTGCAAGAATCATAGATCAAGTTGGCCAAACAAAACCCACAACTCGAAGAGAATTACAAGGATATGAAATCATGCATATAAGAGATCAGAAGAAAATCAAATAAGATTCATAGATAATCTGATCATAAATCCACAGTTCATCGGATCTCGAGAAACACACCACAAAGAAGATTACATCGGATAGATCTCCATGAAGATCATGGAGAACTTTGTACTGAAGATCCAAGAGAGAGAAGAAGCCATCTAGCTACTAGCTATGGACCCGAAGGTCTATGGTGAACTACTCACGCATCATCGGAGAGGCAATGGTGTTGATGAAGAAGCCCTCCGTATCCGAATCCCCCTCCGGCAGGGCACCAGAACGTGCCCCAGATGGGATCTTGCGGAGACAGAAGCTTGCGGCATCGGAAAAGTATTTTTGTGGATCTCTCCTGTGGTTTTAGATTTTTCAGGAATTAATAGGCGGAAGAGGTAGGGCAGACGAGCCACAGGGGGCCCACAAGCCTGCTAGACACGCCCCCTGGCCACGCCTAGGGGGCTTGTGGCCTCCCGTGGTGGCCTCTGCCTTGGTTCCCACGTCCCCTGCGTATCTTCTGTTCTGGAAAAAATCTTTTCATAAGTATTATTCCGTTTGGACTCCGTTTAATATTCTCCTCTGAAAAGGGTCAAAAACACGAAAAAAACAGGAACTGGCACTTGGCACCGAGTTAATAAGTTAGTCCCAAAAATATATAAAAGGCATACAAAACATCCAAACTTTGACAAGATAATAGCATGGAACCATCAAAAATTATAGATACGTTCGAGACGTATCATTGGTCCACCCACATATCAAACTATCAAAGTAGCGAACGCGAATCATATGAACATGATGAAAACTAGCTTGACAGAAATTCCTGTGTCCTCGGGAGTGCTTTACCTCCTATAAGAGTTTGTCCAGGATTGTCCCTTGCTACAAAAGGGATTGGGCCATCTTGCTGCACCTTTGTTACTATTGCTACTTGCTACTTGCTACGAATCATCTTATCACACAACTATCTGCTACCGATAATTTTAGTGCCTGCAGAGAATACCTTGTTGGAAACCACTTGTCAGTTCCTTCTGCTCCTCGTTGGGTTCGACACTCTTACTTATCGAAAGGACTATGATAGATCCCCTACACTTGTGGGTCATCAAGACAAAGCGCATGTTGTATTCGACCAACTTAAAGCTCTTCTTTCCTCCCAGCCGGCGTTAGCTCGTCCCAGCAGCCGGGAGCCCCTGCTCCTGTACATTGCTGCCACTAGCCAAGTGGTTAGCACCATACTCACCATAGAGCGTGAAGAAGCGGGCAAAGCTTACATGGTACAAAGGCCCATCTACTACATTTACGAAGTGTTGACCCCTTCAAAATAATCCGCACTACCATAAGCTGGTCTATGGGATCTACCTGCCGATGAAGAAGATGGTCCACTATTTTCAAGATCACTCGGTCATTGTCATCAGTGACACTCCATTGGCGGAAATCCTACACAATTGGTATGCAACTGGCTGAGTGGCCAAATGGGCGATTGAGCTCCTACCGCTGGAGATCAAGTTTGAAGCCAAGAAAGCAATCGAGTCTCAGGCCCTGGCAGACTTTCTTGCCGAGTGGGTAGAGCAAGGGAAGCCAACTCCTGACGTCCCCGAGCATTGGACCATGTTCTTCGATGGAGCCAAAATTCTCCATTGCTCGGGGGCTGGAGTGGTCCTCCTTTCTGCCAGGGGAGATCGTCTGAGCTACGTGCTCCAAATCCACTTTAATTCACCCAACAAGGCGGCCGAGTACGAGGCCCTCCTATATGGACTATGCATGGCCATCTCACTCGGCATCTGCTGACTTATCGTTTATGGCGACTCGGACTTCGTTGTCAATCAAGTAATGAAGGAATGGGACATATGAAGCCCAACAATGATAGTCTACTGCAACGCGGTCAGGAAGCTAGAGAAAAACTTTGAAGGGTTGGAATTACACCATGTGCGCTAAGCCAAGAACCAAGCGGTCGACGACATGGTGAATATCAGGTCCATCCGGAACATCATTCCGAAGGGCGTGTTTCTCAAGCACTTACGCGCCCCCTCAGTCAAGGAGGATCCCTTACAGAAGAGCCCCCACAAGCAATCGGTCCATCTAATCCGACTAAGATCGACGTCCCGGCCGTGGTTGACCTCATCCACGAGATATTGGTCATCACGCCCGAATGGATACAACCTTATCTAGCTTATTTTCTCCGGCAAGAGCTTCCTGAGAACAAAGAGGAAGCCTGCCAAATCGTTTGTGGGTCAAAAACTTTCGAAGTACTCGGGGACAAACTATGCCAGAAGAGTGTTACAAGAGTAACCCAAAAGTGCATCTCCCTAGAGGAAGGACTACAAATCATGCATGAGATCCACTCGTGAACCTGTGGACACCATGCGTCCTCTCGGACCCTGGTGGCCAAGGCTTTATGAGCAGGTTTTTATTGGCCCCAAGCCAATGAGGCAGCAAGGGACTTGGTGGACCTATGTGTTGGGTGCCAGTTCTACAAGAATTAGTCTCACAAGCATGCATGCGCACTAAAAATGATTCTGTTCACTTGGCCATTCGCCGTATGGGGCCTCGACATGGTCGGCCCTTTGCGCACCGGGACGAGAGGATTCACCCACCTGCTAGTTGCGGTGGATAAGTCCACCAAGTGGGTCAAAGCTAAACCCATCAAAAATTTGGATGCAACGACTGTCGCCAGCTTCATTCGGTAGATCATCTTCCGATTCAGAGTCCCTCACGACATCATCACCGACAACGGTAATAATTTCGACTGGGATGAGTTCCGCGAGTTCTGCCACTCCCAGGGCACTCGAGTTAACTACGCATCCGTGGCGCTCCCACACTCAAATGGGCAAGTGGAACGGCCGAATGGTATACTACTTCAAGGACTGAAGCTCCGACTGATGACAGACCTCAAATATGCCGTTGTCTCATGGGTAGAAGAATTACCATACGTCTTGTGGGGCATGAGAACGACTACGAATCGTTCAACCAGGAGTACTCCATTCTTCATGGTGTATGTGTCAGAAGTCGTTTTGCCGAGTACATTACGCCACAACTCTCCCCGAGTGGAGCAGTACAATTAAGCTGAAGCTGAAGCAGCACGCCAAGAGAATTTGGATCTTGTGGAGGAAGAGAGAGAGCTAGCTCTCATTCGGTCGACGGTGTACCACCAAGACCTTCGACGCTACCATGACAAGAATGTCAGGGGCCGAGGGTTTTAAGAGGGGAATCTGGTCCTCCGTCTAGAACAACAAAAACCCCACAAGCTGGCAGCCCCGTGGCAAGGGCCATTACCCATCTCCAAAGTCCTTCAGAACGGAGCTTATCGACTATACAACATCGATAATGACCTGGAGGAACCCAGAACCTGGAACGCGGACCTGCTCCGCAAGTTTTACACATAGAACTTGTCTTTTGCATTCCTATCATGAATCCGAATGAATAGAAGAATAAAGTGCTTACTTTCTTCAACTGTCCACAGACACTTCAGTGCGGTGAAACACAACCCTAGTGGGTGGAAAATCCTTAACTACGAAGCTAGTTTCGCTTAAGGTAAATCCTACCTTGAGTGCGGACAATCTCCTCACTTGGGGGCTTAGCTCCGAACCAGCTTTCGCCTAAGCGAAAATGGTTCTGAATGAAGGCAAGATCTTCATGCGGACACCAAGATGGGCAGAACATCAACATGTTCGAAAGAACAAAACCATTTTGGCAGCGAACCTGTTTCACCTAAGGTAAACCCTTCCCCGAGTGATCTTGGAATCCTCCACACTCGGGGGCTTAGCTGCGAACCAGTTGTTGCCTAAATTAAAGCGGTTTCGAACGTAGACAAGATCTTCATTCGGACACCAAGATGAACAAAACAAACTTTTCTTCGTGACGAACCCGTTTCACCTAAGGTAAACCCTTTCCCGAGTGTGGACAACCTCCACACTCAGGGGCTTAGCTCTGAACCAGCCTTCTCCTAAGTTAAAGCGGTTCTAAATGAAGGCAAGATCTTCATTCGGATGCCAAGACGAATAAAACAAACATTTCTTGGTAGCAAACCCATTTCACCTAAGTTAAACCCTTCCCCAAGTTTGGACATCCTCCACACTCGAGGGCTTAGCTATGAACCATCCTTCGCCTAAGTTGAAGCGGTTCTGAATGAAGGCAAGGCCTTCATTCAGACGCCAAGATGAACAGGACAATCATCCCAAACAACAATTCCTCTTTCGCCTAGGGAGAAATGATCCCGAGTGAGGACAATCTCCTCACTTGGGGGTTTAGATGTGAACCATCTTTTGCCTAAGTCAGGAACAATCCCTAGTGACGATAACCTCCTCACTCGGGGGCTTAGCTATGAACCAGCTTTTGCCTAAGTCAAAAACATTCCAGAGTGAAGGCTACCTCCACACTTGGGGGCTTAGATGCGAACCAGCTTTTACCTAAGTCAAAAATAATCCCGAAGTGAAGGAAACTTCGACACTCAGGGACTCGGACGCAAACCAGTTTTCAGCCGAGTAAAAGTGAACCCAAATAAAGAAAACCAAGCAAGTGAGATCCAAAACAGAAATACGGATAAACGGGATCAACTTCAGCTATAGGTACGCAAAAGAGAGGGCCTAGAGCCTACTCGAAATTTGGGGTTACATAAAATCACTCGGTATCCCGAGGCAAATTAAAGCTTAAATGTTTTTCCTCCGAGTGATGCCGAAGATTCCACCGCTTCCACAGAAGTGTCAAGATCGACTTCCTTCGTGATCCGAGTGGCAGACGCCATGAACATCACCATGAAGTCTTCAAACTTGGCGCTTTTGCGGTTGACGACCTGAAGATTCTTCATCTTCTCTTCATGCACCCCCTTGCAATGGATGTGCATGAGCGAAAGGGCGATGTCAGCTTCGGCCCTTGCCGACGACTTCATCCATGACTTGATTTCATTGGTAATGGCCTTCGTGCGGTTCACTATGGTCTGGACATCCTTCACTGAAGCATTATTAGGGGCTTTCTCCCAATCCATCTCCCAGCAGCCAACTGAAGCCACTTGAAACAAGCCAGTACATAATCGACGTGATCCTCCAGCCTGAGGAGAGACAAAGCAGCGTTGTTCTTCAAAAGCCCTCTCTTAGGATCAAGCTCTTTCTCTATTCGCATCATCTCTTCTTCAATATCAGCGGCAAAGGCTACACTGAACGAAAAACAGGGGATGAGAAACGTCACTCAGAAATTTTAGAGTAATCATGGGGGAGCATTTGGACGCTCGACATACCTATGATATTCTCACAAAGTTCCATGTTGAAGTCCTCAACGAACTTCTCCAGCTCAGTTTTCTTGGCAGTGACCTTCTCGAGGTTGGTTTCCCACTCGGCGTAGTGCTTGTTCAGCACGGTAAGATACGCTGTAGTCTTCTCTGCACCGGCTTTCAGAAGACGATTCTATTCCTCCAAATAACCAACCGTCTTGAGCTTCACCTGAGCTGCCTCGGTCTTCTGCTTGGCATCCCTCCAAGCGGAAGCAAGTTCTTCATCCCTCTTCTCTAGGGCATTGATGACGAGTTGATGGATATACTTATCGCCCCTCGTTGGTTACCCCAAGTGGAAGGTGGAGATGTAGGCAGCAACAGATTTCCCTTACACGGGGACTGTAAGGTTTATCGAACCAGGAGGACTCCGATGATCAACAAGTAGGTGTCCGCTGCTCTGGCGCTAGCAGAAGACGTGGACCTGCACACACAACAAATAACTTTTCTCCCAATGAGTACAGCGGGGTTGTCAATCTCTCCGGCCTTGTAGTTTGCAAAGGATCAAAACACAAGCAGGAATAGTGGTAGTGATTGCAACGGAAAAGTAACCTGAGTCACATGATGTTCACTAGTGATGTCTCTCTCCCAAAAGACGATAAACAACCATGCAAGGGTAAACAAATTACAGCTGGGGAATTGATAGAATTATAAACGCACCACAATACTAATTATGCTACTTGAAAGTTAGAGGCTCAATAGTAATGGGTTGTACGCCAAGACAAGTAGATCGTTTATTCATCAGCATCTACTTACTAATCATCCACCTTGAGATATCTAACTAGAACATCTTGCTGGTATTAAGTTGTCAGCCCCACCCAAAGTGTAAACTCAAAGCAACGGACAACTGCATTAACGAACTTTGCGTAAGGTAAACAATACTTGCAACCGCGGTCACAAGCACCGTTGTTTTCTCCCTGGTGGCAACATCACATCCCCTAGTCTCATTTTTCTGTCACTCAAGATAGACATCAAGGGGCATGAACCCACAATCATGCATAACGCTCCCTCTTGGAGTTACAATCTACTACTCGACCAAAGCAATAAAGAGCAATGGAGAACATGCATGAATCACTAAGAACATAATATAAAAGGATAATCAAATATATAACTCATCACAATTTGAACATAATCTCAGAATCCATCAGATCCCAACAAACCGAGCATAGCAATAGCAGGAAAATTACATAGGTGCCTCGATCATGTAGGGCAACTCACAAGGTCTAATCATTGAAGCACAAGATTAGAGAGAAGACATCACATAGCTACTGGTCATGGACTCATCGTCCAAGGAGGACTACTCACGGCACGTCGGGGAAGCATCCATGGCGGTGGAGAAGCTCCCGGAGGTCAATCCTCCCTCCGACAGGGTGCCGGGAAGAGGTCTCCTAACGGTCCCGATCTTGGAAGCGGTGCGGGGGCGAAACGATGGAGAAATTTGCGATTCTGGATATGCCTCGAGGGTTTCCGATCGGAGGGGTATATATAAGCCAAAGGATGGTGTATGAGGAGGTGGGGCCCACCCAGGCAACCTGTGGGCGCGGGCAGGGGCCAGCCGCGCAGGGAGGCCGCCTGGGCAGCCCTTGTCTCCCCTCTGGCCCATGTTTGGTGCTCTGGAAGCTTCCGTCACGCTGATTTTTATATATTTTTCTCATGATTTTTTGGGATCTGGAAATTTGGGTAAAAGTCCCTGCAAAAAAGACATCAGCAGACAGAAAATGGCACTGGGTGCACTGAGTTAGTAGGTTAGTCAAAATATGTGTACAAAGATATGAAAGTGTAGCAAAACATATAACAATGTCATCCAAAAGATCATGGAACAAGCAGAAATTATAGATATGTTTGGGACGTATCACGCATCCTTCATGGTAACGAGAGAAATGGAATTCTTCAGCCTCTCACAAAGGCGATATCACAAGACAGCCGCAGTCGGATAAAAAATATAACCTAACACTACTGGAATCAGAGAATTTGCCGTCTGCCTGGTCTTTGCCGTCCGCTGGCTGATGGCAAAGAAGCTCTTTGCCGTAAGCTACCAGAAAATAGATGGCAAAGATCTGACAGATGGCAAAGAAGCGCTTTGCCATGAGTCGCTTCTTTGCCGTCCGCTAGCGGACGACAAAGATGGCCCAGGCAGACGGCAAAGAAAATCGCAGTTGTAACCATTAAATTTGCCATCGGCAGTGTCTTTGCCGTCCGCCAAAAGCCCCTTTGCCGTCTGCCTTGAAGCATGGCGGACGGCAAAGAAATCAACCCCCGGCTGCCCACTAACGCTCCAACCGCCGTGTCTTTGCCGTCCGCCTAAATCCCCTTTGTCGTCTGCCTTGGAGCACGGCGGACGGCAAAGATATCTACCCCCGGCTGCCCACTAACGCTCCAACCCCACCTCGTTGTTTAAAAAAAAACCCACCTGCTCGTCGCCCTCCTCCCGCACGCTCCCTCCCTTGTGCCCATGGGCCGTCGCCTCCCAGCCCTCCCCACCGGCCGGCGCCTCCCCGCCCTCCACACCGGCCGGCGCCTCCCCGCCCTCCCCGCCCTCCCCACCGTCGCCACCTCCTCCCCCACCGGCCGGCGCCTCCCCGCCCTCCCCACCGTCGCCACCCCCCCTCCCCATCGGCTCCCCTCCCCATCGGCTCCCCCTGCAGGCCGAACCTCTCCCCTGATCCGGCCACGCCGTCAGGAGCACGAGCAGCCCCCCTAACGCTCCTCCTCGCCCCGGACGCCCTGGAGCCTCGTCGCCACCCCCCTCCATCGCCCGCACCCTCCTCCGCCGCCTAGCCGGAGCAGCCAGCAAAAACGGTGAGATTATTTCCTTGTAAAAACGGTGAGATTATTCTGTATAGGAGAAAATGAAAAAAATGAGTTCGTACTGCTATTTACCATCAATTTGGTAGTAATTCTTGGACACATGACACATCATACCTACACAAAGAAAATATTCTCATGCTAATATCTATTCTCTTTGAATAAATGATACAAAATAAAGGAGGTGACACCTTTGAATATGTAGAATGGCACAATGTTGTTATAGAAATTATGCAAATACAAGGTTACGAATGAGTCGAAGAGATCATCTTCGTTCTTAATCACACTAAGAGCATCAACAGACGGATCCTTCAAATCCTCCTTAAACGAATGAGTAGACCATCTAATCATTGTCCGGTCATAAAAAATCAACCAAGACGGGCCTCTCAAACCGTTCTCCAACGTCCGGGTTGACGGACACCCCCCATTTCATTCAAATATGGGGCGGATATAGGGGAGCCCGGGCACGCCCGTCACGTCGGACTGACAGCTTGGCCCCACGCGGACTCGTCGGGAAACTCGGCGGTCCAACAGGCGCCTCGACCTTCAGCGCAGTGTCAACGCAGCGTGGCGCCGCTTCGGAGTCGGGGCCGGCTATTTAAGTCGTCCGACGCCCCCCAGCCTAGCACATCTGCCTCCTCCCTCTCTCCGTCACCACCCGAGCACTTCCCTCTCCGAGCCCGTCAGCCATGCCACCACGCCGCTGGCATTACACGGTCCAACACTTTCTCTTCCTCCTAGAGCTGGTCCGAATCCAAAGGGTTGCGGGGCTACCTATGGAATTGGAGGTGGATTTTAAGGAGGGGGAGGAGATGGGGGAGGAACCCAAGGAAGAGACACACACGTCGGAGGAGGAGGCGGCGCCCCAGGTTACAAGGTTAAAACTCATAGGGAAAACTATTTGGCGAGTATTGGGAGCTCATCAGCGGCTGAGATTGAGAATAAAGCATGGGTACCCCGGTGGAGTATCAATGTGTCATCGAAGCTAAAAATATTGTCTGCAGATTGTGCAAGGAGACAGTTCCAACTTCAGATATGCTACGCCATCGTCATATGTCATCCACCCCAGCTTGTTCTTTCTGTTTGGCAGAGGACAGATGGAAACATGCATTAATCAACTGCACTACTGCCAGGTGCTTTTGGTCTTTGTCGTTTGAGGACACGGTGGAGCTCATGTGTGAAAATCTGAATTTCAATGCTAAACCTTGGGTCTTTACAATGCATGAGAAGTTGTCACAAGAGGAGTTTGCGCGCATGATAGTAACTCTTTGGGCTATCTGGAAATCAAGGCGTAAAGCGATTCATGAAGGTATATATGAAAGCCCCATGCAGATCCATAATTTTGTCAATTCCTTCCTGAGGGATTTACAATTACTATCAATGCCAAAGCACCGGATGACTGCTATCCGCATGACCAGGCCATCTATTTGGCAACCTCCCTCGACAACACTCACCCTCGACCCCCGACCCCCTACCCCCGACAACACTCACCCTCGACCCCCGACCCCCTACCCCGACCCCCGACGCCACTGACCCCCGATCCCCGACGCCCGACCCCCGACAACACTCACCCTCGACCCCCGACCCCCTACCCCGACCCCCGACGCCACTGACCCCCGACCCCCGACCCCCGACCCCCGACCCCCGACCCTCGACCCCCGACCCCCGACCCCCGACCCCCGACCCCCTACCCCGATGCCCGACGCCACTGACCCTCGACCCTCGACCCCCGACCCCCGACAACACTCACCCTCGACCCCCGACCCCCTACCCCGACCCCCGACGCCACTGACCCCCGACCCCCGACAACACTCACCCTCGACCCCCGACCCCCTACCCCGACCCCTGACGCCACTGACCCCCAACCCCCGACCCCCGACACCTCTTCGGCCTCTTGTTGACCGAAAAGACCCCAATCCCCGACGCCAGTGACCTTCGACCCCCGATGACACTGACCCACATAGTTATGAGTTAGGTCATATAGTTATGTTAATTATAAAAACATCGTATTTGTGTTGATCGGGTGAATTTCAATGTGCAGTTGTTCGACGACCTCCACGTGCGTTGGACGAGCTCCGCCCTTGCGTTTGTTGGTGAGCACAAATGACTTCTCCTCCTACCCCCTTAATTTGCTCTGTCCCGGTCTTCGTGCCAATGAAACTTGCTAGCTATAGGTTTCTTCAATCATGAGTATGCGTGACCAGTATGCGTCTCCCATTCGAAAGGGCGACATCTATAAATATGCATTTCTTTGCATATTTATAACCGCCATCCTTTCGAATTGTCCAACATTATCCATGGACAGCCCGAGTATGTGTAGATTGGGTTTGTTTTCCCGTATGCTGTGCTCCGGATCCGATGCGGAATTTCGTCAGTGCCTCCCCTGTTGTTCTCCAGGTACACATCCTCTCTGCTTATTGCCGAGACGTGTATCAGGAGAACAGCGGGGAGGTGCTGTCGAAATTCTGCGTCGCATCTGGAGCAGAGCATGGGAAAACGAACCCAGTCTACACATACTCGGGTGGGATTAGGACCTATCTTTACCTATTAGCGTGTAGGTTGCATGGACGTAATAAAACTGACAAACTTGATTAGCGTATGAATATAGATGATGAATTATATATTTATTTCTTGTGCCCCCATAGGTAGCTAGGCAACATGAGTGATCGTGCTTGGATGTACACTAGTCACCCTAGTCAGAAAGACATGACCCATGAATGGTTAACAAAAACCAGGGGGTTTGTGACAGCCGCATTTGCAAATGGCCAGCATAAAACATGGTGCCCCTGTCCCAACTACGACAACTGGAAAAAGCAGACAGAGTTTGAAATGGGTAAACACCTACAGAAGTGGGGTTTTACGCCTAATTATACGGTGTGGACTTTTCATGGTGAGTCTGACCAACGTGCCAGAGCTGAGGTGATTCGTCGTCGCACCGACGAGCATGGTACCGGGATTGAAGACATGGTGCAAGACTTTGATGATGCTCGTGATTCGGACGATGAGATGGAGGAATCTGCAAAGGCCTTCTATGAAATGCTGGAGTCTTCAAAACGTCCTCTCCACGAGCAGACTGAGCTTTGTCAGCTGGATGCCATCGCGCAAGTAATGGCTCTGAAGGCTCAATTCAACCTAGGCAGAGAATGCTACGACGCGATGATGACGATATTTGGACGCTTTCGACCCAAAGGCCATGTACTGCCTGCAAACCTGTACCAGTCAGAGAAAATCCTCCGTGTACTTAAGATGCCCTATGAGAAGATACATGCCTGTGAGAATGGATGTGCCTTATTTAGGCTTGAGTATGCGGCCTTGAACTATTGCCCCATTTGCAATTCTTCCAGGTATATTGTGGTAGACAACGGCATGGGTGAGAAGAATCAGACCAAAATCCCCATTAGTGTTCTTCGATATCTGCCAATCGTACCAAGACTTCAACGTCTTTTCATGGTCGAAGAGACGGCCAGACAGATGACATGGCACAAATTGGGCAAAAGAACCGAACTAGATGCGGATGGGAACAAGATGCTGGTACACACTTCAGATGGTTTTGCGTGGAGGCACTTCGATGCATTACATAAGGATAAATCGGAAGATCCAAGGCAACCTAGAGTTGCCATCAGCACGGATGGGTTCAATGGGTATGGTATGACGGCAGCACAATACAGTTGTTGGCCTGTATTTGTCATTCCACTAAATTTGCCACCCGGAGAGATTATGAAAAGAAAGATCATTTTCCTGACGTTGATAATTCCAGGGCCCAACTCTTCGGGGAAGAATATGAATGTGTACATGCAGCCGCTTAAGGATGAGTTGCAAGAAGCCTGGGATAATGGGATCAAGACCTACGACGCGGCTACCAAAACAAATTTCAAAATGCATGTGTGGTACATGTACTCGACGCATGATTATCCGGCGTTTGCGCTATTCGCTGGCTGGTGTGTGCATGGAAGGTTCCCGTGCACCACATGCAAGGCAGCTCTTCAGTTCCGTTCGCTCCAGGCTGGTCGCAAGTATTCTTGCTTCGACATGCATAGACAATTCCTGGATCCTGACCATAAGTGCAGAAAAGACAAGAAGAATTTCATCAAAGGTAGAGTTGTCAAAAACACTGCACCAGCTGCATTGACAGGCCAACAGACCCTTGATCAGTTAAACGCTCTCGAGCCCGATCCTTTGCGTCCAGGATACTTCAAAGGGTATAATACAGAACACGCCTGGACTCACAAGTCATGCTTATGGGATCTCCCTTACTTCAAAGACCTCCTTTCCCCACACAACATTGACGTGATGCACACTGAAAAGAATATTGTGGAGGCCATTTTTGGTAAAATTGTTCGGCATAGAGGGGAAGTCAAAAGATAATCCTAAGGCTAGAATCGACCTGAAGGCTCTATGTGATAGACCGTTGCAAAACTTGCGACAACGGAAAGGAAAGCAAAGCATAGCGAAGCCAAAGGCATGGTTCAATCTTGAAAGGCCAGCTATGAGGGAAATGCTATTGTGGGTGAAAATGCGGTTGATGTTCCCCGATGGGTATGCTGCGAATCTAAAGAGGGGAGCGAGTCTTGAGAAATTGAAAATATTTGGGCTCAAGAGTCATGATTGGCACATATGGATTGAGCGTGTAATGCGGTGATGTTGCGTGGCTTTATTCCTGAGGATGAATGGCTAGTACTGGCAGAGCTGAGCTATTTCTTCCGTTCTCTTTGTGCGAAAGAACTATCGCCTGGCGTGCTAGATGAAATGGAAGAGTTGGCGCCGGAGTTGGTCTGCAAATTAGAAAAGATCTTTCCACCGGGCTTCTTTAATCCAATGCAACATTTGATTTTGCATCTCCCGACCGAGGCAAGAATGGGGGGGCCCGTTCAAAATCGATGGTGCTACTCAACTGAGAGGATGCAGAAGACGCTTCGAGCTAAGTGTAAAAATAAACGTAGAATTGAAGCGTCGATGGCCGAGGCATTCATTACTGAGGAGGCGGCAAACTTTGTGACAGCACACTATGAAGCCAAAAATCATCATTTGCATAACCCAAAGCCTCGGTACAATGATGGCGATCGAGAAAAAGTTCGATCCAACCTCAGCCTATTCAAAGGTAAGCTCGCACCATCCGGTGCATCGAAAGGGAAATCGTTGGATGTCGAAGAATGGCGGACCATTTCATTGTATATCTTCACCAACCTAACAGAAGTGCGGCCGTACATCAGGTAAGTTCTCGGTAATTTATTGTTCCGCAACTTCTAATTGCTTTGAACGAGTCTTATTCCCGGATATTTGATATAGTCAATATGTCGCCGAATTCTCGGATGGAGCGGTCATCGAAAAGGATTCCGTCGAAGAGTATGAGCTTCTCGCAAAGCATGGAGGCGACTATCCTGGTTTCATCTCTTGGTTCAAACAAAGGGTAATTAATTACCATTAAGGGCCCATTTGACTTATTGGTCTAATTTGCGGCTAATGCATCCATTCTTTCGTATTAAACTTGTAGGCTGATGCAGAGTCTATGGACGCCGAGTTGAGACAAGTCGCTAATGGTTTTGACTATAAGGTCCGTTCATTTGACAAATACAACATCAACGGGTATCACTTTCGTACCTTTGGCAAAGAGCTATCTATGCCCGACCTAAAGACTACAAATTGTTCTGTCTCTGCTATCGGCGAAGGAGACACCGAGTATTATGGAAGGGTTGAATCAATTTATGAACTTCTATTCTATGGTGAAAACCCACCGACCGTCGTAGTGTTCAAATGTTATTGGTTGGAGCCGAGGGAGACTAGAAGGACTCATGAACATATAGGACTAGTCGAAATCAACCAAAACACCCACTTAGATGTTCCCGATGTCTATATTACGGCTCAACAGGCGACACAGATTTTCTATCTACCGTGGGCCTGCCAAACTGATCCAAATCTCAAAGGTTGGGATGTCGTTTATGAAGTGCCACCACATTTTAGACCACCTACCCTCAATGAAGAGGATTACGAACCTCACATTAACCCAGACACATATGAAGGAGAATTCTTCGAAGAAACACGTATGTCCAAGAAACGTTTCAAGAACCGCTCTACTTCACCCCAGAACATTGAAGTAGATAGCGACGATGAATCCGTCTCCCGCTCCTTCTCCTTCTTCTTCTCCTTCTTCTTCTACTTCTTCTCCTTCTTCTTCTCCTTCTTCTCCTTCTTCTTCTTCTCCTCTTCCTTCTCCTTCTCCTCCTCCTCCTCCTCCTCCTCCTTTTTCTTCTTCTTCTCCTCTTCCTTCTCCTTCTCCTCCTCCTCCTCCTTCTTTTACTTCTTCTTCTCTTTCTCTTCTCCTATAGTTAGCTAGGGTTCCACCTAAATTACATAATTAGCTTAGTTAGCTCCTAAATGGTCTATACTTAGCTAATTTCTCTCTGAAATAACCTATATATACACTACTTCATCTAGTATTATTTTTCTAACTTTCTTATTTGTCATTTTGCAGATTACCTTCACTTCACGGGAAGCTTGGTTGATGGAATGCTTGAAGATGATTTCTTGTACCATGGGTTGTATTGAAACTATTGTAGTATATGAATATATGAAACTTTGTATGCACGTGGATGAAACTGGTGTAATATATGGTTTGGTACGGATGTAATTTCCATAATATGTATGCACTATGGATGAGAGTTATTTTAATATGGTTATGAGTACGGAAAGAAATTTATTTATGTCAAATATATATATATATATATATCCTGATTATTGTTAAAAATGCTGGATATAACAAAAAATAAATAAAAAAGGGGCTGGTTCCCCTCTTTGCCGTCTGCCAACACATGGCAAAGGGGGGAGGCACATGGCAAAGGGAGAATCTGCCCCCTCTCTCTCCCCTCTTTGCCGTCTGCCCCCACATGGCAAAGGGGGGGAGGCACATGGCAAAGGGGGAATCTGCCCCCTCTCTCTCCCCTCTCTGCCGTCTGCCCCCACATGGCAAAGGGGAGGAGGCAGACGGCAAAGAGAGAATCTGCCCCCTCTCTCTCCCCTCTTTGCCGTCTGTCCCCACATGGCAAAGGGGAGGAGGCAGACGGCAAAGAGAGAATCTGCCCCTCTCTCTCCCCTCTTTGCCGTCTTCCCCCACATGGCAAAGGGGGGGAGGCAGACGGCAAAGAGAGAATCTGCCCCCCCTCTCTCCCCTCTTTGCCGTCTGCCCCCACATGGCAAAGGGGAGGAGGCATACGGCAAAGAGAGGAGGCCTCCCGTTAACACTTAACGGGGACGTTGCAATATATGTCGTCCCACTTATTTTGCCGTATGCCCCCTCATGGCAAAGATTCTTTGCCGTCCGCTTTGTGAAAGCAGACGGCAAAGAGCCTCTTCACCGGTTTTTTTTACCGTCTACTTTGCCATGAGGGGGCAGACGGCAAAGCCTTTGCCGTCCGTGGTTGCCCCCTTTGCCGTCCGCCTTGGCAGACGGCAAATTTCTGAATTTCATTAGTGTAAGGGAGAATGAGTCGGATGGCGAGAACATACCTTGAGTTGTTCCTTTTCCTGCTCCAGTCGCTTGTTCTTGGATTTTTCCGCATCAAGGATCAGTCGAAGTTCCTCAACTCTTTCTCCATGGCGTCATCATGGGCCACGCGTCCACAATCAGTCTGCATCAACTAATACAAGTAAGGTATAACAAAGTATCGCAGATCTAAGACTACCGCCGACTACCATAGTCGACGGTAGCCTCGGGGACTACATGCAGTGGGTGCGCTCAACGTGCCCCCACTGTAATGATAGAGGATAAGGGATCCGCACCCGACCGGCCTCTATAATTCAAAACAAAGAAATTGAGGCTACTGCCGATTACTCGAGTCGACTGTAGCCTCAGGGACTACACCAAGTGCATGCGCTCAGCGCACCCCACTGGAAAGATCGAAGAAAGATAAGGGATCCACACCATACTCGACTCTGCTGAACATACAAATAAAATAAGACTAACACATACTGCCCCAGTCGACGGTAGCCTTGGGGACTACACCCAGTGGGTGCCCTCAGCACGCTCCCACTGAAAGAAAACACCCAGTGGGTGTGCCTCTCAGCATGCCCACTCAGGATGCCTACTCAGGAACAGATTCAGAATCAAATGCGTACGTAAAGGACTTACCCGAATTTTCTTAGCCACGGCTTCACTCACATCGTACACCTCCTTCAATCGCCCAACCATCATGTCCACCCGAGCCAAGGCTTCCTTGCGCTCCCCACCTGGTCCTCCGGGGTATGGTGGAGGTAGAAGATGTTGCGATCCTTGGGGACAGATGACGAAGTGGTCAATGGATACAGTCGGAGTGACGCCCCAATTGAGGCGGCATCCTTCTCCACGGGAGTCTTGGCTTTGATGCGCACTCAGCTGGGAGTCGAAGCCTGCTTCAGCACTTCTCGAACTACAAAGGGTACGTTGGCGTCGAGTTCAATCATGTCCCGCGGCTCTACACATGTTCACAAGACAGTCAAAAGGCCACTTGTATATCCATAGCCTCAATTTCGGATGAATCACTGGAAAAGCTCAAGGGTTACCTTTAGGAGAAGCGACATCAAAGTTAGAGGTCTTGGGATCCAGTGAAGCGGTTGAAGTATCAGGCCTACAACAGAAACAACAAAAACCCAATCATCACCTGGAAGACGTTGCTCAAATTAGGATGAACCTCTCCGTGAAAGTACTTACATCGAAGCCACATGCACTACGACCTTGATGCGCGATAGAACGACCTTACAAGGTTTGGAGCTTGTGATCTTGGGCTGCTTGGCGGCCTGCTCCGGCAGCGCCTCAGGCTCGCTCTGACCCCGTTTGGAGATGCAAGTTGGCATTGCTGACGGACTCGGCTTCGCCATCAACGGAGTTTTTGGGGCTCCTGCACGGACTCCAGGGTCCTGGCGCGCCTTGGAACGAGTCTCGACCGGAGCTTCGACAAACATAGAAGATTCCGCCTTGTCTCCATGCTTGTTCTCGCTCTGCTCCGTCTCCACATCGTCGCGTGATACGTCTCCAACGTATCTATAATTTTTGATCGTTCCATGCTATTATATTATCAACTTTGGATGTTTTATTATGCATGAATATACTATTTTATATTATTTTTGGGAGCAACCTATTGACCTAGAACCCAGTGCCAGTTCCTATTTTTTCCTTGCTTTTGACCTTTTCAGATAGGAATATCAAACGAAGTCCAAACGGAATAAAACTTTCGCCGTGATTTTTTATGGAAAATATCAAAAATACGAGAAGAAAAAGATACCGGAGAGGAGTCCCGAGGAAGCCACGAGCCAGGGAGACATGCCCACCCCCCCCCCCCCCTGGGCGCGCCTGGGGGGCTCGTGACTCCCTCATGGGTCCCCCTGAATTGTTCTCGATGCTAGCTAGTCTTATAAATATAAAAACCTCCAGAAATAAACCTAGATCGGGAGTTCCGCCGCCGCAAACCTTTGTAGCCACCAAAAACCAATCGGGAGCCCATTCCGGCACCCTGCCGGAGGGGGAATCCATCTTTGGTGATCATATTCATCATCCTGATGATCTCCATGATGAGGAGGAAGTAGTCCTCCCTCGGGGCTAAGGGTATGTACCAGTAGCTATGTGTTTGATCTCTCTCTCTCTCTCTCGTGTTCTTGAGATGTCATGATCTCGATGTACCACGAGCTTTGCTACTATAGTTGGATCCTATGATGTTTTCCCCCCTCTCCCTTCTTGTAATGAATTGAGTTTCCCCTTTGAAGTTATCTTATCGGATTGAGTGTTTAAGAACACTTGATGTATGTATTGCACGTGTCTATCTGTTGTGACAATGGGATATTCATGTGAGTACTTGATGTATGTTTTGGTGATCAACTTGTGGGTTTCGTGAAATCGGGAACCTATGCATATGGGTTGGCACACGTTTTGACTCTCCGGTAGAAACTTTGGGGCACTCTTTGAAGTTCTATGTGTTGGTTGAATAGACGATTCTGAGATTGTGTGATGCATATCATATAATCATCCCACGGATACTTGAGGTGACAATGGACTATCTAGGTGACATTAGGGTCTTGGTTCATGTGTGTCCTAAGGTGTTATTCTAGTACGAACTCTAGGATAGATTTGAACGGAAAGCATAGCTTCGTGTTATTTTACTACAAACTCTTGAATAGACCGATCAGAAAGAATAACTTTGTAGTGGTTTCGTACCCGATAATAATCTCTTCATTTGTTCTCTGATATTAGTAACTCTGGAGTGACTCTTTGTTGCACGTTGAGGGCTAGTTATATGATCCAATTATGTTATCATTGTTGAGAGAACTTCACTAGTGAAAGTATGAACCCTAGGCCTTGTTTCCACACATTGCAATACCGTTCGTGCTCACTTTTATTATTAATTACCTTGTTGTTTTTATAATTTCAGTTTACAAAAACCTATATATAGTATCCATATTGCACTTTTATCACCATCTCTTCGTCGAACTAGTGCATCTATACCATTTACCATTGTATTGGGTGTGTTGGGGACACAAGAGACTCTTTGTTATTTGGTTACAGGGTTGCTTGAGAGAGACCATCTTCATCCTACGCCTCCCACGGATTGATAAACCTTAGGTCACCCACTTGAGGGAAAATTTCTACTATCCTACAAACCTCTGCACTTGGAGGCCCAACAACATCTACAAGGAGAAGGTTGCGTAGTAGACATAAAGCTCTTTTCTGGCGTTGTTGCCGGGGAGGTTAGCGCTTGAAGGTATATCTTTAGATCCTGCAATTGAATCTTTTAGTTTCTTGTTTTATCACTAGTTTAGTTTATTAATACAAAACTACTAAAAAATGGAATTAAGGTTACCTCATATGCTTCATCTTTTTAATGTCTTTCGTGAAAATGATGGAAATGAAAATTGTGCTCAAGTGCTAAAAGAAGAATTACATAGAATGCTTGGCATAAAATATGTGAATGATGAGCATGATTGCGATGTTGTTAGTATGAATTCTTTGAATACCCATGATGCTAATGATATGCAAAGCCAAAAGCTTGGGGATGCTATGTTTGATGAAGATGATCTTTTTAGTTCACCCACTTTGAATGATCAAAATTATTATGATGAAAGCATGCCCCCTATCTATGATGATTATTGTGATCATACCTATGCTATAAAGAAGAATGATAATAAACTTGTCACAATTATGAGTACCCTCTTACTGAACATTACTCTTTTAATGGGGAAACAATTCGTAGTGTTCAAGTCTTTTACGATACTCCCTCTACTATTGATGAGAATAAATTTCCTTATGTGGAGAGTAGTAAAATTTCTATGCTTGTAGATCATGAAAATATAGCTTTAGGTGCTAGTTATATTGTTGAATTCATTCATGATGCTACTGAAAATTATTATGAGAGAGGATCATATGCTTCTACATATTGCAATAATATCAAGCTTCCTCTCCATGTGTTGAAACTTTTGAGGTCATGTTTGTTTTATCTTCCTATGCTAGTTGATTCTTGCTCCAATAAATTGTTTGATCACAAAACCCCTATGCATAGGAAGTGGGCTATACTTAAATGTGCTAGTCATATGCTCCATGATGCTTCCATTATGTTTCAATCCTTATCTTTTATGTGAGCATCATTGAAATCATCATGCCTAGCTTGAAAGGCATAAAAGAAAAATGCTTGTTGGGAGATTACCCAATATGTATCCTTACTATTTTTGTGTATTCACATGATTAAGCTACTGAATTAATTATGTTTTATTGCCTTAGTTTCAAGAAACTGCCAAGTAAGCCTTTGTGATTAGTTTGGGTGATAATTGTTTGATCATGCTGAAAAAGATAGAAACTTTGCGCTCACGAAATCATTTCGAATTTCTATCCAGAGAATGCTTATAGGTTGATTCTTTTTGGTGCTGATTGATATTAAAATTGCCTTAATTTTCAAAAAAAAACATAATTTTTGGAAGTGCAGAAGTATGGTTATCCTTCAGATCATTACAGACTATTATGTTTTTGACAGATTTTGTTTTCAATGCATAGTTTGCTTGTTTTGGTGTTTCCATAGATTATATTGAGTAATATAAATTGTCTAAATGATAATATATAGTAGGCATTGTGTGGGAATATTTATGAATCTTGTCTTGACAGTACCAAAATGAAAGATTTGTCTTCATTATACTTACCCATCTCACGAAGTTCCGTTAAGTTTTGTGTTGTGAAGTTTTCAAGTTTTGGGTGAAGTTCGGATGGACAAAGGAACAAGGAGTGGCAAGATCCTATGTTTGCGGATGACCAACGCATACCAAGCCATATTCAAGGATACCAAAAAGCCTAAGCTTGGGGATGCAATGGGAAGGCATCCCCTATTTTGTCTTCAATCCATCGGTAACTTTACTTGGGGCTATACTTTTATTCACCATATGATATGTGTTTTGCTTGGAGCGTCATTTTCTTGTATTAGTACTTGGTTGCTGATTTGTATTAATGCTTTGCATCATTTAGTTCAATAAAAATGTCAAGGATAGCCTTTACCATGCTTAATTTGCAAGTTTAGGAGTTGCTGTTGCAAAACAGAAAGTTTGCTTGCAGTGCAAAAATTCCCTAGAATTTTCTGCATGTCAGAATAACTTGAAATTTGCACACAGTATGATCTCATAAATTCTCTACAGCATGTAAGATTTTCAGATTTTGTGGAGTTAAATAAGTATGGATCTTGCTGCATTCTTCACAGATTGTTCTATTTAGGTAGATTGATGTTATGTTTGCATTGTTCGCATATGTTTGCTTGTTTAATGATTCCATTTGAGGATGGGAGTATTAAATATGCAGAGGCATTTAGTATGCAATGTCAAATAATGATTTTAGTGATTTTCTACAGTAGAGGATGATAAAGTTTTGCATTGATTTATACTAACCTATCTCACGAGTTCTTGATTGAGTTTTGTGTGGATGAAGTTTTTAAGATTTCGGAAACCGTCATATGAGAGGAATTAAGGAGACACAAAAAGCTCAAGCTTGGGAATGTCCAAGTCACCCCCAATCCGTATTTCAAGAAGTCTCAAGCGTCTAAGCTTGGGGATGCCCCGGTTGGCATCCCACCTTTCTTCTACAACAATTATCGGTTAGTATCGGTTGAACCTAAGTTTTTGCTTCTTCACATGTTTCGTGCTATACTTGAAGTTTTATTTTATTTTATTTTGTTTGAATAAGGTACTTAGGATCTGAAATTATTAGATGGGAGAGTCCTCACATAGCGAAATAATTATTCAACTACTCATTGAGCTTCACTTATATCTTGTGGAGTAGTTTGTCTTTTGCTCTAGTGCTGCACTTATATCTTTGTAGAGCATTGAAATGGTTTTATTTTATAGAAATAGTTGAACTCTCATGCTTCACTTATATTATTTTGAGAGTCTTAAACATCATGGTAATTTTCTTAGGTTATGAATCTAGTCCTAATATGATGGGCATCCAAGAGGGATATAATAAAAACTTTCATATAGAGTGCATCGAATACTATAAGAAGTTTGACTCTTTGCATATAGTTTTGAGATATAAATATGGTGATATTAGAGTCATGCTAGTGAGTAATTATGAATTGGTATAAATGCTTGTGTTAGAGTTTGTGATTCCGTAACATGCAAGTATGTTGAACCGCTATGCTAGGAAGTCGGAGCATGATGTTTTTATTGATTGTCATCCTTTGTGTGGCGGCCGGGATCACGCGATGGTTAAATCCTACCAACCCTTCCCCTAGGAGCATGCATCTAGCACTTTGTTTTGATTACTAATAAAACGTTCGCAACAAGTATGTGAGTTCTCTCTGACTAATGTGAGTCCATGGTATATACGCACTCTCACCCTTCCACCATTTCTAGCCTCTCTAGTGTCGTGCAATTTTTGCCGCTGCATAAACCCACCATATACCTTCCTCAAAAAGCCACCATACCTACCCATCGTGGCATTTCCATAGCCATTCCGAGATATATTGCCATGCAACTTCCACCATTCCATTTATTATGACACGCATCATCATTGTCATACTACTTTGCATGATCATGTAGTTGACATCGTATTTGTGGCAAAGCCACCGTTACCTTTCATACATGTCACTCATGAGTCATTGCACATCCCGGTACACTGCCAGAGGCATTCATATAGAGTCATATCTTTGTTCTAAGTATCGAGTTGTAAGTAAATAAAAGTGTGATGATCATCATTATTAGAGCATTGTCCCATGCGAGGAAAGGACGGAAGATATGATTCACTCACAAGTTGGGATGGACTCCGGACTTAAAAAAAGAAAAAAGTGGCCAAAGAGCCCAAACAAAAAATGAGAGAAAAAGAGAGAAGGGAAAATGCTACTATCGTTTACCACACTTGTGCTTCAAAGTAGCACCATGATCGTCATGATAGAGAGTCTCATATATTGTCACTTTCATATTCTAGTGGGAATTTTATTATAAAACTTGGCTTGTATATTCCAATGATTGGCTTCCTCACATTACCCTAGGTCTTCGTGAGCAATCAAGTTGGATGTACACCCACTTAGTTTCTTTTTGAGCTTTCATACACCTATAGCTCTAGTGCGTCCGTTGCATGGCAATCCCTACTCACTCACATTGATATCTATAGATGGACATCTCCATAGCCCGTTGATACATCTAGTTGATGTGACCATCTCCTCCAATTTGCCTCACAAACTCCACCATATTCTATTCCACCTATAGTGCTATGTCCATGGCTCACGCTCATGTATTGTGTGAGAGTTGAAAAGGTTTGAGAAAGTAAAAGTGTGAAAACAATTGCTTGACTAAGACCGTGGTTGTTCATGATTTAAATACGTTGTGTGGGGAAGATGGAGCATAGCCAAACTATATGATATTGTAGGGATAACTTTCTTTGGCCATGTTATTTCGAGAGGACATGATTGCTTTGTTAGTATGCTTGAAGTATTATTGTTCTTATGTCAATATTGAACTTTTTTGCTTTTTATCATATGGATCTGAATATTCATGTTACAATATATGATAGGTAGCATTCCACATCAAAAATTCTTTTTTTATCATTTACCTGCTCGTCGTCGAGCAGGAATTAAGCTTGGGGATGCTTGATACGTCTCCAATGTATCTATAATTTTTTATCGTTCCATGCTATTATATTATCAACTTTGGATGTTTTATATGCATGAATATGCTATTTTATATTATTTATGGTACTAACCTATTGACCTAGAGCCGAGTGCCAGTTCCTGTTTTTCTTTGTTTTTTACCTTTTTCAGATAGGAATATCAAACGGAGTCCAAACAGAATAAAACTTTCGCCGTGATTTGTTATGGAAAATATCAAAAATACTAGAAGAAAAAGATACCAAAGAGCAGTCCCGAGGAAGCTACGAGCCAGGGAGGCGCGCCCACCCCCCTGGGCGCGCTTGGGGGGCTTGTGACTCCCTCGTGGGTCCCCCTGACTTGTTCTCGATGTCATCTCGGCTTATAAATACAGAAACCTCCAAAAATAAACCTAGATCGGGACTTCCACTGCCGAAATACTTTGTAGCCACCAAAAACCAATCGGGAGCCCATTCCGGCACCCTGCCGGAGGGGGAATTCATCTCCGGTGGCCATCTTCATCATCCCGGTGATCTCCATGACAAGGAGGGAGTAGTTCTCCCTCGGGGCTGAGGGTATGTACTAGTAGCTATGTGTTTGATCTCTCTCTCTCGTGTTCTTGAGATGTCATGATCTCGATGTACCGCGGGCTTTGGTACTATAGTTGGATCTTATGATGTTTTCCCCCCTATCCCTTCTTGTAATGAATTGAGTTTCCCCTTTGAAGTTATCTTCTCAGGTTGAGTCTTTAAGAACACTTGATGTATGTCTTGCACGTGTCTATCTGTGGTGACAATGGGATATTCATGTGAGTACTTGATGTATGTTTTGGTGATCAACTTGTAGATTTCGTGAAATCGGGAACCTATGCATATGGGTTGGCACACGTTTTGACTCTCCGGTAGAAACTTTGGGGCACTCTTTGAAGTTCTATGTGTTGGTTGAATAGACGATTCTGAGATTGTGTGATGCATATCGTATAATCATGCCCACGGATACTTGAGGTGACAATGGAGTGCCTAGGTGACATTAGGGTCTTGGTTGATGTGTGTCTTAAGGTGTTATTCTAGTACGAACTCTAGAATAGATTGAACGGAAGGAATAGCTTCGTGTTATTTTACTACTGACTCTTGAATAGATCGATCAGAAAGAATAACTTTGTGGTGGTTTTGTACCCGACAATAATCTCTTCGTTTGCTCTCCGCTATTAATGACTTTGGAGTGACTCTTTGTTGCATGTTGAGGGCTAGTTATATGATCCAATTATGTTATCATTGTTGAGAGAACTTCACTAGTGAAAGTATGAACCGCAGGCCTTGTTTCCACGCATTGCGATACCGTGCATGCTCACTTCTATTATTAATTACCTTTTTGTTTTTATAATTTCAGATTACAAAAACCTATATATACTATCCATATTGCACTTATATGACCATCTCTTCGCCGAATTAGTGCACTTATACAATTTACCATTGTATTGGGTGTGTTGGGGACACAAGAAACTCTTTGTTATTTGGTTGCAGGGTTGCTTGAGACAGACCATCTTCATCCCTATGCCTCCCACGGATTGATAAACATTAGGTCACCCACTTGAGGGAAAATTGCTACTGTCCTACAAACCTCTGCAGTTGAAGGCCCAACAACGTCTGGCGGCCTCTTGAGCTTGCGTTGGTTTTTCCCTTGAATAGGAAAGGGTGATGCAGCACAGGAGCAGAAAGTATTGCCCTCAGTTTGAGAACCAAGGTATCAATCCAGTAGGAGAATCAAGCCAAGTGTCCAGAGTACCTGCGCAAACACAAACGATCTTGCACCCAACAGTACAAAGGGGTTGTCAATCCCTTCAAGATTGATTGCAAAGTGAGATCTGAAGGCGAAAAGTGCAACGAAGTAAAAGTGTAAGGCTGAAAATATGGTGTGAAGTAGACCCGGGGGGCCATATTGTCCGAGACAAGTGTTCCGGAAATAGCTTTTCGGAAGTTTTATTCCGTTTGGACACCGTTTGAAATACTCCTTTGAAAAGGGTCAAAAACACGGAAAAAACAGGAACTGGCACTTGGCACTGAGTTAATAAGTTAGTCCCAAAAAAGATATAAAAGGCATACAAAACATCCAAAATTTGACAAGATAATAGCATGGAACCATCAAAAATTATAGATACGTTGGAGACGTATCAAGCATCCCCAAAGTTAACTCCTGCTCGTCCTCGACTAGGGAAGTGATAAAGACTGAATTTTTGATGTGGAATGCTACCTGGCATAGTTGCCCTTTCTAACTTCTTTCATGTGACATGAATGTTCAGATCCGTAAGATTCAAAACAATAGTTTTCTATTAACATGAAAACAATAATACTTCAAGCAAACTAGCAAGGTAATCATGAACTTTCGAAATAACAAGGCCAAAGAAATTTATCCCTACAAAATCATATAGTCTGGCTATGCTCCATCATCCCCACACAACTAATTTAAATCATGCACAACCCCAGTATTGGCCAAGTAATTGTTTTCACACTCTTACTTTCTCAAACCTTTTTCAACTCTCACGCAATACATGAGCGTGAGCCATGGGTATAGCACTATGGTGGAATAGAGTGTGGTGGAGGTTGTGAGACAAAAAAGGAGGAGATTTTCATATTGACTCGGTGTATCAAAGGGCTATGGAGATGCCCATTAATTGATATCAATGTGAATGAGTAGGGATTGCCATACAAAGGATGCACTAGAGCTATAAGTATGTGAAAGCTCAAAAGGAGAACTAGTGTGTGTGCATCCAACTTGCTTGCTCATGAAGACCTAGGACAATTTTGAGGAAGCCCATCATTGGAATATACAAGCCAAGTTATATAATGAAAATTCCCACAATCATATGGTGGTGACAAAACAAGAGGCTCTCAATCATGAAGAACATGGTGCTATCATGAAGCACAAGTGTGTAAAGAGATAGTAGCATTGTCCCTTCTCTCTTTTTCTCTTTTTTTTTGTTTGGGCTCTTTGGCCTCTTTTTTTCTCTTTTTTTTATGTGGGCAACTTTGGCCTCTTTTCTTTATTTCCTCACATCGGACAATGCTCTAATAATGATGATCATCACACTATTATTTACTCACAGCTCAAAGCTTAGAATGATGATGACTCTATAGGAAATGCCTCCGGAAGTGTACCGGGATGTGCAACGATTTAGCTTGGCGTATGACGTTGAAACATCTCGCTAGCTATCTTACGATCATGCAATGGCAATATGAGAGTGACGACACAAGTCACGATACGGAACGGTGGGAGTTGCATGGCAATATATCTCGGAATGGCTATGAAAATGCCATAGTAGGTAGGTATGGTGGCTGTTTTGAGGAAGGCATATGGTGGGTTTGTGCACCGGCGAAAATTGCGCGGTACAAGAGAGGCTAGCAAAGGTGGAAGGTGAAAGTGCATCTATACCATGGACTCACATTAGTCATGAATAACTCACATACTTATTGGGAAAGTTTTTATTAGTAATCGAAACAAAGTTCTAAACGCATACACCTAGGGGAAGGGTTGGTAGGTGTAAACCATCGCGATCCCGACCGCAACACAAGGGATGACAATCAATAGATCAACTATACTCCGACTTCCTAACATAGCGGTTCACCATACGTGCATGTTACGGGAATCACTAACTTCAACACAAGTATTTCTAGATTCACAACACCCTACTAAGATGACTCTTAATA
Source organism: Hordeum vulgare subsp. vulgare (assembly GCF_904849725.1). Classification (NCBI taxonomy): domain Eukaryota; kingdom Viridiplantae; phylum Streptophyta; class Magnoliopsida; order Poales; family Poaceae; genus Hordeum; species Hordeum vulgare. The sequence continues at coordinate 269,790,251 of NC_058522.1, forward strand.
TTACCAAATCCACGTCTCAAAACTAATTGAGAGGAATCAAACTTCTCTTCTACTCAATGCACATGAAGATGGAAGTTTTATTGTTTCCTCTTTGGATACCTATCACCTTTGGGACTACTTTCATAGCACAAGCCAACTACCAAGTTACGCACCGCCTTGCTCTAAAAGATCTAAGTGAAGCACATAGAGCAACATTGTCTAGCTCAAAATATATAAGTGAAGCACAAAGAGTAGTATTCTAGCAAATTCACGATGAGTGCATGTCTCTCTCAAAAAGTGTGCAGCAAGGATGATTGTGATACAACAAAAAGAAAAGACTCCTACGATACAAGACGCTCCAAGCAAGACACATATCATGTGGTGAATAAAAATATAACTCCAAGTAATGTTACCGATGGATTGAAGACAGAAGAGGGGATACCTTCCCGGGGCATCCCCAAGCTTAGGATTTTTGGTGTCCTTGAATTTGTCTTGGGATGCCTTTGGCATCCCCAAGCTTGAGCTCTTTATCCCTTTGTCCATGAGAACATCACCCAAAACTTGAAAACTTCACAACACAAAACTTAAATAGAAACTCGTGATATCATTAGCACAAGAAAACAAACTACCACCTCTTTAGGTACTGTACCAATCTTGAGTTCTATTTATATTGGTGTTAGGTTACTATATTCTCACTTTTCCATGGTTAGTACCCCCTGATACTATCCATAGTTTCATCAAAACAAGCAACCAACACAACAAAAAAGAATCTGTCAAAAACAGACCAGTCTGTAGCAATATATATACTTCGTATACTTCTGGTACCTCAAAAATTCTGTACAATTACGACCGCCTGTTCAAAAGGCATATCAACCAGCAGCAAAAATAATCAACTCAAAATACCTTTCGGAATAAAAATGAAAAATAATCTCGTGAGCGAATAGTTTCTGTCTTTTCCCAGCAGGATCAAACAACCATCACCAAAACGAGTCATAAAGGTTTTGCTTGGCTCAAACACAAAAAGAAACACAAAAACACAATAATAACAGAATTATGATGGTGTGGACGCAACAAAACAGAAAGAAAAAGTTAATTTCATTGGGTTTCCTTAAAACAAGCGCTATTGTTTAACGCCCTTTGCTAGGCATAAGGTGATGGAATCACGTATCGTCGTCTTTGGTGCTCAAACCATAAGTAGCCCTCATCAGGGATTCATACGGCAATCTTATTTTCTTTCTAGGAAAATGCTCCATGTGCTTCTTTAAAGGAAATTGAAATCTAATATTCCCTTCCTTCATATCGATGATAGCACCAATAGTCCTTAGGAAAGGTCTACCAAGAATGATAGGGCATGTAGGATTGCAATCAATGTCGAGAACAATGAAATCCATGCGTACATAGTTCCTATTTGCAATAATAAGAACATCATTGATCCTTCCCATGGGTTTCTTGACAGTAGAAACCGCAAGATGCAAATTAAGAGAAGACTCCTCAATCTCATTAAAGCCTAGAACATCACATAAAAACTTTGGAATCGCAGAAACACTAGCACCCAAAGCACACAAAGCATTACATTCATAGTTTTTTATTTTGATTTTGATAGTAGGTTCCCACTCATCATGAACCTTTCTAGGGATAGAAACTTCCAACTCAAGTTTCTCTTCAAGAGATTTTATCATGGCTTCGACGATATGATTGGTAAAGGCCTTGTTTTGGCTATAAGCGTGTGGAGAGTTTAGCATGGATTGCATCAAGGAAATGCATTCAATCAAGGAGCAACTATCATAATTGAATTCCTTGAAATCCAAAGTAGTAGTTTCATTACTACTCAAAGTTTTGATATCTTCTACTCCACCTTTAATGCTTTTAGGATCAAGATAGATGGACTCCGAATCATTGGGGCGTTTTTCAACCAAAGTGGATTCATATCCAGCCCCATCATCGTTAGGTTTGACACTAGAAAACAAGGATTCAATGGGAGTCACACCAAGCACTTTAAGATATTTGTGATTCTTATCACGAGAACACGCCGTCTTAAGCCATTCATGTCTAGCACGAATTTGGGCGGTTCTTTCTTTGCTCGCACTCATGGAAAAACGCATAGCTTTCAAAGTTCCATCCATATTGATCTTGGGAGGAGCACATCTAACTTTCAAAGCATCAATATCACTAGACATTCAATCAACGCTCCTAGCCAAATCGTAAATTTTGAGTACTTTTTCCTCTATGGACGCATTGAAAATCTTTTGCGAGTTGATAAACTCTTTGATATTACTCTCTAGATTTCTTCTATAGCGTCCAAGGGCATATCATTTGCGAGTTGATAAACTCTAAAATTAACGTCCAAGCTCGCGTTGCTACTCTCAATCAAGGAAGTCAAGGGCATATCACTAGGATCTAAAGGAGAACATCTACTAGGAACCAAATTCATTAACTCATCCATCTTAGCACTCAACGAGTTAATTTCTTCTATAGCGTCTACCTTTTTACTAGTAGGTGACCTTTTAGTGTTCCACTGAGAGTAGTTTGTCATGATATTGTCTAGGAGTTTTGTGGCCTCTCCTAATGTGATTTCCGTGAATGTTCCACCTGAGGCGGAGTCCAAGATATTTCTAGAAGCGAAATTCAAGCCAACGTAAAAGATTTGTATAATCATCCAAAGACTCAAGCCATGAGCAGGACAATTTCTAATGATCAATTGCATTCTGTCCCAAGATTGTGCAACATGTTCATGATCAAGTTGCTTAAAATTCATGATATCATTACGGAGAGATATAATCTTAGCCGGCGGAAAATACTTGGATATATAAGCATCTTTGCACTTGTTCCAAGAATCAATACTATTTTTGGGCAAAGACGAAAACCAAGTTTTTGCTCGAACTCGCAACGAGAAACGAAAAAGCCTCAGTTTAATCACATCATTATCCACATCTTTCTTCTTTTGCATATCGCAAAGCTCAATGAAGGTATTAAGATGGGATGCAGTATCTTCACTAGGAAGGTCAGAGAATTGCTCTTTCAAAACAAGATTCAGCAAAGTTGCATTGATTTCGTATGATTACGCACTAGTGGCGGGAGCAATCGGAGTACTAATAAAATAATAATTATTAGTATTCGAGAAGTCACAAAGTTTGGTGTTTTCAGTCATGATGACTTCAGCAAGCAAACAAGCACACAAGCAAACAGAAAACAAGCGAGAGAAAGGGCGAACGAAAAAGGCAAATATTTTTGTAAATTTTTGTTTTTCAGAAGTGGGGGAGAGGAAAACGAGAGGTAAAAAAGTAAATGCAAGAGATGAGTTTGCGACACTTACTTGGATGAGCTTCACCTAGAACTTGATCCTCCCCGGCAACGACGCCAGAAATCCTTCTGCTACAGCGCCAGTAATCCCCGGCGGCCTCTTCAGCTTGCATTGGTTTTTCCCTTGAAGAGGAAAGGATGATGCAGCACAGGAGCAGTAAGTATTTCCCTCAGTTTGAGAACCAAGGTATCAATCCAGTAGGAGAATCAAGCCAAGTGTCCAGAGTACCTGCGCAAATAGAAACGAGCTTGCACCCAACGCTATAAAGGGGATGTCAATCCCTTCAAGATTGATTGCAAAGTGAGATTTGAAGGCGAAAAGTGCAACGAATTAGAAGTGTAAGGCTAAAAATATGGTGTGAAGTAGACCCGGGGGCCATAGTGTTCACTAGAGGCTTCTCTCATAATAGCAAATATTACGGTGGGTGAACAAATTACTGTCGAGGAATTGATAGAACCGCGCAAAGTCATCACGATATCTAAGGCAATGATCATACATATAGGCATCACGTCCGAGACAATTAGACCGATACTTTCTGCATCTATTACTATTACTCCACACATGAACCGCTATCCAGCATGCATCTAGTGTATTGAGTTCATGACAAAAGAGTAACGCCTTAAGCAAGATGACATGATGTAGAGGGATAAACTGAAACCAATGATGTAAACCCCATATTTTTACCCGTGACGGCAACAACACGATGCGTGCCTCGCTACCCCTTCTGTCACTGGGTGAGGTTACCGTACGGTATGAACCCAAAACCAAGCACTTCTCCCATTGCAAGAATCATAGATCAAGTTGGCCAAACAAATCCCACAACTCGAAGAGAATTACAAGGATATGAAATCATGCATATAAGAGATCAGAAGAAGAATCCACACCTCATAGATAATCTGATCATAAATCCACAATTCATCCGATCTCGACAAACACACCGCAAAAGAAGATTACATCGGATAGATCTCCATGAAGATGACAAACACACCGCAAAAGAAGATTACATCGGATAGATCTCCATGAAGATCATGGAGAACTTTGTATTGAAGATCCAAGAGAGAGAAGAAGCCATCTAGCTACTAGATATGGACCCGTAGGTCTATGGTGAACTACTCACGCATCATCGGAGAGGTCATGGTGTTGATGAAGAAGGCCCCCGTATCTGAATCCCCCCTCCGGCAGGGCACCAAAACGTGCCCCAGATGGGATCTTGCGGAGACAGAAGCTTGCGGCGGCGAAAAAGTATTTTCGTGGATCTCTCGCGCAGTTTTGGATTTTTCCTGAATTTATAGGCGGAAGAGGTAGGGCAGACAAGCCACAGGGGGGCCACAAGCCTGCTAGGCGCGGGCCCCCTGGCCGCGCCTAGGGGGCTTGTTGGGTCCCATGGTGGCCTCTGCCTTGGTTCTCAAGTCCCGTGCGTATCTTCTGTTCCGGAAAAAATCTTTTCGGAAGTTTTATTCCGTTTGGACACCGTTTAAAATCCTCCTCTGAAAAGGGTAAAAAACCCGAAAAAAACAGGAACTGGCACTTGGAACTTAGTTAATAACTTAGTCCCAAAAAGATATAAAAGGCATACAAAACATCCAAAGTTTGACAAGATAATAGCATGGAACCATCAAAAATTATAGATACGTTGGAGACGTGTCAACCAGCCCTGTAAAAGCCTGCCGAATGAAGGAAGAAAAATGACAAACGGGAGTTGAGAAAACGAACAAATTCACTCGGTACTAATTCTCAATGGCTTACCTCATTCGGCAGCTACTCCGCCAAGAAAAGAGGCACCTGCCTAGTGCCCGTGGGGTTGTCCCTCACTAGAGTAATTGCCTTGAGTTTATTCTCCAGCGCCTCTTCCCCGATCTCCTCAGGATGGAATCGGGTCGGATCATTCGACCCTTCGTATTTCCACGTTGGATGGACTCTCGCCTGGAGAGGTTGGATCCTTTGCTGGACGAAGACTTCCAGGAGGTCCATCCTATTCACACCTTTCAGGATCAAGGCAACTACCGCCATCATCAAGATATCTACATCGGTCTTCTCCTCATTGGACACGGTCAAGGAAGGAGCCATCTCGATCCTATCAACACTATAGGGAGGGAGGCCCGAATGACCCTCACCGACTGGGACGTGTTGGCAATAAAACAGGGATCCTGCTAGTTCTTCACCGAATCTGGGAAACTCATCTGGGGAAGCTACTCTTGCCCCTGAGTTGAATGCCTAAACCTCCACAAAGCTACGCCACATTGGTTCTCCCCCGATGGGGAAGACTTCTTCCCGGTCATCACTCAAAACATGAACAAGCGATTGAACAACCCCCAATGCGGGTGACACCCGAGGAAATTCTCGCACAGGGACACAAATGCGGCTAGGTACGAGACAACATTGGGGGGAAGGTGGCGGAGCTCAGCCCCGAAGAAACCAAGAAACGCTCGGAAAAAGGGATGCAGAGGCAAAGAAAAACCTCTCTCGATGTGGGTGACTAGGAGCACTCGCTCGTTGTTCCGAGGCGCGGGGTTCTAGCTCGCCATCCTCGGGAAGACGCCAGCTCCCCTGGGCGACCAGTCCTTTGCTCTCTAGCTCCAACAACCGCCCCTCCGAGACTGGGGATGACATCCAATCACCTTGGATCCATCCTCGCGGAAGCGCTCCGGTGCTTGAAGAGGATCCGCGCGACCCTTTCTTGGCCCTCTAAGCCTTCGCCGTCTCTACCTTCACCATGTTGTGCGGCGAAGAAGTTGGGGCTGGGAATCGCCGGGGGTAGCCAACAGTTCTTGCCCTTGGTGGTAAGAGGGGGACTGGAGTTGGAAAGGACCTTGATCTGATGTGCGGTCTCCTCTCCCTTCCACCATGCACCTTAGATACCCAACGGGAATATTCCCCGTCAAGTACTTCGCCGGCCCGAGGAAGATCCGCAGTATCCCAAGGATGGCACACACTATAGCATGACATCGACATCATGGGCAAGAAAATCGGGCATCGCCCCACTACCTCCACTACCCGCATCTCCGCTAAAACCGCTGCCCCCACGCGCGCTTCTTCAATTCAAAAAGCTACGGGAAAAACCGTCCCACCTCATATCCCGCATGGATTTCGTATCCACGGCATTTGACGGGGTGAGCCGAATGTTCTTTTCGCTTGTCCCTCCGTGGCACCCCGATCATTCAAGTAACCAATGAAGACGACCTGGTAATCCATACCTCAATGCAAGTGGGGATCTGTCCCAACTCACCGATTGGGCACACAGAGCTCAGAGGTCTTGTTTTCCCAATTCATGGAATCTATCTTCCCGAAAGATAGTCGATCACTACCGACTGTGGGTACACCTGTATGGCGAGGCAATCGTAATTCATCACTCTTGAATCTGTGGAGGTTTGTCGAGAGTCCGAATGACGCAGACCTGAGCTACAACCCAAGCATCTCCAAAACTCCGGAGATGTCTAAGGAAGTCATTCACTCAGTCTACAAAACCTCAACCGATTCGGGGGCTATTGATGGGGTTGTACATTAGGGTTAGGCCTACGGACCTGCTTCCCTAGGTCCACCTAGGACCCCTTACGGACATGAGTGTCCTTCAAGTCTCACATGTAGTCTCTTCCTCCCTCGCTACAACATACCGTCACTCGGCGTGCCTAAAGTCCCTCGGACCGCCTTGTGTCACTTAGATGCATCGAGACACTCGAACCACGGCAAGGTGAATGCATAGAAGAGACCGCAACGGCTAAGGACTTAATCCATCACATGAAGTGTAGTGAAGACCCACATTACCAGTAAAGCCAAGAGTTATAGCTGCCGTTTCTAGTAACTTCCGTATTTATTAGCATTAAATCACCTTGTAATGAAGCTCAGCCGGTCGTGGCGTACACTATATAAGCCACTACCGGGCTCTAGGTCAAGGATTCAATACCTTGCAATCTTTCATACCCCATAAGAAAATGTCAGCCTCAGGGCTGGAGACGTAGGGCTGTTACCACTCGCGAGTGGAGCCTGAACTCGTACATCCGAGTGTATCTACTACACCTAGTTAGACTTTGCCCCTCCATTCATACCACTAGGTACTATTGTTAGGGTCATTCCCACGACAGTTTCTATAATTTCCTCACCGCTGCAGCGTGGTATGTTATTTTTGGTTAGAAGGAATCTGGCCCAGAAGTGTTGGATTGTCTCCCCTTGCTGTTGCGTGACACACAGCAGGACCCGTCTATTGGGTTTCTTTGACTTTTTCAGAGAGGTTTTGAGTTGGGAAGCGGGTTGGAAAAAATACAACCTCCTTGTAGGATATGAATTCCTAGTTTTGATGGTTGTGTCTAGTACCATCGTGAAGTCCGACGTGCTAGGCTCAATATCCGAATTACCTACCGGAAATGGCTGGTCACACTCCAAATTGAGTTCAGGGTGAAGCTCGGATTCTAAACTAGTGCGGCGATCCAGAATACTGGAAATCGGGACATAAACCGTCCTAAGCCCCAGCGACCGAGAAGGCGAACCTTTAGCCGGGTCCTCAAGGGTGGCAACCAAGTGCGTGATAGGTGGGACATGAATTTCTTTGTGGTCGCATTTCATCCTCATCTGTTCATATACCAATCGTTGGTCGTTTGACATCCCCATGGTCCGAATACGGTTGGCAACTCGTTCAAATCCTTAATGTCTCTCGCGTCCATGTTTTCAGAATACATGGGGTCGACCCGTATTGCCACTGTTTTTGGGATGTTTAGTGTCGCATCAAGGTGGCATTCATCTGAAGATGAACTGGGTATGTGATGACCCGCAAGTCAGAGTGTCGAACCCAACAAGGAGCGGAAGGAAATGACAAGCGGTTTTCAACAAGGTAATTTGTGCAAGCACTGAAATTGCGGTAACATGTTGTTTGAAATTAAGGTAATTGTAACAAGTGACAAGTTGCAATAGTAGCAATTGGTGCAACAAGGTAGACCAATCCTTTTGTGGAAAAAGACAGGCCAAAACAGATTCTTATAATAGGCAAATCTTTCTTGAGGGCACACAGGAATTTCAGCTAGTCACTTTCCTCATGTTGGGTTAATTCGCGTTCGGTATTCTGATAATTTGATATGTGGGTGGACCGGTGCTTGGGTGTTTTTCTTACTTGAAGAAACCTCCCACTTATGATTAACCCTCCCACAAGCATCTTCAACTACAAGAAAAGTATTAAGAATAATTCTAACCACTGCATTAAACATAGGGATCAAAATAAGCCCCTTATGAAGTAGTGCATAGACTCGAGTTTAAGTTTATGTCACTCTCGCAACCCATCCTCTAATTACTACTCCACAATGCATTCCCTTAGGCCCAAAATATAAAGAAGTGTTATGTAGTCGACATTCACATAACACCACTTAGGGAATCACAACATTCATATCATCAAAATATCAAATGAATATCAACTTCACATGACTACTGGCAACATGATTTCTAACGTGGCCTCAATAACAAAAGTAAATATTCACAAGTGGTAAACATTTTCATGATCAGAGGGGTATTATATAGCATAATGAATCTGCACATATGATCTTCCACAAAATAAACCATAAAGCATCAACTACAAGATGTAATTAACACTACTAGACACACCCCGGGTACCAATCCGAGGTTTCGGTACAAGATTGAGTACAAGAGATGAACTAGGGTTTTGAGAGGAGTTGGTGGTGATGAAGATGTTGATGAAGATTGGCGTCCCTAAGATGAGAGGGTTGTTGGTGATGACGGTGGCCTCGATTTCTCCCGCTGGGAGGGAAGTTTCTCCGACAGAATCGCTAAATCGGAGGGAAAAGGTGCTCCTGCCCAGCTTTCATCTCGAGACGGTGGCGCTTTGTCTCGAAAGTCATGTACTGAATTTTTTAGGTCGAAGGAGAATTTGTACCACAAGACGGGCATCAGAGGTGGGCCAGGTGGCCCAGTAGACATCATGCCACGCCAGGGGTGCCTCGCGCGCCCTCGTGTCTATTGGCCGACTGGTAGCCCCCTCCGACACTTCTTCGTTCCTGTATTTTTTATTAAAAAATAATTTTCCATAAATTTTCGGCCCAATTGGAGATGTGCAGAATAGGTAGATCTGACGTAGTGTTTTCAGGTCCAGAATTCCATTTGCTGGCATTCTCCCACTTGATGTAAACCTTGCATATTATGAGAGAAAAGGCATTAGAATTACTCCATCAAGTGGAAAAATGCATAAGAACACTTTAAATAACAGTAAGAAAACATGATGCAAAATGTATGTATCAACTTCCCCAATATTAGACCTTGCTTGTCCTCAAGCCAAAGCCGATATCGAAAATCACGACCACATGTTTTGAGAGAGAGTTGTCAATAAAAACAAAATATGGACATAGAAGCATCATGCTTATTATTATAACATCAAATAAAACTTTGTAAAATATTTCATCACAACATTCTCATCATATAACTTTTATCGTAAAGGCTTCTTATGAACAAGTAGCAATTTATCACAACATTGAAGTAGGAGGCATAAACTCTATTGAAAACTAACAAACTGTGTTCTCAGTCAACTTTGCAACACAATTCATCATATTTTCAGGAAGGGTCACATATCAGAGCTTTTAAGCAAGTCTACATACTCAACCATCATTTAGTCTTCTATGATTGCTAACACTCACCGCATACATATGAGGAAAAAGTTTCAACCAAACACAAATAAAGATAGGGGAATATATTGTTGCCTCCCAACCTATTCACCTCAAGGGTGATGTCAACAATAATAATTCATACCCACCCTCATTCACCTGGATATATATGATAGATCTTTTCCTACCACATGATGCTTGCCAAAGAGAAGATAAAGGAAGTAGAGGAAAATACTTCGACTCTTGCACAAAAGTAAATACATAAAGGTAAAAGATAGGCCCTTCATAGAGGTAAGCAGAGGTGGTCATGTGCTTTTGGTTGTATGCTAAATCTCTTAGTGCAAAGAAACGTCAAGTTATATTGCCCCTTGTGATGGCAACGTTTATTATGAAGTTTGTTGGCTTTATTATCGCCATCACAAGTTTGTACAACACTTAATTTCCCTTACTCCAAATGATCAAACATGTTACTTTGCTTTGTGCACCGATGACAACTTACTTGAAGAATCTTACTCAATCCATAGGTAGGTATGGTGGACTCTTGAAACATAGGTTTGGATTTAAGGTTTTGGATGGAAAAGTAGTATCTCTACTCAGTGTGGAGTTTTTGTCTAGCAAAGGTATTGGGAAAACACCACATGTTAGAGTATCTATAACAATATAACTTCTACGTGAATGTGAACAAGCATAAATCATTAGTTGTCTTCCTTGTCCAATGTCAACACTTTTGCCATATTATAAGTGATGAGGGCTCATAATGACTAAATATGCCATGGATAGTGTATTTGCATGTATATCTTCTCTTAGCTTATTAATTCTTTCAAGTGTTGCATCACCGACCAATGTTATGTTTGTCACCCTTCAACAAATTTTACCACTTAAACTTTTCGTTATGTGATGTCACTACTTAGTATAAGATTGGCATATGATCTTTTTTTATTATTTTACTTTATTTTGATTGCAGCAAGAAAGTAGAGAAGCAAAACACAAACTAAACTTTATTATATAACTCTCACTCGATTACATAGATAGATAGATAGATCATGAAACTAGCACTCAAAAGTAAAGAGATAGGACTAAACTTTATTTGACTAGATTTTAGAATAGCTAAAGATCAAACTAGGATGTATAAAGATAAAGGAGGGTGATGGTGATTCGATACCGGAGTGGCTCCCCAAGCTTAGGACAAGCCAAGGGGAGTGCCCATAACCGTGTACTCAAGTCTCCTTCCTTCATTGTGATGATGGTAGATTCTTGATAATGATGCCCCTCAGGATACGATTTTCCTCCTTGAGTTCCATTATTTCCTTACGTAGCTTTCCGGTGACAGTTAAAGCACTGTCCACCCACGGATGTATCCTAGCTGTGGGGGAAAAGAAACACTCTTTCTCAAGTTATTATAAAAGATGAACTTAGCATTGGGAGGTTTAACCGAATCTGGCAGGACTCAGCTCGTGAATTCCTCTAGCTAGCCCTCAGATTTAAGGGGAGAAGTGAATTCCTCTTTGATAGTTTCTTTTGATTCCTCCTTTTCATCTCCATTTTCATCAGCCAAGCATATTCTTCTATGCTGTTGGAGGACGAGGAAGACATGATGCCCGACTTGATAATTTTCATAGAAAAACAACACGAAACAAGAACACGGGATTTCTCCATGGTATTGGGGTCAAATCATCGGGAGATATATGTAATGAATTTTTATACAGGGGATTACGTGCTCCACAAGAAAACAGAGCTAGGAAGGTACCCGATGGGCCCACTAGACATCTGGCCGCGCCATGGGGGGCTGGCGCGCTTTGTGTCTAGTGGACAGGTGGGTTGCCTTCTCATGTGTTTATCAGTTTACTAAATTTTCTAAATTTCCAAAACTGCCAAAAATATTTTTGCGCATTTTTTTGAGCCCGTTTACTTACTGTATCACATATCTCTTAAATTTAAAGGTTCTCGAGTGTTATGGAAGGTATCCCTAATGTGCTCCTCCCGTGTCATGGTTTGGATAATATTTGTTTCTACATTAATTGGTGTACCTGAGATATAATGCTTTATTCTTTGTCCATTTACGACCTTCGGGTTAGTGCCTTCGGGATTATTGATTTTAATATTTCCAGACCACTAAACTTCTTCGATGATATATGGTCCTTCCCATTTGGAGAGAAGTTTTCCTGCAAAGAATCTAAGACGAGAATTGTACAATAGAACATATTCACCAACTTTGAATTCTCGCTTTTGGATTATGTTTTCATGCCATCTTTTAACTTTTTAATTGAATAGTTTGTCATTTTCATAAGTTTGAGTTCTACATTCATCTAATGAGCTAATATCAAATAACCTATTTTCACTAGCAAGTTTGAAATCATAGTTGAGTTCTTTAATTGACCAATAAGCTTTATGTTCTAGCTCAAGAGGTAAATGACATGCTTTCCCATAAACCATTTTAGAAGGAGACATACCCATCGGATGTTTATAACGTGTTCTATAGGCCCACAATGCATTATCTAATTTCTTAGACCTATTGATAGTCTTCCACAATATTAAAATTATTTCTATATTGGTTAATTCTACTTGATCATTAAACTCAGGATGATAGGGAGATGGAATTCTATGGTTAACATCATATCTAGCAAGCGGCTTTCGGAAAATCCTATGAATAAAATGTGAACCACCATGAGTAATTAAATATTTAGGGACTCCAAAACATGGGAAAATAACTTCCTTAAGCATCTTAATAGAGGTGTTATGATCAGCACTATTAGTTGGAATAGCTTCTACCCATTTAATGACATAATCAACAACAACCAAAGTATGTGTATCCCATTAGAGGAAGGAAAAGGTCCCAAATAGATCAATAACAAGTGAATAATTCATAGGTATTTCCTAACGTATACTAATATTACCATTTCTTTGACATTCATGAAAAGAGAGGACAAACATATAATCATCTTTGAAAAGAGTAGGCCAATAAAATCTAGACTGTCATACAATGTGTGCAGTTCTATCTCCCGCATGGTGTCCTCCATAAGCCTCAGAGTGACACTTCTGAAGGATTCGTTCCTGTTCATGCTAAGGTATACAACGTCTAATAATACCATCTACTCCCTCTTTATAAAGATGTCGGTCATCCCAGAAGTAATGTCTTCAATCAAAGTAGATTTTTTCATTTCTTGATATGTGAAACTAGGTGGTATGTATGTAGCAACAATGTAATTCGAATAATCAGCAAACCACGGAGTATTATGAGAAACATTGACCATAGCTAGTTGTTCATCAGGAAAGCTATCATCATAGGTAGTGGGTCATCAAGAACATTTACTAACCTAGACATGTTATCAGCTACAGGGTTCTCAGCTTCTTTCCTATCAATGATACGCAAATCAAATTCTTGTAGTAAGAGAACCCACCTAATAAATCTATGCTTAGTGTCGGGGATATAACCCCAGGACGTTACCCACCCGTAAAGGGCCAGGTCAAATCATAGGAAGAGACAAGAAGATGGGCTGGTAAATTTATCGAGTAGATCAACTTATGGCCCAACACTAGGAGATGGTGACACAAGGCCCACAAGGGAGAAGATGCCAGGAGTTTTCCCTAAACTTGGGAAGTAAGATAAGATAGATTTATAGTAAGTCACATGTGTTTATTTGACCTAGACTCAGTTGTAAACTCGAGGCCTCTACATGTATGTAAAGGAGATCCCTCGAGTCAGAAAGATCAGGTAAGAAACTCTCGAGAGCTAGGTTAGCGATTCTGGATCCTTGTAATCGAGATATCCATCAATATGGACACAAAATCAGAATGTAGGATTTACCTCCATTGGAGGGACAGAACCTGGGTAAATTCGTCTCTCATCCTCAAGCAACCCCTTCGAGTCGCCACACCATGACGATGGCCAGACCACTAAGTCCAATCTCGAGGATATCAGCCGTGAAAAAACCACGAGAGTCGGCGCCCACCATGGGAAAATTGCAAGGTGGAGTTGAGTTCTCGGAGGGAGCTCTTTCAGGGTTCGAGGGCTATGTGGCAGGTCAGATGACCAAGAGTCGCCACGAGAAGATCTACATCGACGATTCGAGTTGGGGCCATGACGCCAACTCAATCTACTACGGGTATCGAGTCCCCTTCGACAAGATCCACATCTTCGTGGGCAAGTTTAACCAAACAATGCCCAAGCTGGACATCTATGCCAACAACATCGTGTCGGCTCGTCGTAATCATTCCACCTAGAGCAGGAATAATTGGAGCCACGCCGTGGCAAAAAATGGTAGTTTAGCCCATCGTCACACAGACATGGACGTTGAAGGCCGAAGGACTAATAAGAGAAAATGATTAGAATCTGAGTCAGAATCTATGGTCAGTACCAACTCTCATTCCAAAAACCAGTGGCGGAGCAAGCGTCCTAAGGATCATCAGACGAGCAACATGCCCGACTATGAGGCCTGATACGTCTCCAACATTTCTATAATTTTTGATGGTTCCATTCTATTATCTTGTCAACTTTGGATGTTTTATATGCATGAATATGCTATTTTATATCTTTTTTGGGACTAACCTATTAAATCACTGCCTCGTGCCAGTTTTTGTTTTTTTCCGTGTTTTTGACTTTTTCAGAAAAGAATATTAAATGGAGTCCAAATGGAATAAAACGGGTGGGATGATTTTTTCCATAACAGAAGATACGCAGGGGACTTGAGAACAACGGCTGGAGACCTTGCGAGAGGTCACAAGACCCCTAGGCGCGCCCTAGGGGGGCTCGCCTGGCAGGCTTGTGTTCCCCACGTGCCTCCTTTGCCCTACCTCTTTCTCCTATAAATTCTCTAAAATCCTGAAACCAAAGAAGAGAGCCACGGAAATACTTTTCCGCCGCCGCAAGCTTTTGTCTCCACAAGATCCCATCTAGGGACCATTCTCGTGCCCTGCCGGAGGGGGATTCAGACGCGGAGGGCTTCTTCATCAACACCATTGCCTCTCCGATGATGCATGAGTAGTTCACCACAGACCTTAGGGTCCATAGCTAGTAGCTAGATGGCTTCTTCTCTCTCTTGGATCTTCAATACAAAGTTCTCCATGATCTTCATGGAGATCTATCCGATGTAACATTCTTTTGCGGTCTGTTTGTCGAGATCCAATGAATTTTGTATTTATGACCAGATTATCTATGAATATTATTTGAGTCTCTTCTGATCTCTTTTATGCATGATTTCGTATCCTTGTAATTCTCTTCGAGTTATGGGTTTCGTTTGGCCAACTTGATCTATAATTCTAGCAATGGGAGAACTGCTTGGTTTTGGGTTCATACCGTGCAGTGTGCTCACCAAGTGACAGAAAGGGTAGCGAGGCACGCATCGTGTTGTTGCCATCAAGGGTAAAAAGATGGGGTTTATATCATATTGCATGAATTTATCCCTCTACATCATGTCATCTTGCTTAAGGCGTTACTCTATTTTTATGAACTTAATACACTAGATGCATGCTGGATAGCGATCGATGTGTGGAGTAATAGTAGTAGATGCAGAAAGTATCGGTCCACTTGTCTGGGACGTGATGCCTATATGTATGATCATTGCCTTAGATATCGTCCTGACTTTGCACGATTTTATCAATTGCATGACAGTAATACGTTCACCCATCGTAATTCTTGCTATCATGAGAGAAGCCTCTAGTGAACACAATGGCCCTCGGGTCTACTTCACATCCTATATTCAGATATACAAAAAATACCAAAAATACTTTGTCGCAATTTTCATATTCAGATCTCACCTTTCAAATAATCGTGGAGGGATTGATAACCCCTTTTTCGCATTGGGTGCAAGTTTGTTTCTTTTTGCGCAGGTACATTGGTGCCTCATCTTGATACTCCTACTGGATTGATACCTTGGTTCTCAAACTAAGGGAATATGTATTGCTACTTTGCTGCATCACCCTTTCCTATTCAAGGGAAAAACCAACGCAAGCTCAAGAGGTAGCAAGAAGGATTTCTGGCGCCGTTGCCGGGGTGTATTCAAGTGAAGCATACCAAGTAACTATCGCAAACTCATCTCTTGCATTTACATTATTTACCTTTTGCCTCTCGTTTTCCTCTCTCCCACTTTTGAAAAAACAAAACTTACAAAAATATTTGCCTTTTTCGTTCGCCCTTTTCTTTCGCTTGCTTTCTGTTCGCTTGTGTGCTTGTCTGCTTGCTAAGTCACCATGTCTGAAAACACCAAATTGTGTGACTTCTCGAATACTAATAACAATGATTTTATTACTACTCTGATTGCTCCCGCCACTAGTGCGGAATCATATGAAACCAATGCTGCCTTGTTGAATCTTGTTATGAAAGAGCAATTTTACGGCCTTCCCAGTGAAAATGCCGCATCCCATCTTAATACCTTCATTGATTTATGTGATATGCAAAAGAAGAAAGATGTGGATACTGTTATGATTAAATTGAAGCTATTTCCGTTCTCATTATGAGATCTAGAAAAAACTTGGTTTTCATCTTTACCCAAAATTAGTATTGATTCATGGAACAAGCGTAAAGATGCCTTTATATCCAAGTATTTTCCATCGGCTACGATTATCTTTCTCCGTAATGATATCATGAATTTTAAGCAACTAGATCATGAACATGTTCCACAATCTTGGGAGAGAATGAAATTGAGGATTAGAAATTGTCCTGCTCATGGCCTGAGTCATTGGATGATTATACAAATTTTCTATGCTGGTTTGAATTTTGCTTCTAGAAATATCTTGGATTCCGCCTCTGGTGGAACTTTTATGGAAATGACACTAGGAGAAGCCATAAAACTCCTAGATAATATCATGACAAACTATTGTCAATGGCACACTGAAAGGTCACCTACTAGTAAAAAGTGCATGCTATAGAAGAAATTAACTATTTCAGTGCTAAGATGGATGAGTTAATGAAGTTGTTTGCTAGTAAAGGTGCTCCTCTAGATCCAAATGATATGCCTTTGTCTTCCTTGATTGAGAATTGCAATGAAAGTTTGGATGTTAATATTGTTGGTAGGAATAATTTTGGTAACAACAATTCTTATAGAGGTAACTTTAATCCTAGGCCTTTTCCTAGTAATCCCTCTAATAACATTGGCAGTTCCTACAACAATGCTCATGCAAATTATAATAAATTACCCTCTGATATTGAGAGTAATATTAAAGAGTTATCAATTCGCAAAAGATTTTCAATGCGTCCATAGAAGAAAGACTGCTTAAAATCGATGACTTGGCTAGGACCGTTGATAGATTGTCTCTTGATATTGATACTTTGAAACTGAGATGTGCTCCTCCCAAGATTAATATGGATGAAACTTTGAAAGCTACGTGTGTTTCCATGAATGAGAGTAAAGAAAGAACCGCCCAAATTCGTGCTAGACATGAATGGCTTAAAAAGGCGTGTTCTCATGATGAGAATCACGAAGATCTTAAAGTGCTTGGTGTGACTCCTATTTAATCCTTGTTTTCTAATGTCAATCCTAATGATGATGGGGCTGGATATGAATCCACTTTGGTTGAGAAACACCCCAATGATTCGGAGTCTATTTATCTTGATGCTAAAAGCACTGAAAGTGGAGTAGAGGATATCAAAACTTTGAGTAGTGATGAAATTACTACTTTGGTTTTCAAGGAATTTAATTATGATAGTTTCTCTTTGATTGAATGTATTTTCTTGATGCAATCCTTGCTAAACACTCCACATGCTTATAGCCAAAATAAGGCTTTTACCGATCATATCGTTGATGCTATGATGAAATCTCTTGAAGAGAAACTTGAGTTAGGGATATCTATTCCTAGAAAACATCATGATGAGTGGGAACCTACTATCAAAATCAAGTTTGAAAATTATGAATGCAATGCTTTGGGTGATTTGGGTGCTAGTGTTTCCGCTATTCCAAAGTCCTTATGTGATGTTCTAGGCTTCAATGAGATTGATGAGTGCTCTCTTAATTTGCATCTTGCGGATTCTACTATTAAGAAACCTATGGGAAGGATCAATGATGTTCTTACTATTGCAAATAGGAACTATATGCCCATAGATTTCATTGTACTTGATATTGATTGCAATCCGACATGTCCGATCATTCTTGGTAGACCTTTCCTTAGGACTATTGGTGCTACTATCGATATGAAGGAAGGGAATATTAGATTTCAATTTCCATTAAACAAGAGCATTGAACACTTTCCTAGAAATAAAATAAGATTCCCTTATGAATCCATGATGAGAGCTACTTCTGGTTTGAGCACCAAAGATGACGATACTTGATTCTATCGCCTTATGCCTAGCTTAGGGCGTTAAACGATAGCGCTTGTTGGGAGGCAACCCAATGAATAAATTTATTTTTTCTTTTTGCTTTCTGTTTTGTTGTGTACACACCATCATAATTATGTTATGATTGTGTTTTTTATGTTTTTTTAGTGTTTGTGACAAGTAGAACCTTTATGATTAGTTTTGGTGATAGTTGTTTAATCATGTAGAAAAAGACACAAACTTTGTGCTCATGAAATTATTTTTAGTTCCTATCCAGAAAGAGATTTTGAGTTGAATATTTTTGCTGATGATTGATATGTGAATTGCCCTAATTGTCATAATTGTTCATAATGTTTGGGTTACCAGAGGTATACGAAGTATACATATTGCTAGAGACAGGTCTGTTTTTCACAGATTCTGTTTTTGTCGTTTTGATTGCTTATTTTGATGAAACTATGGTTAGTATCGGGGGGTACTAGACATGGAAAAGTGAGAATATAGTTATATAACATTAACCTAAATATAAATCAAGTTTACTACAGTACCTAAAGAGTTCGTGGTTTGTTTTCTTATGCTAATGATATCGCGAGTTTCTGTTTAAGTTTTGTGTTGTGAAGTTTTCAAGTTTTGGGTGATGTTCTTATGGACAATGGAATAAAGAGTGGAAAGAGCTTAAGCTTGGGGATTCCCAAGACATCCCAAGACAAATTCAAGAACACCAAAAAGGCTACTCTTGGGGATGCCCCGGGAAGGCATCCCCTCTTTCGTCTTCAATCTATCGGTAACGTTACTTGGAGCTATATTTTTATTCACCACATGATATGTGTTTTGCTTGGAGCGTCGTGTATTATAGGAGTCTTTGCTTTTTGTTTTCTCACAATCATCCTTGCTGCACACCTTTTTTAGAGGGACATGCACTCATCGTGAATTTGCTAGAATACTCAATGAGCTTCACTTATATCTTTTGAGTTAGGAAATTTAGCTCGCATGTGCTTCACTTTTATCTTTTGAGCTAGATAATTTTGCTTTAGTGCTTCACTTAAATCTTTTTAGAGCACGGCGGTGTCATATTTTGTAGAAATAAAAACTCTCGATCTTCACTTATACCATTTTGAGAGTGCTCTCTCTAAGTAACTAGGTAATTGGCGTGTGCTATGAAATTAGTCCCAAATATGATAGGAATCCAAAGAGGATATAATAAAAACTTTCATACTCAAGTGCATTGATTAGTAAGAGAAGTTTGATTCCTCACAATTAGTTTTGAGATATGGATATGGTAATATTAGAGTCATGTTAGTAGGGTCTTATGAATCTAGAAATACTTGTGTTGAGGTTAGTGATTCCCGTGGCATGCACGTATGGTGAACCGCTATGTTAGGAAGTTGGAGCATTTGATTTATTGATTGTCATCCTTTGTGTGGCGGTCGGGATCGCGCGATGGTTAACACCTACCAACCCTTCCCCTAGGATTATGCGTTTAGCACTTTGTTTCGATTACTAATAAAACTTTATGAGTTCTTCATGACTAATGTGAGTACATGGTATAGATGCACTCTCAGCTGCCACCATTGCTAGCCTCTCTAGTTCCGCGCAACTTTCGCCGGTACAAAAACCCACCATATACCTTCCTCAAAACAGCCACCATACCTAGCTATTATGGCATTTTCATAGCCATTTTGAGATATATTGCCATGCAACTCCCACCGTTCCGTCTCATGACATGTGCCATCACTTTCATATTGCCATTGCATGATCGTAAGATAGCTAGCGAGATGTTTCAACGTCATACGCAAAGCTAGATTGTTCCACATCCCGGTACGCTGCCGGAGGCATTTCATATAGAGTCATCATTGTTCTAAGTATTGAGTTTTAAGTAAATAAAAGTGTGATGATCATCATTATTAGAGCATTGTCCCATGTGAGGAAATAAAAAAAATAGGCCAAATATGTCCACCAAAAAAATGAAAAAAAGAGGCCAAAGAGCCCAAACCAAAAAAATGAGAGAAAAAGAGAGAAGGGACAATGCTACTATCTTTTCCCACACTTGTGCTCCAAAATAGCACCATGTTCTTTATGATAGAGAGTATCTTGTTTTGTCACTTCCATATACTAGTGGGAATTTTCATTATATAACTTGGCTTGTATATTCCAATGATGGGCTTCCTCAAAATAGCCCTAGGTCTTCGTGAGCAAGCAAGTTGGGTGCACACCCACTAGTTTTATTTTTGAGCTTTCATACACTTATAGCTCTAGTGCATCCGATGCATGGCAGTCCCTACTCATTCACATTGATATCTATTGATGGGCATGTACATAGCCCATTGATACACCGAGTCGATGTGACTATCTCCTCCTTTTTTCCTCACAACCTCCACCACACTCTATTCCACCTATAGTGTTATATCCATGGCTCACGCTCATGTATTGCGTGAAGAGTCGAAAAAGTTTGAGAAAGTAAGAGTGCGAAAACAATTACTTGGCCAATACTGGGGTTTTTCATGATTTAAATTCGTTGTGTGGGGATCATGGAGCATAGCCACACTATATGATTTTGTAGGGATAACTTTCTTTGGCCTTGTTATTTCAAAAGTTCATGATTACTTTACTAGTATGCTTGAAGTATTATTGTTTTCATGTCAATAGTAAACTATTGTTTTGAATCTAATGGATCTGAACATTCATGCCACAAGAAATAAGTTACAAAGAACAAATACGTTAGGTAGCATTCCACATCAAAAATTCAGTCTTTATCACTTCCCTACTCAAGGATGAGCATGAGTTAAGCTTGGGGATGCTTGATACGTCTCCAACATATCTATAATTTTTGATGGTTCCATGCTATTATCTTGTCAACTTTGGATGTTTTATATGCATGAATATGCTATTTTATATATTTTTTGGGACTATTCTAGTAACTCACTGTCGCGTGCCAGTTTCTGTTCTTTTCTTGTGTTTGACCTTTTCAGAAAAGAATATTAAACGGAGTCCAAACGGAATAAAACATGCGGGGTGATTTTTTCCATAACAGAAGATACGCAGGGGACTTGAGAGCCAAGGCACGAGACCTCGTGGGAGGTCACAAGCCCCCTAGGCGCGCCCTAGGGGGGGCACCTGGCAAGCTTGTGGGCCCCACGTGCCTCCTTTGCCCTACCTCTTTTGTTTATAAATTCTCTAAAATCCCGAAACCAAAGAAGAGAGCCACGAAAATACTTTGCCGTCGCCGCAAGCTTCTGTCTTCGCAAAATCCCATCTAGGGACCGTTCTGGTGCCCTGCTGGAGGGGGATTCGGACACGGAGGGCTTCTTCATCAGCACCATTGCCTCTCCGATGATGCGTGAGTAGTTCACCACACACCTTCGGGTCCATAGCTAGTAGCTAGATGGCTTCTTCTCTCTCTTGGATCTTCAATACAAAGTTCTCCATGATCTTCATGGAGATCTATCCGATGTAACTTTCTTTTGCGGTGTGTTTGTCGAGATCCGATGAATTGTGGATTTATGATCAGATTATCTATGAATATTATTTGAGTCTATTCTGATCTCTTTTATGCATGATTTTGTATCCTTGTAATTCTCTTTGAGTTATGAGTTTCGTTTGGCCAACTTGATCTATAATTCTTGCAATGGGAGAACTGCTTGGTTTTGGTTTCATACCATGCGGTGTCCTCACCCAGTGACAGAAAGGGTAGCGAGGCACGCATCATGTTGTTGCCATGAAGGATAAAAAGATGGGTTTATATCATATTGCATGAATTATCCCTCTACATCTTGTCATGTTGCTTAAGGCCTTACTCCATTTGTTATGAACTTAATACACTAGATGCATGCTGGATAGCGGTCGATGTGTGGAGTAATAGTAGTAGATGCAGAAAGTATCGGTATACTTGTCTCGGACGTGATGCCTATATGTATGATCATTGCCTTAGATATCATCATGACTTTGCGCGATTCTATCAATTTCTCGACAGTAATTCGTTAACCCACCGTAATACTTGCTATCATGAGGGAAGCCTCTAGTGAACACTATGGCCCCCGGGTCTACTTCACATCCTATATTCAGATCTACAAAAATACCAAAAATACTTTGTTGCACTTTTCACCTTTAGATATCACCTTGCAAATAATCGTGAAGGGATTGACAACCCCTTTTTCGCGTTGGGTGCAAGTTTGTTTGTTTTTGCGCACGTACATTGGTGCCTCATCTTGATACTCCTACGGGATTGATACCTTGGTTCTCAAACTGAGGGAAATACTTATCGCTACTTTGCTCCATCACCCTTTCTTCTTCAAGGGAAAAACCAACGCAAGCTCAAGAGGTAGCAAGGCCTCACTCAAGGCACCTTGTCCCAAACACGAAACTCATGATAAGCGGGCTAAACACTCATGGGAAGACTGTCGTGTCATGCAGGAGTTCCAGAAGCGGATTCTCGAGAGGTATGTGATAAAACATTCGGGTCAGGACACCCCAAGCGAGTCATCTGGAGATTTTAAATAGCGAAGCAGCAGGCAGTATCATGTCATCACCACCAATGCTTGTAAGCGAGACACCAAGTTCAAAAACAGAGCTATTGGCATTGTTCAGCCAACGAGCCCCAAATATCTCAGCTGTCCTCAGCAGCAAATCACATG